>NC_046625.1:21792047-22392047 GCF_900324465.2 Anabas testudineus
TACTTGACTTACCCTCTGCCTCTCCTCCTCCTCCCCTTTTTTTTTTCCCCCTGCCGCACAATCACAGCCTCGTATGACACTGAAAAGCTGTGAGATAACTTCAAGTACAGCATTTTTACAAGCTTTCCTCAATCTGTGGTAGAGGTTTAAAACTGGGGGTGATATTTACATTTGTAAGAAGGGCTGGTTTGCTCTGTGTCAGGCAAAGCAGGGATTTATATATATATATATATATTATTTATCATTAAGGGCAAAGCAAGTGCACAAAAGTGATCATCCATACAGGCTGGAATGTAGGAAAAAATGATTTTTCTTTAAAGTGCATCTTCAAAATAGTACTTGAGGAGACTTAAGCCCATAATTATTCATTTTTGTTACAGAGCCACTGCCCTCTGTGGTCGAAAAAGCTAGACTTGAACACAGTCCATGTTAAAATGTCAAGTGCCAATGCCTATCTCAACCCAACATCCCTACACCATGCGCATGTTGAAGTGCTGAGTTTTTTGGGCTATTTCTTCTGTAACCAGAGGACACCCAAGTGATCTGGTTCTGCTGATGATGATCACAAACTTTGGAAAAATATGTGGAAAAAGTCATAGGAATCTGGTGTTTAGGTTTGGTTCATGTAGAACGTTTAGGAAGTTGAATTACAGCCTCCTCATCACTCCACACTGATGCTGGTGTTTTCTTCTACCTCCACCTTGTGGACTCTTCACCAAGTTAATTTCCATGGCAGTTTGTTGCAATTGTCTATGTTGATGCTTTTTCACCTCAACCAACAGTAAAAACTAATTTTTTGGACTTATATTAGCAAATTTCTAATAATTCCCAACTTTTAAAACATGCATAAAAAAGCAAATCAGATGGGATTTTTTGGGAATTTGTAGCCTACGTCACATGTTGCACTTGCTTGTGTATAAATGGACATCTTAAAATTATGTGACAGGCTGCAAAGCAAATTCCAGCTGGAGGGGGCATAGAGAGGTGAGGGGTTCTACCGTGCTGAAGCTGATAGGGCTAGATGGGTACAGGAAGGTTATCCTAGCAGGTAAACAATCTATATAATGAATATGTGCGAGTCTTTCTGAGAGGTTGTGGAGCGACATAATAAATATCCAAAGTTTTCCGTTCCCCACAGCAACACATTTGCAGCCTCATCTTTTGACTAGTCAACAGTACAGGGCCAATATTATTGTTTCAGTTGATATCAAACTGATTGATAAAGAGGAAGCCATTGTATTGATAGTACGTCACAATTTCACCATACGTCTAAATTGTAATATTCAGATATTTTCACACAAAACATCAAAAGAAAGAGCAAAAAACAGTATAAACATCTTTGCAGATGATACCACGTTGTACAGCTCACCTTCATCTTGGTGTCATAAAAAGTTCCAAAACATGTAGAACATATAGGATATTGAGGGGCACACATACTGTAGGGGAGGTCTCTGCATGAGAGCACATGTTGGTGGTGGAGGGATAGATCAAAGTTATTCACCACCTACACTGGGTACACACACACACACACAACCACACACACACACACACACACAACCACAAACTGCAAAGCACCCATCACTACACTCGCCTAATGTATCAGATAAGAAAAGTCCAAATCAATTATAACATCTGACTCATAAACTGAACAGAAAGTTGCAGTCATCGAAGCAGATCATCTGTTTCTGATAGAATATTGCAGATGTTTCAGTGGTATCAGATAAAATAACAAGGAGGATTGTCGTGGGCCAAATCACATCATAGGCCACACAGCCTATTGCCATGCTGTTTTACCTTTTGTACATTAGCTCATATAAATGATGGAAGCACCAATGCCTAGCTATTGCCCATGTTTTGTACCATTGCTCCCCCACACACACACATACACACACACTCACACACTTACAGTCACGGTATTGCGTCTTTATTTTTATGCCCATTGGGTGATGCTGTCCCTGTTGTGTTATGTGTGCACCGTCAACATCTCCAGTAGAGATAATTTATTTTAGAGTAGCTGTTTAGTTTGCAACACCGAAACCAATCTGGGTCCATCATGGAGGTCCTAGTATTGTTCTATAACCATAGCCTTACTATTGTAGTTTAGGTGGTCCAATGGGCCCAATACTCTTTTGTAAAGAAGTAGGTGTTAAGTACTGAAGGTTGCCAACTCTGTCTCCCAGAATCTATGTTTGCATGAAACTAAACTGCCATCAAAAACATGTTTTGTAGGAGTTGTAATTGAATGGATTATGTTCTGGAGCAGCAGTTAGAGTCTAAACATAGCCATAAAAAGTTGTAGTAATATGGATATCTGGATAACAAGCTGGATGTTGTACTGCAAGACCAGGGCCAAAAAGAAACACGGTACATTATCTGAGGGGATATTACTGAAACGTTCAGTACGAACGTATTTGTGACTTGTCACTTACGTAAATTAACAACATATTCCGAACATATGATTATAAACTGGTTGTAATTGCATTCCATTCAAATTATATTTGCAGTTCTGGTTTAGTTTAATGACATACCACCCAAAGAACTATTTTAGCCATGTTTTGACATCAGTGAACTGTAAGTGACTTCCTGACACAAAGTTGTGCAGTGCAGTCTATTGATCTAAGCAAAGCCATTTCTAAAAAGTTTGGAACAGTAACTGATGGGAATGATGTTGGCTGGAATAACAGTTTGGCCCACCCAAGCTGGCAAATATGCAGAAGGAGTAAGGCAGTGGGTTCATTTACGACTACTAAACATTTTACAATTTACTATTAGCTACTAGATGCAATTTGGCCTTTAAATCAGATTGGCTTGTATCAAAATAACTAGCTAAGAAGCTATTATTATGTTATTATCAGACCCAGCTATAACTGCACCTATTAGTAGGCAAAAGGGTAAGGCCAGGGACCTCCAATCTGTCTGCCAGATGATATGTTGCACCATATAAAAGCACTCTCTAATTATTATTATTAGTATTATTATTATTGTTTGTGGTCTTACAAATGAAAGTTCAACCTAATTGCAAAGAAATGGATAACCAACCCTTCTTTTGTCTTCGAACTGACTGCAGTACTTTTGTTTTACAGATGTGTATTTCCTCACACGCATGTCCCCTGCATGTCTTTGCTGAGTTATGTGTCTTGAAGAGAGCAGTGTAGTGCTGAGAAGATGAAGCTATATTACAGTTGTCCACTATATAGTTTCTAGATGAGTATATCATACATACAAATATACATTCTTAAATAGGAGGCTAGTTACAAACACAAAATGCAAAACATACCAATAGTAAAGTCTTTTTGTTTATACTATGACAAATGATATGAGTTATTGGAACCTTATAAAAAGTAAACAAAATGTTCAAATGACAGTCTGAAATCTTAGGTACCGTTCATAATGCACACATGCATTCATATGTACTCAAAGTTTGCTCTCTGTATCATGCACACACACACACACACACACACACACACACAGACACACTCATAGGTATTGTGAAGGTAATAAATAAAGAGATCTGGGGCTCTTCCATTTGTCTGGATCCTCCATGTCAGCATCTTTGTCTTCATCTGAAACACACAAAGAGACAATGCAATCCGTCAATAAGACACTACAGACATTTAATATAGCAATTACTTTGCATTCATGGGTAAAGGTTCCATGTAAATCTGCAAATCAGCTGCCCCCCTTTTAATCTGTTTAATCTGAGAGTTTTAGTTTGGTTTATGAGCCATAAAACTATTCCATCATGTACTCAAACATTAGAGGATTACGCTATAGATATTGATGAGTTCTCAGGATTTCTGATGGTCTCCATCTTGACTGGTCTCACCTCGTGACAAATCTTTCAGTGATTTGATTCAGACACATCTCAGTGAGTCACTATTCTCTCATTACTTTATGTTGCAACCATCTCCAGTTAAAGAAAGACATCTGTAAAAATATGTCTTCTTCTCACACATTAGATAAGACAGTTAAGTAAGTCGAAGGTAACTATTACACACTGTACTCTGCTACTGTATTTCAGTATAATCCTGATCTACAGAGTTGAGTTTTTGTGTTCATGCCACTACAATTCAGAGCTCAGTATTTTACTGTTCATTCCACCGCTTCACATTTATTTGTCTTTGTTGCTTTAGCTTGAATGGGTAAATTGGTAAGATTCTCCCACTGGATAATAACTGCATGGATGATTATTTTTCAGCTGGCCAAGTTATTTAAAAACTCCATCAATGGAGTTTTTCTTCCTGATGTCGCTGGCATATTCCAAAATGATAATACCAGGATTCAAATTGTTGCTCAAATTGTGAAAGAGTGGTTCAGGGAGCATGACACATCATTTTCCCACATAGATTGGCCACAGAGTCCAGATCTTAACTCCATTGAGAATATTTGGGATGTGCTGGAGAAGACTTTGCGCAGTGGTCAGACTTTCCAAATAAAAAAAAAAAAATAATTAATGCAACTGTTGAGACAGTGCAGAAGCTTATCGAAGTGATGCCAGGTTGAAAGAGTGCCGTGATCAAAGTTAAAGGCGGTCCAATAAAATATTAGAGTGTCTGACTTTTCTTGGACGGGCAGTGTTTAATTCAATAATATACATTAATCTCAAAATGGCCAATCTACCTGGTGTACTTTTTGTATTCTAATGCAGGTACTTGTACTTGCTACAAAGTAAATCATTTAATGTAGGAGTAGAAACTTTCACTGAAGTGTCCGAAAAAATCTTAGAGCTTGATTCCTCCACTGAGAAGTCTGATGTCCGAGCAAGTTTCTTCTCAGTGTTTTGCTGTCACAGTGGGATTACCAGGTTTGGTACCTTTGTGGTAATACACAGATCACAACCAAAATATGTGCTCAGCGACCAAATTTGGCAAATATGCAGTTAGAAACCAGCCAAACCACTAATAGCTGTTGTTACATTTCTCTATGTACCTTTCAAACAGGCATAGTATTGAAAAAACAAGCACACTCCTCACAATACCTTTACATGTCTATTTTATCAAAGTAACAAAAGAAAAATCTAATTAGCAATGACATTCCCTTCATTTTTATTGCATTAGTGCAAGAAGACATATCAGAGAGGGATCTCTCTAAACCTAGAACGATCTGCATGGCTAGATACCACCAGAGATAAATTATTTGAATGAAAATGTGTTATTTTCATGCTATGATATAGATTCTTTTTTTTGGACGAGGGTTTGGCTCACACTATGTAAGTCCAATGTCAAATCACATTAGCACAGTATGATAGCTTGCTGGTGCAGTAGGAAGAACCATTACAGCAAGTATTTTATTGCTAAGAGAATAACACAAAGGAGATCAAACCAAAGAGAATGAAAGATTGGTGGGTAAAGATGAAGAAAAGGTGGGAGATGACCAAGAGGGAGTCGAAGATGAAAGAAAAGGACTTGAAGATGTCCAGCAAGAGGAAGTAGAGGATTGCAAGAGAGTACAGGAGGAGGAGGAGAAGATGAAGAGGCACAAGCAACAAGAAGTGAGCAGGGGAAGAAGAGGTGGAGTAAAGGATGAAGGAGGGAGCTGTGGACTAATAAATAATGCATTGCCTCTCTCAGGTCCCTACCCTGACTTTTCTCTTTACCACCTCATTTTCTCTTCTTTTCTCTCACTATCTCCCTGTTGCTCGCCCAGTCTTTAGTAGTCAGTTCCCAGTGGAAGCAGGCTGGATAAACCAGGAATCTTAAATGTTGGATGAGTGTTTATCTTTCCAAACATGGTAACACATTACGTGTCTATGCATACATTCGTGTACACGCTTGTGAACTGCAGGTGTATAAACTTCATAGCGTAGCCATCATATGGCTACGTTAAGGTCTCTAAAATTGCAAGATAGAGTTGAGGGAACAAGCATTTATTTCTTGAAACAGAAGGTTGGGATGGGATTAAATATATTTGCTAAATATATTGAGATCATACATACAAATATCACTCTAAAATGAATCAAAAGGATGTTAGGGCAATATCATTTTTATTAATAAGAAATGTTGCAACCACCTTTTTAAGACACATAAAAGCTTTAATAGAGCATAAGCAAGGTATTTACTGACAAATTCTACACTGTGAAATAAAACCCACTGACTTCAGGCCAAGGAAACCAGATCAGATTTTTCCTAAACCTTATTTATATTTATTAAGGTAGTTCTAGTGTTTTTAGTACCAGCTTGTTTCAGTAGTTTCTCTCTTACTAAGAGTTCCTGGCCTAAGCAAATTAGTAGTACTATTTATCTATTTGACAGTTGTAGAGAAAACATCAACAGCTGCAAAAAGGAATCCAAAGCCAAAAATCTGATGTTAAATTTGCCGTCCCTCCCTTTGTAATGAATGGCTTCAAATCACAAAGATGACTGTTTTGATTTGAGTGAATTGTTGTGCTCTGTACTCGCGTTAACTGCTACCTGAAATGTTCAGTTTCCTCTGTTTCTAGCTGCAAAAGCTAACTGTGTGAGAACAGTTAAAAGCCCTAGTTCGTCTGTGAAGGTCAAGGTCAGCGAAGCTGTGTGAAGCTGTGTGAAGCTGTGTGTCTTGTGTGTTAGAGGATCAAGAATGAATGAGTGTCATCTCCTTACTACACTGTCATGCATGCCGTAAGACAACAAGGATTTCATTGTTTTGAAGGGATCTGATCTACTAAGAACAGATGTAGGCTTCCGCACTCTTGGGATCAAAGAGCACCAAGTAGGTGTGTGTGTGTGTGTGTGTGTCAGTGGGTTCCACTTGGGAAGCAGATGGAGCTGGTGGGTGGGTTTTGTGGGGAGGATTTAGCAGGCGTGGCCAGCTGTTGGCTGTCCTTTTGATAGAGACAGTCCCACCCTACCCCCTCAAAAACAAATTCCATAAAATTCCCTGTGTTGGGAGGAGAAAATACACAACATTAGAGACAGGAACAAATGGGGGAAAAGGGGAAATGCAGAGAGAAACAACAAGCTAAATGTTCAAATAAATGCTTAAGTTTGGTGCATAATCCCTTTTTCTGAAATTAGATTTTCAAATATTAATTTTATCACAACAAAGTTTGGCCACAATAAATCCAAGAATACTTGGACATGTGTATTATTGAGGTCTCTTCAGTCAGGCCATTCTAAAAATGATGCAGCTAAAAGAAATTACAGACTCCACACATATGCAGATGACGGTATCATTTCTGTTCCAACAAAGTAAGAAACATTTCACATTACACATTTAATTTTTCTGATTTCTAAAAATAAAAATAAAAATATTGATGTTCTGCCAGTAATAGGTCCTACCTTCTCAAACAAACCAGTAAGAGTGTTTCCTAAAATGACCCGGCAACAGATGCCTTGGATGTCATGGTAACAATAATAAACACACAGTTCATGTTACAAACTGGTCATGGCTAAAAGACACAATAAGTATGAAATTGGAAACGAACAGCAGTCTCCCGTGTCCTTGAGGTATGCTACCCCCTAAAATCTCCACCCAATATACAGCATTACCTGACTCTTTCGCTCCTGTCTGAATTACTACAAGTAGTAAGTACTAGACTACTATTACTAGTAGTCGCCTAATGATAAAATTTTAATGTGCGTGTCCGCATCTGCACACACACAACACAAGCATGAAACAGCCTGGTGGTGACTGCTGTTCTTGTTTGCTCATGATTGAACTGGTTGGTATACGTTGTATGTTTGCACTCTGCTCTGCTTACTATTACTATTATTGCTGTTGTCATTACCATTCTTGCTACAGTTAATATCATTAATATTATTATTAATGTTTTTATTAAAATGAAAAAAAAAAAGAAACTGTATTGAATTATTATTATTGTATTTTCCCTTTTCAATTAATGTATTATATTATTATTATTTCTTCTTTTGTGTGTGTGTGTATACTTATTGCTGGTTGTACTATTTTTAGGTGTATGTCTCCTTCTCTTTGTCCCCGTCTGTCTCCCCCTTCTCTCTTTTCCCTCTTTTACTTGTTTGATTCTGAAGCTGGTAAAATATGTGCATACTGGACCATATTACAATAAATACACCAATCAGGAGGAGTAAACTACGCCCTAACTACCCCTGGATAAAAACAATACTCTTCTTGAGAAAAACAAAACTGTTCATCATGAAAAGATATCCAGTACTCCGTGTTGCTACGCTGCCGGATAGGACATGGTACGGAAATAAAATATTTTTTTAACTATGTATTGTTATACGCTGGGCAGTCAAACCAGGGATCATAACCTCTGACCCCCTTTCTGTATAGGGATGTCTGATCCTGTTTGAACTAAAGTACCCTTAAATGGAGCTCACTGAAGTTGGGAAAATGGTGACTTCTTACAAGTTTCCAGGCACTTTTAGAGGAATGCAGTGTATTTATTATTAACAGAAGAAGAACACAGAGGGCAGAGACAGTAAATGCCTCCAAAAACGGTTCTGTTAACATGTAAGACTGTTTCCACGTGCAGTGCCACACAAGCACACAGTGATTTCCTGCAGCTTGCTGGCTGTTTTGACTGCCTCCATTAATCAAGTCAAAACTCCGATTCTGTTTGCTTAGTACAAACACGTTAATACTGAGGCTACTGAGATTTATTTAACAAGGAATGGACCTTGTTTGCTCTGGTTTTTCAGGTAATCCAGTCTGGATTTGCTCCTAAAACTACCATATTGAAATACAACAGGCCTGGCTCTGAAGATCTGCAGCCTGCTGCTTTACACAGCCCAGCAGTTTATCTAATCAGTCGCCACATTGAAATACGGGCCATGAAGATAAAAGCCCAATCTAATTACAGCTATGGTACATCTTGCATCTGTTTTTCACAAAATCACTCCATAAAACCCACTGTCGACTACCTGCACAGGTAGACACAGTTAGTCTAGCTGGGTAACAGTGAAGCATTTAGCAGCCAAAATGCACAACTTCCAACAATATTTTGTTCGAGGTCAGTGGAGACCAAAACACAACTAAAAGAAGAGGTTACAAGAACACAACAAGTGTGAAAATCAAAAAATAAGCCAGAAACTGTCGTCGATTTCAAATATAAAGACACAACAAAGAATGAACAGGAGAATTTGTAGTGGGCTGATTTTGCCAAGGAGGGGGCAGCCAGGGCACCTTAGGGGTCCTCCCTCTACATGAGCAGCAGATTCCACAGTGACTCTGTCTGCTGACCTACACCTACACTTTGCCGCTTTAGCTGGGAAAGTTGTTTTAGCTTCCTGCTCATGGCTTACAGCCCTGACACACCATCCCTCGGATGGCCCCACAGAAGCTGTGGGCGCTTCACTTCTGAACGCGGCAGGTTAACGTGGGCCGCATAACAGACTTTGACTTGCTTTTTTAAGGCTGATAACATCATTGTTCTTGGACCCAGGAAATTCAAACAAGCATAATAACTCAGGGTGTTTACATTTGAACCTTTTCATGCCAAAAAATTCTGCTATTCCAGTTGATAGAGATCAAAATGAACATCGTTCCTCTATATGTTAAGAATTTAGCGAATCCTGGGACTGCTGTGTAGTTATGGCTGTATGTGGCTACTCAGTAATGCTGTGAAAGTGTTCCAGATCCAGTTGGTAGGAAAATGAACGTTCAGCTCCACAGCTTGCACACTCGCCAGCTCTCTCTGCTCTAACACAAACACTTTCTTCTTTGTTTTTCTTGCCTCAGTTGTGTGGGCCCAAGCCACTGAATATGAATCTTTAAAGCATGCACAGACACAATCCTACACAAACCCCCCTCCACACACACACACACACACACACACACATGATTCTGTACCACAGACAGCCTACACTATGCTGCACAATCATGTGTTTCCTATTACTCCATGTCCTGGCAGCATGCTCTCTCTTCAGTTTTTCCAGAATCAGCAGTAACTAGCTGGAATTGCACCTCCCAACAAATTCTGCACTCCAGCAATAACAACTATACATTCAACATACAAACACTAACTGAGGAACATTTGCAACCGTGAAACTAGCACACACACACACACACACCCACACACTCCCGCTCACACTCTAACAATTTCAAGCAACTGTGACCTGGCTCTTGTAGTGCAGGTGCAAGTTATTGCGCACAGGTTCCTGCATGCGTTGAGGTCTCTGGGTTTATGTGGCAACTTATTGGCAATGATGTCTACTCTGACCTTTAATGCTGATCAGTACAGTCGTTATCCAAGTCGAACAACAACAAGGTTCTGGTTTTTCACAGGTAATGCAGTACACAGTAGCTGTACATGTAATACTACAAACTAAGAAGCTAATGTATCATACTAGGTTTATTCCAACCAGGATATTATTTTTGTACTGGCTGTTTTTTTTATTGGTAGTAATAAAAAAAGAAGAGTAGCAAAAACAAGTTCCATGGGGTAAGAGACGTGCAGATATGTGCAGTGTACATATTATGATCTTATTTCTCTGGTTTAACAGGTGTCCCTTGAGCACTTGTAGACATACTGAACACTGTGGACCAGACTTGTGAATGATGAAATTATAATAATGACACATGTTCACAAAATCTGGAACAAAAGTCGACGTCTTTAGTGCTTTCCACAGATCTATATAACTGGAAGGTTAGACAAAGTTTTGAAATGGATGTTTGACCATAAGGAGACATAAAACACATAAAACTGTCTCTTCAAACCCACTTACAGATTTAGATTGACACTATGACCCATTTGAAAACCATGGCAAATTACAATCTCACTTAAAGTGCAAAGCTCACTTAGAGCTAAAGCCTCACTATTGCCCAGCTCAGCTTGTGTTCTGCTGTGTGTGTGGAGCTGTGGTGAGGAGTAATAAGTGTTTAGGAAGGGGTCAGAGAATGCCCCGAGTGGAAACGCCTTCATCCATGAACTTGCACGAACACACCCACTCACTGGGGTTCGCCAGGTTCCCATTCCATAAATCCTTATTTGGGGGTTATGTTTTTCTTGTCTGGGGCCTGGCTCACTTCCACCTCGCTGGGGTTTATGTAAGGTGATGGAAACAGTGAGAGGAGGGTGGAGGGTGTGGAGTGAAGAAGGAGAGAATTAAAGTGTAAGTAGGAAATGAAAAACATAGACTAAAGAACAAGCCGAGCATTTGTCAATTTCAAAAATTCCAACAGGAATTAAACAGAAACAATAAAACCTACTTCATTAATAAAAAGGGCAAATAACGGAAATCTTATTATGATGGTGCTTTTGGGTGGTATTTCAATGCAATCTGACCCACTTGTACTGTTTTTTTCTATTTCACTGTAAATACACCAACAACAGTAATTGTTGGGATTGATTTACCTGAGGAGGAGCGGTGTCATGACAATTTTACCGTACTCCTGCAGGGATAGACTGTGAGAAAATCATTTAACATTTCTGTTCACCTTGGGAATCCTTGTAATACTTGACTACAGAAAAAGCAACCCCTTAAGGGAAATGTTAAGAAAAAGATTAGATGCAGCCAGATGCTGTTGTGTGAGCTGAGTTAGGTGGATTTGAAGAGAGCAGTAAAAACTAAAGTAAAGAAGCTAAGATGGGTACTTACAGCAGGGAAAAAGCAGGGTGTAGACAGTAACTTTTTATTGTGGGCCTAATGCAGAGAACAAATAACACAGTTTAGCTGTGTGTTTTTGATCTGGCAGAAGATAGAGCTCGGGTACACTGCTGCGAAGCAATGGGAATGCTTGTCTCTGCAGGGAAGGCATTTTCAGCAGAGTGTAAATCAGCCACAGTACAATACAGGTTTAATAAAAGGTGTGGGCTTAAGTTTCAGGCCCGAGTCCAAACAAGGTGCTGGGTGTATAGTGTGTGTTATTTGAGCAGAGCAGATAGTATGGTGTAAGTATAGAGCAAGCGGGGCTGATATCCTGTTAGGCTGGGTGTGGTGGCTTTCCTCTCTAAAACCCATGTTGACAACACAGAGACAGTCAATTGACGCCACCTTACCCCTCTTTTTACCTCCCCCCAAGGTTTGTGAGGAACTACTTTACTGCATTCACTTTGAGTCACTTATTTTATCCATTAGAATTGAGAAATTCTATGTCTGATTAATAAAAAAAAGTATATTCTGTCCAACATGATATTGGCATGGAAGTTTGCACCTCTACCAGTTGCTTACTGTTTAAGGAGATGGAGTTATATATGGAGCTACAGAGGCTTTTATCCTAAGGATCATTACTACTACTCCTATTATCAACACATTTCAAAGTCTGGTCCAGTTCAATCCATCTGGTCCCATTTACGTATTGCAGCTATAAAGCAAGCTGGGAGAAGAATGCATCACTGCAGCGAGCGTAGCTGTAGCTATGGTGCAAAAGTTTGGTAACTGAACTTGTTATTTATGAACAAGTTACCATACAAATATGACTGACAATAAAAGTAATTATAGATGAGACATATCCTACATTTGGTCATTTGTTGACTTTGGTTTGTTTAAGCTGGTTTGTTGTTAGGAACAGCACCCGCTGAGTTAAAATCTGTTTGTATATGTCATCTGTCAAGAGACAAAAGATTAATTAAACCGAAATGAATGAAAAATTCCAGAAAGGATTCACTGGCTGCACAGCATAACAAATTGCAATTGGTTGGTATTTTAACAACTTAGAACTGGATCCAAAATGGTACCAGCTTGTTTGAAGCTATTCCCTAATCCCCACCATTTACACACTCTTGCAGGTTTAAAACAGAGTCACAACTTCCCAAGTCTTCCCATTGTCTACTTGGACTTTTCTAAAACAAGTGTCTGATATACAGCACCATCAGTTTATGTTAAAGTAATTACATGAATATTTGTTGAGTTCCGTCTGTTATAAGCTGGGCCTGATTGCATGCCTTTTGAAGGCAACTGGGAGGGAAATAAAACAATTTGGAAACTTGGCTTAATTACAAGTTAGGGTGTTTCATTTGAGGGCACTTAGCTTTGTTGAGACAACTGAGCTTTTGCCAAACTCATGGTGAAAGGCTCTGTTAAATTCATGATCATTCCCATGACAGCTTCAGTAGCTGCTTTGGGGTGTTTGCAAGTAAAATCTGTGTGTCTCTGTGCATGTCTGGCAACTGTGCCAGGAAAAACAGCAACAAGACAAAGACAAGCTATGCTAATGTTCATCACAACCCATAAGACTGAAGTGTTGGACACAACCAACAACAACTAATGATTTTAGTATAGCTTTTGTCCTGTAAGTGGCACAGTTGAAGGGGATCATTAGAATGGTGAGATTGAGAGTGCTTCTTATTGGAAGCAAAAAAAAAGGCAAAGCATCTCATCTATCATCTGGGGATAATGAAAACTCTTATTATATTGGCAGGTGGGCAATATTTCAGACACAAATAGTACAAAGGACGTGAAGCATGTGGAGGATGTCTTGTTTTTCCTGATTAACTGTTCCTCTGCAACCCTACAAAAGCACCTGTTGAAGCTACACTGTACACCGAAACATTAAAAGCAGCCAGTGGTTTTAATCTTCTGGCTGATTGGTGTACACTGTCATCAGAGTCTATGGCAATACAACTGATGGTTTATTCATCAGCTGGGCCGGTGGGCTGAAACCCCGTGATCACATCTCATCTCCATATCCATAGCAGGGCACTGATGAACCAGTGGGGGAAGGGCTGATCAGTGGCTTTGCCAGCATAAACTCTACATCCCCAAGGTTTAACCTGCTACTCTTTGTTCCTCCCACCTTTAACCTACATCACTCAATCACTAAAATATGTGCATGGTATCTAGGGGTTACCACATCATATGTGAGGCTACGTTCACATTACATTATTAATGAAAAGATGAAATGGCAAAAAAAGATAACATAAATATACCTCAACTGCCAACAACTGCAGTATTGTAAAATACACTTGTATCTTCATCCTACTCCTCCTAAAATATTCGAGGAAAGACTTCAGTGCCTCTCTATGACCATTTAAAACATTAAAGCCTGAACAGTGTAGAAACACTGCACAGTTTGATCTCTTTGACAGGCTATTTATATAGCAAGGCTTAAACCATCACCCAACTGAGGCTCCCGATTAAGACATCACCACATCGCAGCCAGTCTAATCTCGGGCAAGATAAATCTGTCATGAAAATGATAGCAGAAAAAAAGGTTTGTGCTACTTTATGGCCAGTTTTCCATCCTATTTGGTCTTTTCTTAGTGTCAACAACCAAATTCTTCATCTAGAGATTAAATTCTCATACAGTCAGTGTGAAGGCAGGTCAACTTCAGGGCAAAGCCGTGAAGTTTGGGGTTAATGTAATGTGCAGTAGTAATACAGATCAATTATGGACACAAACCTATAATATGTTATTAACCGACACAGTGAGGGAGGTTAAACCAATGCTGGGAAAAAAACCCTATCCCTATGTAAAATCCCAACTGCTGTTGCTACAGGCAATGGAAATTAATTCAACGATCCAGAGAAATGTCATTTAACTGGCCCTCTGACAGAGAGAAGAAGGGGAGAGAGAGAGAGAGAAAGAGAGAGAGAAAATGGGAAGCACACGTTTCGGGGATCAAGAGAGAAGTCTACAATTTGTGACAACTGAAATGTTTATCTGGTAAATTATTCTATATAATTTAGTAAAAGTCTCTAGTGTGCTTTCTACTTATGCTGCAGACAGAGTCTTCCAGTGAGGAGCAAGGTGTGACATCATAAATAGGCTCAACGTAGCTTGAATGTCTGTTGCGTTAACCTGCATCACCTGCTGTCTGACTGTTAGAAAAACATCACATGTCTGATGCTGCGAAGTGCCTCCTCCCCACAGGAGAAAAGTGAATTAACGTAATTGGTTGCTGGCATATTTTTAGCCATGTTATGTGTGAGCTTGTTTGTCTGAGGTTCTAAATAAACGGCCTTTTGTACAGAGAAGCCATCAAACTACTTCAGGTTCTCACTATCAAACAGTCTCCAAAGGAAACATCTCATCTTAACTTTCACATTGACAGAGTTCAGCTTGTTTAAATACCAAGATTAACATTTGGTCAATTTCTCAAACTTAACACCCGTCTTCAGACAAGTTATTAAGCCCTATCACACTATGTTTTGTTGTGGTGTCGTTTATTGCGCTTGTGTATGTCTAGAACAGATTTCCATCAGAAATGAGGATGGTTTCAAACTAGAGGCAAAAATTCATAATAAAGAGCAAAGTGTCTGGCTCTAACAGATCTCAGGTTTTGTTAACTGAGCTCCACAGAGTGGATCGAACCACAGTATAAAGACACAGATTTTCCGCTCCACTGTGGCCTGGTGCTGCTCAAGTGGGATTGTTGGGTTTTCTATATAATTCTGTGTACAGTTATATTTTGTGCCTTGAGAAGAGCTGAACACTGTCTGATTCTACCATATGAATACAAACCATGTCTCTGTGGAGAGGGCAGAATATCCATTCAAACCACATAAAAAAATACTTTAAACCATATTTTACAGACATCAACATTAATACATAAAAAGCAAACAAAAAAATAATCAGACCTTTCCTTGTCACCTTAAGGGGAAGTCATATCACCATTTCACTTTGCTCTATTCCAATACCAAAACACATTTTTTATATATATATATATATATATATTATATTTTTTGTCATCAATTTGTTATTTAAAAAAAAAAAGTTCTTGGGCTAAAATCTGTGAAACAGATGTCAGAGCAGGTTGTTCATTGATTACAGGGTTGGAGGGTTGGTACCCAACCTCTTCTGTCTACATTTAGAAGTGAGACTGGCAAAGACACTGAACCTCCCAAAGAGCAGGTCAGTAATTGTAAACCACTCTTAGCTGTTGCTCCATTTTTGTCTTCAGGCAGGATCAGGAGAACAAGTTCATATTACTGTGAGCAAACAAACGACAAATGCGATTCACTGCTCGGGAGACAAAGGAAAGACAAAACTGGTTCTGCCACTGCAGAACAGAAAATTGCTAATTCACACAAGAAGAAAAACAAACAACGTCATAAAATATTTATATTGAATTGAGGACTTTGCAAATTCAAATTAAGACAAGTTAATATTTAATAAGGCTGATGCATTGGGATGTAAGCAATTTAAGAATTTGCATGTACATTTAATGGCACAGTATGATTACGAAAATGGCAAATACCAACAACATTCATATCAAAATCTGGTTAGGGTCTTTTGATGCTTTCGAAGGAATTTAAGAAAGCAATTTACAAACAAAGTAACATTTCTATTTTTGTGAACAAAAAAAAGGTAAAATTATTATTTTGTTTTACAGCTACATCAGTAGCTCAGACTGGCTCGTATTAAGTAAAATCAAAAAGATTCATCCTCTCAAGAGCATGACAATCCAGAACATGAAAATGTAGAAAGATCAGATTACGTTACGTGCAAGTAGAATTGTTGGTCACAGATTCCCACATACACACCATTAAATAGCTTACATTCAAATGTATTAGCTTTAGTAAATGCTGTTTGTTAAATTCTGTACAGTGGACATAACAAACTGATCCAAAGACGTGTCTGTGTGACATGGAAATGTGCTAACAACACCTACCCTAGAGATTTATGAATGTCCTTCATAAATGTATGTAGAACAGGGGGAAATGAGACACCAGAGTGTTATTCTGCTCTGACACTCATTTAACTCTTTAACTAAGCCATCTTTACTCAGAACATTTGGGCTCATTCGACATGTAGGACAAAAAGGTCACCAAAATGTGGATATATAGAGAGCAGACTCCCGCTGCAACCAACTGTTTGGGGGTTAGTACGGCCAAGTGAAGAGCCAAGAGACCAAGTAGGTTAATTTTAGAGCTCTGTGGTGTCACTGAGAAACTGCCGCTATTCCTCTGTTTGGGATGCTGTCAAGCCAATTCGGTGCCACATACACACTCTGCATATAACGTTTAACACGCTGCTTTCTTCTCAGTTTCAGAAATATGTAATAGGTGGTTGATCTTGTGAGGACAAATGTAAGATCAAATAGTTGTGGTGGAGTTCTGGCTGCTGTGGTGTCACTTTTCTGTCAATTACAGCTTACGTTGAAAAGACTGGGTGTTGGCCACACTGGAACACGGATGCTGAATCCTATCCCAGAGAACATTTGTTTGGACAACCACCCAGAGATTTGGAATTGTTTAGCTGGAGTGTCGACCCGCTTCATGCTTGAAAGTGTAGGGACATTATTTATAAAATATATTTCATATATATCTTTACTAAAACAATCTGTACTCCAAATCCTGAACCCAGTATACAATGATAAGGCATTTCCATGTCCAGCACTAAACAGGCCATTCGAGCGTGTTAGCCCATCACAGCTGAAGAGCTGCTGTTGGTGGCTGTGAAAGCTGCTTTATTGAGGCCCTAAATGGCTGCATTTAGTGAGGAAATCAGCTTGAACATACCATTCTATTTCAGTACGTTCTCCTCTCTCCTCCTAATTGGATTATAGGCAAATAGAGACAGAGAGGGCATGGCACACAGAGCAAATTTAGGTATTTAGGATGGAGGGACTGAATGTGAGAAAGAGCCTACAACTGCATAAGTTCATGTGTATGTGCATATTTGTTTTCATGTGTCAGTTGTATGAAACACAATCCTGTCTATGCCCGGTAGTGCTCAGACATATGCTTTGCATGAATCCTTATGAGTCTTGTAAAAGAAAGCGAGGTTAAATGTGACATTGGTCTCCCAGTCCTCCCAGCGTTGTATTTCACTGCCAAATGTGTCAACAACTACAGGCCAGATTACGGTAATGTTTGGTACGGAGATTCATGGTTCCCAGAGGATGACTGCTGTCATGAAATGTAGACAACACATTTATTCTATGTAGTATAAGGAGAAACTAGAGAAAGCAAGATGCCCACTGGCAAACACACACAGGATACATTTCTATTGGCCTGACAGTTTGCAATAACCATTAAATGTGTGGTCTGGTAGTTCAAGCCATTTTCCCCAGTGGAGAAATAATTAGGGTCTGTGGTTAAACATGAAAACTGCAGCTTTCTGATTCCAGTAGAACAACAGTCTGCTGAATGACATAAGGCAATCTTGATTACCCTCACCCTTATGAAAACAAGAGAGGCAACAGAGTTTGGTTTACATTGGATTTATGTTCGGACCCTCATTAGACTCAAGGCGAGAGGAGAGATGGGACAGAGATGGTCATTATAACGCCCTATGTAATTAGACAGTCTGCACCCCTCTTCCCCACCAGCTGTACATTCCATAATCCATATTCAAATGCAGCACAGACATAGACACAAGTGTTGGGAAGACTAAAAGAGCATCCCTGGCACTGTTCAGTACTACAGGCCTTGGGAACATGTTGTGATGTTTTGGGGAGGATTTGGGAGGGTAGGGACTGTAATTTGAAGGACCACTGGTTTGGATAATGAGCTCTGTGTGTTCCTCTCTCATACAGATAGAAATGCAGACAAACACAGAAACAACAGACTGAATGACTTGCAAAGCTGCTCTTGATCTTCATCTTCCTCACTCTTTTCTGTTTCACTTCATCTAACTATACAAGGAACACCGTGTTGTGATTAACCAAGAACAGTTCATTTCTGAGAAGTGGTTCATATTTCATTTTCGTGCACATTCTGCAAGAGAGCAGTTGAGAAAATGCTGCTGTTTGGCCTGCGGTTTCCAGTGCTCTGTGATGAAGATTTAGTTCAGCATTGCCCCCTCTGGAGAACGCTATTGTCAAGTGTATTAATTAGCCTATTTTGTGTAAGTATAACGATCTGCATAGTTTAGTTAATTTACGGGGTATGCATAAGAATGATGGAGGAGGATTGCAGAGGAGGAAATCTGCTTGGGAAATTTGTTTCATATTTACATAATTATTGAGAAGCTCCTGCTGATGCTGAAAGTGAAATTTTGGGCTTTAATTTATTCCAAAAGGCTCATGTTTGCTCAGGGATTGTGCACAGGGACTCAGCTGGTTAATCAAGTATATGTATAATTCATTTTCCAAGCATGGGGCCTGGCACTGAGGCTGTTCAGATGAGCACTTCTAAATGTAATATTTTCGCTTTCCTCCCTGTGAAGTTGAAGCCATATACTCTAAAGACTTGGACTATATCAATAGTGCCCAACCTAAACATCATGTAATACGAGGATTTTCTAAGGCTGAGAGTATGGTTTCTACTACAGCGTCGTCGTTCCCCCTCCGCCTCCATCTAGACACCCCTGCTGAGAGCCCCACGAGTCAGTCTGAGGCTGCTTACACAAACAATTAGAAGATATTTTTGGCTTCCAAAAAAAAAAAAAAAAAAAAAAAATCATTCAGTAATTGTGCCTTCTGTTGGAGCAGCCACTTTGTTTCAAGCCTGCAGCACTGACACATGCGCGCACACACCCCCACGCAGACACACAATCACGCACATACAGTAGATGAGCAGAGAGTGAGTAGTGAAAAATCTCTGTGAAGCTCACAGTCCATGCCAAACCGCCAGAGATCCCATTTACACTTAAAAAAGACTAATTACCAGGCTGCACTGCAGTGAACGGGCAGGCTTACTGTACGCTGCGCTTTCTGTGCTTTCATTGATAATGGTTTGTCAAGGCCATTACCAGCTCTGATACCTTGGACTGCAGGTGCTGCTCAACATCTGATGATAGTCAGTATTAGTGGTGAGTTTGCTACGTGTGCAGAAACGAAGTGAACGAATGAGGGAAACATTGACGTTTTAATTCCTAAATCAAGACAATCATCTTTTTCTTTAGGTTTGCTTTTGCATCTATGATTTTTGCAAAACAGTTCAAAAAGTCACATTTTGTAAGAAATGCAATGCTGGATTGTGTTTTTAATAAATATTTATATTATCTGCAAATGCTAAATGTTTGATAATGACCATCTGAAAAATCTTCTGTTATTCGTTTTGCTATTCGTGTTTGGATAACATCCAGTGGCACAGTTCTGTTCAAATGCAGGATGTTTGATGTCCTTATACTGCTCAGAGTTGTAGAGAGGAGATCAGGGAGGGTGGTGGAGCTTACATATTTTAAAACTTTAGGCTTCTAGAGCACTTGGTTAAAGATAAACTTTTAGTTGAAATGTGTTCCAAACATTTCCTAATGTTCAGAGGTGCTGTCATCGACTTCTGTTAACGAGTCTCACCGAGCAGCCTCACAGCCGTGCAGAGACATTAACGTCTAGATGTATTCAAGCAAGCATCACTCTTCAACCGACCAATGAAGACCCTCGAATAGGGTCCATGAGAAGAGCACTGTAGAAAAAGGATAAAATAAATGGCAGGTGTGTAGATGTGGGTAGTTGTGGACAACACTTTCTGCTATTGGGGTCATTCAGAGCTGCTGCTGAGATCATCTGATACAGCTGGACCAGTTATACTCGGGATCGCATCTGGCTTTAGCATTCATTCATTTCTGATGAATGGACAGTTAGTACAGTCAATATGTTTTGATACTTAACACCTTTACTCAGCCTTTGTTAGCCTCAGTCTTTAGATGGTTACCTAGCATTTCCTATACGGGAATAAATCACACCGCGGTTAGAAATCTAATAAAGCAAATCAATCATACACATATTTTTATCTTTACAACTTAGTTTTAGCTGGTCATGACAATTTAGTCCCCACCCCCTGATGTAAGTGATACTTGGTTCTAGATCACCAGACTCGGTGCCACTCTGGAATCAGTTTTCCTGGCCAAGGGCTGATGAAATGCAATGAACTGGTTCAAAGTTAAGCACTGGCTCCAAACCAGCCCTTGAACTGGTTTGGTGGAAAAGGGGTTAAAAAAAAAGTAGCTTCCATGATTCAGGCACTAAGTACAGTCCAACATTCTGTACAGTTTATTTTGTGCTTGAGCTTCACTGAAGCAGCTCTTGTCAACAAAAAGGTGATATCATGTGTCTCTTAAAACATAATGGATCCTCACACTGCTTCATACAGTCAATCAAGCTACTTCATAACAAAAGTAGGTCACATTGACTGGATCATATGGTGGGATTATAAATAATACAGTAAAATACCCCAAATCATGGTGAGACTTTTAGATGAAAACGTAGAAGCAGGAATATTTTACAGCTTTTTACTATTCGTGTCAGCCAACCCACCCATCCCTACGTTCCCTGCTAACTTCATCTGGCAATGGGACACGAGGCAAAGTAGTGACTTTTAGAGCATTGGAGAGTGAGGCAGTACAGAATCCCTGTTAAGTCTGTAATCTTTCACTAAAAGAAGCTGAGCTGCTTGGAGCGGTAGCATCGGAGAAACGCTGGGAATTTTCTTTCTTCAGATCAGAAAGTCAGCTAAGCAAATAAACAGAGTAATAACATCACAACATAATCAGATTAGGTGAAAAAAAAAAGTGTGGCTTTGTGGGGATAATCAGCTGCTGGGTTTTTTTTCTCCTGAACAGGAGAGAGATGTGATGTCCTGCTGAGAACAGACGTATAGCTGCAACTGGGTAAACACTGCAACGGGTTAATAAGCTAAACAACCCTGGCACTGGGCTTCACAAGAGCCCAGACTGTGCTGGGACTGGACGCAGGGCTGGAGGAAGGAGAACCAGGGAAGGAGGAGGTTGGACCTCCCTCTCTCCCAATGGGACAAAGTGGGCTGTAGACCACCACTCCCCTCTCTCCCAGAGTGCTAGGTCTCTAAGTCCGTCTCCCAGGAAACACACAAAGCTGCTGACACACACACACACACACACACACACACACACACACACACACACACACACACACACACACACACACACACACACACACACTTAATAACAGACCCTGCAGTGCAGAAAGTGCAGGGCCTTGTTAGCCAACAACCAGGCGTGAAATCACTGCACCGTACTGCCACCACGATGAGTCAATCCATACCTCCCGCTTCTCTTTGTTCATGCCTCTGTGCGTATGTGTGTGTGTGTGTGTGTGTGTGCTGAAGATGAGTGTGCTTGCTGGTTTTCCTCCAGGCCACGCAGAGCTCTATCTTTGACTGTGTTGGCTGGCTTTTGTTTAGACTTCTCTATAGCTCATCTCTGACACACACCTCATGCTGTGCATCATAAACACAATATCAGAGCTTTAAGTTAACTTCCCTGACTTTAAATGAGACACTCTTTATGGAGTACAATTCCATACACCTGTTCCTGTGCACACTGTGAAACTGAAGATCAAAAGAGCATAAATGCAAATGTCTGGAATGTGAAACTACACTGTGTAAACGTTTTTCCTTTGCTGGGGTAGAAAGTTAGCATTCTGATACATAATGATTTATATTAGGTTTATATATTTGCTGTTTCTCCATAGGGAGAGTGCCCTGTCTTTCTCTGAGTAAACTAGACCTAAATATTACCAAACAAAAAAACTGATTTCATTAGAATAGTGATATTCTCTGTGAGATATTGCTGATAAATTAAAGATTTCTGTAAAAGGTGAACACTTGTCTCCAGAAACATGCTGTAAGTGAATCCTATAAAGGCCAAAAGGTGCAGTGGAAGTCCTGAGTGCATATGTGTCTAAGCAGACAAGTAGTGTCCTCCTTGAAAAACAGATGTCTCACTGCTCCTGAATTGGCTGTGTTAAAACAAGAGAGACCAGTGTGTGTATAGTGACTCAGGCCAGCTGGCCCCATGGGGAGAGTTTCCAAAAAAAAAGAAAAGAAAAGGTTACAGTGGGCCAAGATGCACAAACAATAGACCGTAGATGACTGGAACCACGTTTTGTGGACTGATGAGTTCAGGTTTAAGGCGTTTGGATCCATACAAAGAACATAGAGTACAGAGCTCAGACCCAGAGCTCATGAAAAGATGATAGATACCTGCCAAACGCCGTCAGTGAAGCATGGAGGTGCAAATATGATGATCTGAGAATGCTTTGGCAATGGGAGAATGGGTGATGTGTATAATGTTCATGAACACTAACAATGGATACAGTTACAGCCCAGCAACAGATTTTGAGGAATCATTTTTATCTGTTCATGGCACTTAGCAGTCAACTGTTTTCATAACCTTTTTGAATATGTAGCACAATTTTTGGCTAGACTAATTTTAATAAATACAATAAAAGTACAACGCCAACCATTAATGTATCCTACTAGGAAGTATTGTGTATGTGTCACAACTTGACACATAGCAAAGTATTCACACCTCTTCACCTTCTGCTTATTAGTTCTTATGTCTACCTCATCAGACCAGAGAATCTTTTTCCTAATGTTCTTCTGATTTGTTTAATTTCTGTTTAGCAAACTCCAAACACGCTATGGCTCCATCTAAACACTAAATCAATTCTACTTTAAAGCCATGATTGATAGCGCGTTGCAGAGATGGTCATCCTTCTGCCAGGTTAACTTGAGACATTGTTTCATACAATTGTCTTGTTTTCTGGTTATTGGACTTTATGTGGGACCTCATTTATCGATGTCAAAGTCTAGATATTACACTCAGACATCATGCTCTGTAGTTTCTTCTCCAACACACTTCGTCCTTTATGTATCTCATACCCTGCCATCTGATAAATACAGTACATTGTGTGCTAAATCAGATTAAGCTTGATATATATACACCAATATTACAAATCATGAATTCAAGAGGCTGTACAATCTACATACACTACAACAACACTGGTCCTTGGACCTTTGAATCAAATAAGGGACACCACACAAAAATAACCTTTAACTAGGAGAATGTATTACTTTGTGGCTTCGAATAGTCTCAAATAAATGTAAAGCCGTATCATGTTTCCGTAAACTTCACTGCCAATGTTTTAAGAAACGACTGGCCCTTTTTTAAATTGAACTGTCAAAAGCTGTGTTTAAGAATTTATGTCTTCAGTAGGAACCAGTGGGCTTGGAGGTGAGTGCCACAGACAGAGCAGGGAAGTCGGAAAGTATAGGTTTTAGTTCTTAATAGTAGACTTTTAGAGACTAAAACATTTTTGGGTTTGGCTTTTTCATGGAATTTGTTGACAGCAAGAAAAACGAGAATGGTGCCAGCCTTATCTTAGTTTTCTTACTCTTGGAACAGAACCCATGAGTTCATTTTAGCTCTTTATTGCAGCCAACAACTGTTACACGGAGTCCACTATACCAGGAAGACAGATGCTGAAAAGCCTGCATTTGGATGGAAACATATATAATAATGTAATCCAGCTGCACTGAGACTCCAGGTTCTCGATGTCAGACAGAAACCCGGCATCAACACATCAATTCTTCATCCTTATTCTTTGAAAAAAAAAAAAATTCAACAAAATCTAGTGAGCTGAGTGTGCTGCTCGCTCTCTCCCAGTAATCACAAGATTTCGGGCTACAGCATTATGCTAACTTACGCTGGTAACGGGGAGGGGCCAAGGGAGTGCTTTGATAAGTCGAGCATGGAGAACGTGAATGAGGCAGCGACAGGCGAGGCAAAACACACATTCATTCCTCTCACAATGCGGAGCAGCACTTTTAATTAAACCTTATCCAACATGATGAATAATGCAACAGCTTCCTTGCAATCCACTGTCTCCTTTCTGTTGCTCACCACGCTGTGTTCAACCATCTCGCCCAGTCGCATGCATACATTCAGCAGTGAATTGGCACAGAAGAAAGCCTCAGCTCCTTCTGCTGCAAAACATAAGAAATTTGCAAAATGTTTTATAGTTTTGCTAACAGGGGAGTGCATAACAGAGCGGGAACAGCTTGGATTTTCAGATAGTGCAGTGTGCAGGAAGTGTCTGATTGTTGCTGTTGTGTTGCTTTGTTTAGAACGTGTCAGAACTAACATGCAGGGAACTATATCGTACAATGTTTACACATGTTGCTGTTCAAAAAGCACTCACACTCTGAACTGAAAAGCAGGTATAACTTTAGAACTTGAATACTCGTCTATTATGAGGCCAACAGGCTCAGTGTGAAACTGATGGAGACAATGTCCAACATTACATGTTCCCCGTGGGAGAGGGATGGCCTCACTGCATCAAACAAGACCAGCCGCTGAGAAACACATCACTCCCCCTCTTCTAAACTCATGGACACACTCCTAAAAGGATAGAGAAAAGGGTGGTGGAAGGGTGAAAGGGCTGGGTGGAGGAAGGAGGGAGGAAGAGGGGGGGCTGCTGGTCAGAGAGAAAGGCAGCAAAAGGGATATTCAGAGCACTGAGCACTGAAAGGATTGTATGGGAGAGTGAACCCATTACAGGGCAGGCTGGCTGGGGCATGGGAAGACATGGAGAGGGCTGCAGGGAGGTGCTTGGTTGTATTTAGTCCAGAGAGGATCAGCAGAGGGAGGCTTTGCCAGGAAACCTCTGGCCTCCGAGACTATACCAAACCCAGACAGATCACAGAGAACTGGACTGCTGAAAGCTGAAATAAACATGCTCAATTTTTTCACCCCCTGGAGGTGTCTAGACATGCAGATAGCTTTAGTTCTATAGACCAGGATGTGGCATTATCTGTCTCTTTAGCCATAAATGAGTAAAAGGGGTAGACTAGGAACTAAAAAAACAAATACATGTGTTTTGTAGTGTTTGTAGTGTTTAAGTCAACGTTCTGTTAGGGTAAGTAGGACTAAATATAAAATAAAGTTCACAAATGTATTTCCCAAAAGCCCAAAGAGCTATGTATTGTGTTTAGACTATACTGTAAGTCTGAGAGGCTTGATTAGGTCCTGTAGTGGTCTTTACCTGTGCTGTCCACTGCAGAGCAGCACATCATTCAGAAGATTAACTAAATATGGTTCAGCGTCACATGAGATAAGGTAAATCTAAAACGAAAAACTCAGGATGTATAAATGTATAATTAATTAGCTCTGGTCTAAATGAGTAAACCAGTTGGTCTCTTCCCCCTGGTTCGGCTTCCTTTCACACATAGAAAGCCCACAAGAGAATTGTTGTTGTTGTTGTTGTTGTTGTTTAAAATCTGCAGTTTTGGGCCAGATCAAGGTTAAAACATGTTCTCACCACAAACTAGCCATTCCAGAGTTGTACATTTACTAAAAGGTCTTGTTTTGGTGCTATTGCTGTTTTCAAATCTGCTCAAACAAATCACATCAACAAGAATCATTTAACCAGACTTAACAAGGCTGGTGTGAGACTGTTCTTAGTGATGTTATTTTAGAGGGTGTTTTGAATGAACAGTCAACATAAAAGTAGTCCATGTCCAATGTAGTTAGGTCTTAGGTCAACTGGTAATGTCAGTTAACATTACAGACAGATCTTACTTAATGTAAGATACTTCTTATTAATGAAACTGCAGCACGGTAACTGGCTGAGCAAGTGATAATTTGGTTTTGGAAGATAATGTTTTGTTAATTAGAATCTATGGACTATAGTGTGTGAGACATATGTTGTCAATTCATGTTTCTATTTTTTTTCCATTCACTTTTCATTCTTATTTCAGTTTGACTTGACTTAATGTTGCTGCAGTCGATAGATGAGCGTTCAGAAATAGGTTCAGTAGAATTATGAAATCAGTTGAGGACTAAACAACGAGCAAACAACAAATAAATATTAAATAAATAACAAAGAACACGTTTGAAAGAAAACACTAAGAGAGAGCAGACAGATGAAAGGTCCGTCAGAGAGAGGAGAGATGTGAATTTTTAAATGTCTTTTTTTGGAGAGGAATGTGTTGCTGCGGCAGAGCCAGCCAGGTTGTGTTGTTCCAGCCAATACCAGAGCCCTGTACGGCCTTGATAAAGCTCTACACCGTCAGGCTGCTCTGAAGGCCAGCGCTGACTTCAGAGTGTGTTTAATTGTTTTTATGTTTTTAGTAGGAAAATGTGCACAATGTGCATGTGCATCTAAATAAGTATTCAAATGGATGTACAATTTGTATGCACAAAAAATGAAAGTCAGAAAACAAACCTAACACCCAACAAAGTCCTTATATTAATAGATTCAGCAGTTTACAAGATGAAAGTGACCTCCACACCTTTACCCTAGGCTTTGCTACATTCAGAACACACCAATCCCTTTGTTGGCACAGAACTAGACACTCATTATATGGGTACACTTCCTATGCATGCACTGTGCATGCATTTCCCTACCAGAAAGCCCCAAAACGCTAGTGAATGAAAAAGGCAGGGGTGTGGAGAATACAGAATGTAATTAGTTGAGTCCCGTTTGCTGCATGAGTGCAAAACTAAGACCTTTAACACTGATAGAAATAACCACAGGGTAAATGAGCATCAAAGGAAACAAATACAGTCAAAAAAATGTGATCATATAGGGTAAGCAGTGATGGAATACCATAATAGTGCTCGAATAATGATAGAGTCCTATTGACTACATTTAGGTACAGTAGAGGCAGTTGATAATCTTGCAATAATATAAGAAATTTGCACTTAAATAAGGTAAACCAGGCACAAGTGTTTTCGTGGATTTAGCATTCATCAACATGTCAGAGAGTGAAGGCCGGCCTATCCTCCCAGTAGAATAAGTACTCTCACCTGACTGCAGGGGCTGGTCAACTGACCATAACTTCAAACAGACTTTAATAATAATAATAATATTTCGAAGCACTTTCTCTAAACATGTTGAATGGTAGGGAAGTTTTCCCCTGCTTCTCCTTTAACACTCATCTCTTTCATGCGCTGACATTTGCTCTCTTCCCGTGCAGTGTGGGCTCATGTATACTGTGCCCTGTGTTTCCAGGCCACTTGCTTATATACAAGACTGCAGTGTGCTCTTAGCATGCAGACTCCCCAGCGAGTGTATAATTTGTGAGTCGTGTCCAATTCAGACCGAGTCAGTCTCCTGCTGACTTCCTGCCTCAGCTCAATGATGAACACTGGCAAAACAGATCGGGTGCAGTACAGCAGTCACAAGACCCTGGTTCTGAAGCCAACAACAAGTGTTAGAGGTTGAAGGATGACTCTGCTCTTTTGAAGCTGCAGTGTTTTAAGCTGTTTATTGTCCTTTATTCATCATTTTCAGTGTTCAGTAACCCTTTTATGTACAACTGATTTAAGTTCATGTCATGTTATCAACAACATGTTGTTGATGACATGACTAGTAGTTTACACAAGGCCAGACCTGATTTTCCTGAAGCTGGCACTTATTGCACTTATGTACTGGTAATTGCCAGAAGGCCAGTTTGAGTAAATGATTTATGAAATGAGAGATCATCACATGGCAAAACAGTCTAGAGCTGTCTATAATGTAGTCTCCTCTAATTTAAGCAAGAAACTACTTTATAAGTGGACAGCAGCTGACCTTAATTTATAGTACAGGTCAATAGTGTCTAACTGGTAACCAGAGTTGTAGAGTTTCAAAATATAAAAGCTTGATGGCAGACAAAATGGTAATTGATCTATCTGCCCATTCATTTAATGATCTGGTTAAAGGAAAGCTAGTGTAACATACTGTACATTTAGTAAATTGCCATAAGGTGGAAATATTCATTTCCCCTCTTGAGTTTCTCTGTATAGGCCTTCAAGACAAACTGTTCTACTGTACTTGGCAATGGCAAAATTTAATATACAAGTCGTATTGCCACAACATTTTCTGTATATCTACAGTACGTCAGTGGATCACAATCACTTTTGTCAACCTTCCCTCGATTTTTCCATTAAAAATTCCCCCATCGACAATAAATGTCAAAATCTATTGGACAGATTGAAATTAAGTACCTCTGTGCTCCCAAGGAGATGAATCCTTTCCATTTCAAGCATTTAAAGTCTCTTCACTGAGTCTTACACCACCCTTAGACCAAAAACTGAACATAAATAATCAAATTATCCAGAAGTTTGCAGAGCACATTCATGCTGCCTGGGGGACAAACTCTTTTGGTTTTGATAACATTTCTGACCTTTTCATCACCACCCATGGAACCAACTTTATATTTCTGCCTGACAATACCCTCAAAACAGAGGAAGTTTGCAATAAACATTGGATTCTTAAGGGACTTTACACTTTTAATCGGTAACATGAAAGCTATATACAGTATATTCACCCTATATGCTACTCTCCTTCTTGATAAACAGGCCCACATGAATGAACACATAGCCAGAAGCAGATACATGCGCATGCCTCCGCATTCGGACTTTTCTCCTTGCACAAAAGCTTCTCAGTTTGTTTAGTTCACCTCAGCAGCTACATGTTCAGTAAAAACACATATACTGTCCAAACAATACATCCTTCAGGCTGGCTTCGCAATCAAAGTTTTATGGGGATATATGTATGGTATGTACCAAACCATTTCACTCAACTGACTCAACAAGTATTTTCAACTCATGTTGAAAAAATGGTTTGGCTTGACTGAAAAAGTGAAAAAGTACAGAAAGGAAGAAAAAGAGGAGAGAATGTGTGAGAAAATGTGTTCAATTGTCAGATGTGTAAAAGAGAGAAATCAAGCTGTGGGTGTAAAACCAAAACAAGCTGAAAGGCAGTAAACCATTCTGTGGAGCTGAGAGAATTTGCAGTCATAGCTGACAGTTCTCCTCAGATCCAAGTCACTACAAGCCCTATGACTTTACACATAACAATCTGATTGATTGTTAACATTAAAGATTTGACAAGTTGCTTTACAACTAATAAACTGTCAACTGCCAATTTTCTCCTTCAGATTTGGCAGATACTCAATATTAGTCATGTGGACGGTAGCAGATGGATAACTTTTGATGCAGCTGAAGGATGCGTTCACACTGCTTGAAAAACACAGCATATTGTGTATTTCTCTATCTCTGTGTTCTATGAATCATTTAAAAACTCTGGTTTCTAATCTAATGTTTTATTCCATTTCTAGTTTGGACAATTTGTTCTTATGCTTATGTGAATTTTATGAGGGCAAGCAAAAAGCACATAACTGACTGACTCAGATCAGTGGAGCAAATGTTGAACAATCTTTGCAATGCTACCAGTGCTACTGCAGCTAGCAACTCCTACACACATTTATTGAGCTGTTAGGAATATATATATATAAAAATTAATACTTTGGCTGCTATTCTGTGTTTCATCAGATGCCATTCAATCTCCTACTGATATTGCAGTTAAGTTTTTATGGGGAGCATAATCAGAGGATGCAATATGTTGCATATTTTTGAATTAACACAACCAGCACTATGTTTATTGACTGAAATAGAATAGTAAAAACTCAGCACCAATGCCATTACATTAATTGTCAGCATATCTTCATTGTGTTTATCGAAAAAGTATTGGCCATAGTTACAAACTTATAGTTGCATGCCATGCAATTGCAGCGTCTTAAGTTTGAGTCCAGTTGGGGACTGTTGCATGTCAAAAAAATTATTATTAAATGATTATTCCTTAGTTAAACCATATATTATGATGATTGCAGTTACTGTTATTATAGATTATACGAGAGCATTTGTTCTTTGCTATCATGAATATCTATGTCTTTTTCTACTGGAGAGTTTGGCAGTGCCACAGTGAAGAAACTCCAGCCCTCACACTTGACTTTGCTACTTTGTGCTACAATCACCAAACACGAAATTCTGCCTTTTTGCTCAAAAAAAAAAAAAAAAAAAAAGTGTATCGGTTATGTGAATAAGCTGTTTCAGAACAAGGAAGGAAGCAACATACATAAATGCATGCATACAATTTGGATCACCCCTCTCTGTATTAATCTGAGCTCAACTCATTATCCCACAGTGTTTCAAATAGCAAGTTAAACTCATTAGCATCCTTCGTTTGACACTAATTCAGTCAGCTGAGACGAGAAGCTCCAGATCTTCTGCTGTAGAGGAGCTGTTGGCTGCACCACATAAGAAGAAATTGCTTTTTCTTTCCTTTTTGGAGGAGCAAAAAAGGAAGGAGGTACATGTGCAGTGCTCATTAGAGGGAGCCATATGGTGGAGGGAAGCAGAGAACAGAAAAAAAAAAAAAACTGGGAGATGGAGAGAAGGAGTGAAAAAGGTATGACACTTTGCATCTCTGGAAAACATCCTCCGTTGTTGAGATTTGTTTACAGCTATTTAGAGACACCCACCAAACTGCTGTCATAATAGTGTGCCAGCTCCTCTGCTATCACTTTTTTTTCACATTTCCTCACAAGGGCACATGTGTGAAATCACAATTTACTTATCATTTCAACAAAGAGCATGGAGGAACAGCAGCTTTTTATTTATGAATGAAGACTGCACCACCAGAAACATACACACATATAGTAATAATCTTCTTAATATTACCAATGGAAAAGTTGCTATGAAAGGGGGGGTATGATGGGGTGGTGGGCTGTGAGAAAGAAAGGAGGCTATTATTCTGACTAGTAGAGAGCTTATGATAATAGGAGTCAGATCTCCTCCTACATGTCAGCCTAATGGCATCTGCTGCCTCCATTCATCAACAAATGACTACTAGTTTTTGAACTTAAGTCCTGCTTCTCCTGGAAGACTCCTCCTACTTCTTTTTCCCTTCCTTTCCTCTGTCTTCTTTCTTTTATTTATTCTTTACTCCTCCTCTTTGTCCAGTTTCTCCTCCCATCTATGCTCCTCCCTTGCATCTCTTTCATTCCAGATTCCCTCCTTTATCCTCTCTTCTTCTTTCCTTAGTACTCCTAGGGAATTTATAAAAAGTTCCCAGACACTTTTCAGTGTTTCTGCTGAACTGACTACAACCCTTTTTTATCCTATTCCACCTTCCCATCACCTTTTCTTTTCTCTTTCTTCTTCTTTTTGTCTCTACCTCTCTACTGACCGCCTAATAGAGCATGCTTCATCACATCCAATCCCCTGACCTATCAATCATCTGCGCTCTGAGCAAGAGAGAGAGAAAAAGAAAGAGGACGATTCATGTTTATGCCATTACGTTTATAGCATTATTCCAACTATAGTTAGTCTGGCAAGCTCACACTGCACATACGTTTTAGTCACAGAGCCTCTAATATTACAGCTGTTACAACCACTCACGTCATGGTAGATTTAGGTTACTACAAGTCGTACCTACTACTTACAGGCCTTTCAGAGTTTTAAGACTCTGACGTAATTGACGAGAAACCAAAACTTAATAATAGAAACCCAATTCAATAAACATCAAGATAATTGGACCCAACCCCCTAATGCAGACAACACTGTCAGCTGCAGCAACTAACAAGCAGCCACGTCCAAAATCAACAGCAATACACGTCACTTTTCCTGTATATCAAACTCTGCATTTGCTTTGAGGTAATTTATACTGTTTTTTTCATCTACGATGATGATGATGCTTGGATGATGTTTAGAAAAGGGGTCTCCTTTACTCAGTCCAGTCCTATTGATTAAAATGATCTTCTTCTGTACCTAACACATTTACATTTAGTTATTTGGCAAACGTTTTTATCCAAAGCGACTTACTGTACTAGTGAGGTACAAAGCAAAAATCTAAGCCAAAAAGAAGTTCAAAGTAAAGAGCTCTAGAAAGAGCTGTTTCAGTTTCATTGGGTATAAGTGGATTTATTTTATTTTATTTCATTTTATTAATTTGCAAAGTAAGACTTAAGTGCAGAATAAGATTCAGAAGAGTTCTGTGTTCAGCAAGTTTTTGAATGCTGAGCACGAGGTAGCTGAGCTGGTAGAGGTGGGTACGTTGTTCCACCATTGTGGAACCACAGAGCTGAAAAGTTTTCTGCTGTTTCCTTACAACTGTCACCCCCCAAAACTACCAAAACCCCATAGAGACAGTGTCTGTTCCCTGACTGACTACACTGTTGATATAAAAAACCAACACAAGAGGAGTGATTCATAAGAACTTAATAAGCACAAAGATGACTCCTCTCATAGAACAAAATATAAAGACAACAATCAAATGTGATCTCTCTCGTCTAAATCCCTGTTAGTAAATGATTTGATAAGTGATCATCAAATAGATTTATTCTGTCTTACTGAAACCTGGCCATGGCAGGGACAATATGTCATTGTATGAGTCAACCCCTCCAAGTCATATTATTTATCATTTTCCTGGAAGCACAGGTCAGGGTGGAGTAGTAGCAATCTTCCACTCAAGCTTATTAACCAACCCCAGACATAAACACAGTTTGAATTTATTTGAGAGCCTCACTCCTAGCCTCTTTGATCCAAACTGGAAAAGTCAAAAACCAGTCCTGTTTGTTTTTGTGTACCGTCCTTATGTCCCTTACTTTTTAGCTGAATTCTCAGACTTTCTATCTGATTTAATTCAGACAGAAAGCAGTACAGATAAAGTCATTATAGCGGTTGACATTCATGTAGATGTTGATAATACATGCCTCAGTAGTAGCAGAGTAGGCTAGCTCTATGATGCAATTCACAAATCTATAGCTTAAGGCAGACTAAGCTGGAAGTATTTAAACTGGAAAGGAGGTAGCATAAATTGAATTTTGTCTAGCCTGGAAAGACAGTTCAATATTATATAAGAAAAGCCCTCTGTAAAGCTAGAACCACATATTATTCCTCATTAATAGAGGCAAATAAGAACAACCCCAACCTTCTTTTCAGCACTGTGGCCAGGGTGACAAAAAGTCATACCTCTGTTCAGTCTAGTATCTCAATGGTAATGACTTTATGAATTTCTTTACTAACAAACTCATAACTAATAGAGAAAAGCTTGATCAGATCCTCCCTGCAACCAGCATGGATGGATTTGCATGTAAAACAGCTCTAGATGCATTTGTAAGACAAACTTGTACTTAGTTTGCTACTTCATTGTAGATCATGCTGAGTAAATTTCAGTAATTTATTCATTTAAGCCATCAACATGTCTCCTAGACCTCATCCCAGCTAGACTGCTCAAAGATGGTTTACCTTTGATTAGCACGTCCATATAAGATCAAATCAATTTATTTTTACTAACAGGCTATGTACCACAGGCTTTCAAGGTTGCTGTAGTCAAACCTCTACTCAAAAACCCTACTCTTGACTCAGTGGGTTTAGCCAGTTATAGGCCCATATCTAATCTGCCTTTTATCTCTAAAATCCTCAAAAAAGCTGTTTCAAAGCAATTATGTGACCACCTCTGCAGAAAACACCTCTGGAGATTTTCAATCAGGATTTAAAGTACAGCATAGCAGAAACAGCACTAGGAGTGGTCACTAATGATCTTCTCTTAGTGTCAGACAGCAAATTTCTCTCTGTACTTGTCTTGTTAGATCTTACTGCATTCCACTCTCTATAGATCACAACATTTTATTACACAGACTGAAACTTGTCATTGGGATTAAATGAACAGCTCTGGAGTGGTTTAAATCTTATCTCTTAAATAGATTCCAGTTTGTGCATGTTAATGACGAGTCTTCCGTTCACACAAAGGTTAGTCATGGAGTTCCACAGGGTTCTGTGCTTGGTTCAATTATTTTCACTTTATATATGTCCACATTAGGCAATATTATTAGGAAAGACTCTATATGTAGATTTCCATTGATATACAGATGACTCCCAGCTATAATTATCTATGAAACCAGAGGAAACAAATCAATTCAATTAAGCTTAAAAGACATAAAGGCCTGGATGTTCTCGGACAAGACAGAGGTTAATTTGTTTGGTCCTAATAACCTCAGAGACTTGATGTCTAATCATATTGTTACCCTAGTTGACATAAAGCTTATAGTTAGAGATCAGGTAACTCTGAACCATATCTTAATTATGCAGCTATAGATTAGTCTTCCTGCGAGACCTCTACTGATACACTGACCTCCTCTCCTTTCATATGCCACCATTGCATGTTGTTAACTTTGTGTCTTTTTTCTCCCCTAGTTTTGCTTCCTCCTCTCTGTCTCCCTGTCTTTGTACATCTGCAGGTATCCCCGGCCTTGGAGCTGTATACTCCCAGAGTGCAGTAACTGGTCCTACCAACCTGCCCAATGCTTTTGCTGCTTGTTGTTGTTGTTTTTGTTGTTGTTTTGTTCCCTGCTGTTCATTCCTCTTCTCTTTCCACTCACCCTAACTGGTGGAGGCAGATGGCCTCCCATACTGAGCCTGGCTCTGCTGGAGGTTTCTTCAGTTAAAGGGAGTTTTTCCCTCTCCCAATGGCGCCTAGCATTTGCCCAAGTGGGATTTTTGGGTTTTCTAACTAATCCTGTATACAGTTATATTTTGTAAGGTCTTAAACCTTACACTGTTACGTGTCTTGAGATGAAGTTTGTTGTGATTTGGCGCGATATAAAAAATAATTTAATTTAATTTAATTTAATATCCACTTACCGTTTCAACTGTCATCTCACTAGTGTTAACCATAGAGTCTTAGTGCAAATTGTGTGAACAGAATTCCTAATGATACTGATGATACCATGTCTTTTCTTTTGATAAACCTCAGCAAAATTATATTCACTTAACACTGTGGGAGTGTGGTTGGTGTTGGCAAATGACGCAGATACTGCATGATGAGGAGTGAGGAGAGAATGATAAGAAGTGAAGATGAAAAGCATGGAGCCTTGCAGTGCATTTTAATTTGAACTCCATGCAGCCCACAAGAAAGTAATATTGAAAGATCCACATTGAAAATAAATATACTGTTTCTTCGTGCACAAAAAATGCTCGACATTTATTTCCACAACACTTAACCCAAAATCTGTGCTCACATTTCTTTCATTAGACTTCACGAGAGTCTGAGCAGCACGCAGTCTAAGCATAAAAGCAGGATGTAAATGGTAAATGAGGTAAACAAGCATGTGGCATGCACATCGTGGCAAAGACTCTAGAGCTAGTTAACATCTAGTGCCTTCACAAAGGTTTTTCACTGAAGATAAGATGAAACTAAAGCCCACATTACTGGCAGTAGCTGAAACTGTGCAGTTATAAAAAGTCAGTGGGAGAGGGAAACCGTCTGATTTTACTGAAGGCTCTCCATTTCTCAGGGCTATGCCTCTGGTTATCATTTCTTCCCCTACCTCCAATTTCCCCCCCTCCGGCTCACAGCAGGGATATACTTTAAATCACTTTGTCCTCTACCTAGAAGAACTTTCTGACAGGTTGTTTTGTGGACCACACAAATCTATTTCTTCCTACTACAGAGTCAAAAACACTCTTTTTTTTTTTGTCCTGTTGACTTTGTAAGTTTTATATACTGACGGCTTTAGTAGAAAGACACTGGGGTACAAACACGCCGCTATATATCTGCATCGCTATAAAGATTTCCTGTATTATATACCTTAAAATGTAAATGGTTTGTACTAAAAGTTTTTACACTGCTTCTTATTCACCCATTTGCAAACACAGATGGCAGAGCTGCCATGCAGCTGGCCTGAATCACCGGGGGCAACTTGGGGTTTAGTATTTCGGCCAAGGGGACTTTGACATGTAACAGTAGGAGCCGAGATTTGAAGCACCGATTCCACGATTGGTAAACGACTGCTCTACCTCCTGAGCTATAGTCACCCCTGTAGTCAATACCTTAGTCAAGTATATGCACTGTATGTGTGTGTGTGTGTGTGTGTGTGTGTGTGTGTGTGTGTGTGTGTGTGTGTGTGCACACATGCATGCGGGTAGATAAATAGCTGGCACCTCTACATTTTGGACACCACAGTCTGGCTTTGCCTGCAGCTGTTATCTTCAAAGTGACACACAGCAGCTCTGGCTGAACAAAAAAAATATTTTATTTTTGATTTGGACAAAAATAAAATCATTGTTGTTCATAAAAAAAGCTAAAAAACAACATTTGTCATTTGGTTAAACCAAGGGGCTTTATTTTATTTTATTTTTTAGATGTTATCGTGCAAAAGTGGCACATATGAGTGATTTAAGGGAGTTTATGGTGTTCACCTTTTTCCTCCTACTCCTCCCAGAATTTTCTCTTAGGTAAACTGGTCCACACCACAGGGGATACATACATGTATGTGACTTGATCCAAACAATTCAGAGTTTAAGCAGTGTAACGACGGCCAATTTTTGGCTACAATGCTGAGGGCTTTGTGAGTAAGAAGGGTCCTGTAGATGTCTTGGAGGTAGGGGAGGAGAAAGAGATACCAATGATCTCCTCAGCTGCTCTTACTATGCACTGCAGGGTTTTGCGGCAGGACGTGGTGCAGGCAGAGTACCACACAGTGATGCAGCTGGTCAGGATGCGCTCAATTGTGCCTCTGTAGAAAGTGCACATGATGGGGGCTGGAGCTCTGGCTCTTTTTCAGTTTGCAGAGGAAGTCCAAACACTGCTGTGCTTTCTTTGCCCGTGATGCAGTGTTAAAGTCCAGGAGAGGTCCTCTGTGACGTGCACACCCAGGAACTTGGTGCTGCTTACAACAACTCCACATTTGGAGAGAGATTGTTGTCTCTGCACCACACAGCCAGATGACACACCTTGCACATGTAGTTTGTCAAATCTCTGCCACTTATGAGACCCACCATAGTTGTGTCATCCGCAAACTTCAAGAACTGAATGTTTAAACTGTACATTGTGCAGCTGTAGGTCAGCAGAGTGAAGAGAAGGGGGCCTAGCACACATACTTGTGGGGTCCCTGTGTTTACTGTGATGGTGCTGGATGTGTTGCCGACTTGTACTGCCAGCAGTCTGAGAGTCAAGAAGTCCAACATCCAGTTGCAGAGCAAGGTATTGAGCCCCAGCTGGTCCCTATGAACAGCCTTCTCACATATGAGTCCTCATTGTCCAGATGTGTGAGGGCTGTATGGAGGTGGTGTCATTGGTTGAGCGGCTGTCGCAGCACTGTGATGGGAGTTTGTAGTCCAAAATGGTCTGTAACCCCCGTCACAGCCTCTAAGAGTCTCTGCTGTTGCTGAAGGCTGTCTCTTGGGCTCTCTAATGCTGTGGAACAGGTTGGCCCTAGCTTTCCTTAGGCCCAGCTCATCTCCACCTCTGAAAGTTGTGTTTTATGCCTTTAAGAGTCTGTGAACCTTCCCTGTCAGCCACAGCTTGTGATTGGCCCAAACGATGATGGTCTTAGTGTCCGTTACATCATCAATATACTTGATGTGATGTAAGCACTGTTAGTCTCTGTGTAATCCTGAAGGTCTGTGATGTTGCTGTAGGTGGCAGCCTGTTTAAAAATGTTCCAGTTTGTTGTGTTAACACAGTCCTGGCGAGCCTGAACACCATTCCAAACACACTGGTACGTGCTGCTGAACTGGTTTCGCAACTTTAACCAGTGGTCTATATGCTGGCAGCAGCACGATAGTGATCTGGTCTGAGGTGCCGAGGTGGGGTAGGGGAAGAGCTTCGTAAGTTTATTAGCCATTACGATGGAGGGGATAGCTGTCTTGTGTGGGTTAGCTGCTAGCCTAGCCCTGATACCTCCGCACTTACCCCTCTTTTGCTTCCACTTACAACGCTTGTGGCGCCTCCACTCTGGGTGAGATGCAGAAGTGAGGGTCAGTGATTTAGTCCGCCTACGGAGCAGACAGCAGTCCAGTACTTCTCCGGAGAGTGCATAGTTTAGTTCTATAAATGTGGGTCTGTCGATGTTGAGCAGAAACCCCTGACTGTATGTGTGCTTCAGGACAGATAGACAAAGTAACATATGTACTTAGACACTCACAAGGCAACAAAAACGCCGTACTGTCAGGAGCGAGAGAAGCCGCAGCATGCGTACCCGCCGCCATCTTGGATTAAATCACTTGTTACAAAAAATAATTGCATGATCTCATCACACAAATCAGTGTAAATGCCGATTTTCTATTTCGGTATAGATCTTTAACAATTCTTCTCCTCTGAAGATTTGCTTTTCCAAAATGCAACCAACTAAACTCTTGTTTGGATTGAGGCAGCGAGCTGTTGATTTTACCTCTTTCATGCTGCTTTTTGCTCCCTGATTGAATCAATGTTTTATGCTTTGTTATGTATTCTGACTGTGAGTGTGCTGCCTCCAATTTTTCATATGCTTGGCCTGGAGTGCGTTGAAGCTCAAAGACAGGGCAGCTGTCCCACTTGTTGTTGGGGCTCGGAGTTTAACTGTGTGGTCACTGAGTGGATTGATGGGGGAGCCGTTGCCTGCACTCGGCACCAAATTGCATCAGCTAATCTTGTGAATAATGCAAAAAATCATGAATAAACATAGATCAATTCAGTGCAGTACTGTAAGGGAGACCTGCCTTTTTCCCTTTCCCCCTTTCTTCTCTTCTCCACCCTCGCCTTCATTTTTTTTCAATCCACTTGTATCTCTTTCTGGCTTTCATTTCTTTCACCACAAAAACACTTTCTTTCTTTCTTTCTTACCTCTCTCCCTCCCAAAATCAAACACTGCCACTATTCCCCCATCCTCTGTCACTTTCTCTCCACCCTTTTCTTTTTCCTCTCTGGCCACGGCAGTGACAGACATTGTAGTGCTGTAGTTGCTGTGTCTCAGTGCGAGCGAGTCAGGCCCGGCCTTCACTTTCAGCTCAATAGCTGCCTGGGTTTCCTCAAAGACAGCCATCCAGCCAGCACAAAGCCTGCCCACTGGGAATAGACCCACAAAAGAGAAAAGGGGCTGCTCGCCTTCTTTGCTCTGTTCAGTCTGAAGCGGTCTGCCTGCACCACCTCCTATAAATAATACAACACTGCCTCAACAAAAAGAAAACCCTGCCCTGCTCCTGCAAGCCTCTGCTTCCATCTCTCCTTTATTCTCTCCCTCCCCCATACCCCTGTCCTTTATTTTCCTACTTCTCACCTTTTAACCTCTCATTTTACTAAATCAGAAAAACACTACTTTAAGAATAGACTCTACACATTTTTTTGAATATTAAATTAAATGGTGGTGATCATTTATATTGTAATTTATCTTGTATCAGAATTTTTTTTCTGGTTGTCTACTAAACACTTCAAACGAACTTCTGGTCAATGGTTTGTCTGCTTTCCTGAATTGTAGCATGAGGAATTCTATGTGCACCTGCAAACCTCCACATATGTCTTGATTTCTTGATTTTTTACCCCTTTTGCATCATGCCAGTGCACAGCTCCTTGTTGTCTGCTGTCTCATTGGTTGAAGGGAACCCTAACTTAACCACTTCCTTCTCTGTCGCTTTCCAAAATACACCAATAACAAAATAACCAATGTGTTTATAGAGACTAAAAACCACATCAGATCAAGTAGAACTCTACTGTTAAGTAAAATTATTTTAATTTTAACACAGAACCATCATTTATAACTTGGCTTGCTTGGTTTTCTTCTACAGCAGCCTATTGTGTGCAGCTCTAAACTGGTCCACAGCACCCACTACAGTACTGGAGAGCAACAACATAAACGAGAGCGGAGTTTTCACGCACTCACGTGCACTCACAGGTCTCTGCAGAACGCATGTTTGACCTTGAAGGTACATTGAGTTGTGGGTAACCATAGTGATTATAATTCTAGTCTGTTTTCATTTGTAGAATAACTATTTTAAACTCTGGTTGAACTGACTGCTAACAGACTCAACTGGATGATTTAAACATACAGTGCATTTTGATATGTGGATGATTTTGAGTTACAGTCATACAGTACTCAGTGTTGTGATGCAATTTAAAAGAATAATTCAGAAGAAAAAACAATATAACGACTAGTTACGTGCAAATTATTCATTACAAATGCAATCCTTCCACGTAAGGCAACTAAAGCATGATTGATGTGTTGATAGTTTAGGCTATTACAGATTAAGATGTGCTGCAGTCTACTGACACTCTACGGAAGCAGAAACAAGATGAAAGCACGTCACATTTAGGAGTCAGGGAGGGTGTAATGAAAAATCCTGAAGTGTTGGGAACTCACGGAGGAATCCACTGTTTTTAGAACACCAGTCATACTATGTATTAAGAGCCAATATAGCTGAGCTTCTGCTGCTCCAATTTGACCATTCTCTTGTGAGGTTTTTTTTCTTATTCAGATGGTCCAACTTAACCAAATGTACTTGGTGGGAAAGCCAGTTTAAATATGTGCATGAGTTACGTTTGTGGGAACATATAAATGGCCGCGTGCATGTGTTGGTGTAATTTGTCAGTGTATTAAAGTGAATGTGGGCACAGGGATTAGGCTGCTATCAGTGAAGCTCTCCCAGCCTGTCAGGCTTTAGGACGGGCACGGACAAAGAGACTGATTTCAATGTAAATGCAGCAGCTGAGAGGACACAGCTCTCTCAGTGGGGTGACTTCCACCCTCAACACACACACACACACACACACACACACACACACACACACACACACACACACACACACACACACCATGCGCTTCCAGAAAAGGAAAAACACACTTCATCGTATTCACTGGCATAGTAAATACAAGGTATTCAGCCTTCATCTACTCCATGTTTAAGTGGCATATTGACTTTGTAGTGGAAACATTAAGACAAAAATGCTGAAGAATCTTGAAAGTTGGAGGACAAAGTGTGTTGTGTCTGCTGCAGTTCTGCACCTGTCTATAATTACAGATATAATCCGGTCCACAACACTGTGTTGTGGCCCGGACAATCCTGAGTCCATCATCCGACCGGCCATTATCCCCATGCCTGGCCCCTGCACCTCTTATTACATGCAAATAGTGGCGCTTTTATCTGAGCAGTGAATGAGACCCCCGTTCTTTAGAGAATGGGACACCCTCCTCACCCACTTAAAGCCATTCCTCCATCTATTACTGCATTCTGCGCTTCAATGCAGACAGCACAGATCTCACGGCGTCAGTGTTGAAAGACAGACTGTGGGAGTTGGAGGGATGCAGATAAGTGGTAGAGAATTGTCAATTTAACTGCTTGACAAATTGAACGGCTAATGATCAAATACGTACATTTTCAGCAAGTTCTAGTATATATACGTTTCCAAACCCTTACTAGCACAGTGTCTGCTTTTTATATCATCATGTCATTAATATGACAAAGGCCTATTCTCGAGGTAGCAGGTTGCAATATACACTTTGGAAAAATTAAGAGCTTTTTCAACTTTCAACTGTGTTAGAAGAAATGAAAAGGACATTTGTTCAAGAACTACATGAGCATCAAACTGAAGGAAAATTCTAATATCGCTACAGTGATTTGTTGCACCCCAGCGAAGCTGCAGATGTGTTAAGATGTAAAACCTTGAATAAAAGAAAACCCCCCCTTTTTTTTTTAAGGAGCTGTAACCAAGCTCCATTGTAGGCAATTTCCCACTCAGATCATTAAAGTTCCTCAACTCAAGCAAACACCTCAGTTCTGCTTCTGTACGTGTCTTTCATTTTGTCTTTGTGAGCGTGCGGAGCCGCTTGCACCAGCAGCACACCGTGTCTGCTTCTTGCAATGGTAATGAGCGCGTACCTGTCAGGCAGTCACGTGCGGGATGCTGCCTCAGGTCAGTGTTTGCTGCCACAGGATGCCTTTCCATGACTGTTCTTCCGTGAGCACACCTGTATGCTGTCCCCGCTCTCTGTCTGCAGCTTGACATTTGGTACGGTGAAGATAGAAGACACTGCAGGGGGAGAGGACGCAAGCGGATTAGGAGGATGTGGGCTGACAGGGAAGAGAACATTTCCAAGTGAGTTGTTAAAGATAGAGACATTATTAAAAAGTGAATATTTGAATATTTATGAGTCTTTTTAGGGTTTTAATATATTTCTCATAAAACTAAATAGCTACATGTGCTCATGTTCTTTTACTTTTACTGAGTTGGCTACTGATTCATGTTTCCCAACCTTCCTAATAGTTCTAAAAGTCAAAAGGATGTCTAGTGTTGACATGGATTCACTGAATTACACTGTGGGCTGGTAAAATGATTTACATTTTGGCTACATAAACCTTAACATGATGACTCTCTTCAACCCTCTCATTTGCCAAGGGAGACAACAGCTCTGTCCATTCACTCTTTGTTTTACTTCAACATACATGTCAGTCTGCCTGAAAGGCCTTTGCTCTCCCGCCTTTAAATCCAGACACCCACGTGCTCTCACTAAAATCAAATGAAGAAGATCACAATTCAATCCATACAGCCGCAGCGATCTCCGGAGCTCTATTGTCTCAATAATTCTCTTATTGTTCCTGCTAATCTATCAGGGTATTGTCTGGAAACACCCATCACAATAGAGTGCACAGCTGGCCCAAGAAAACACACTCATCATCCCTTCTGGCATAACGTGACACATTTACTTGAAAGCTTTATCAGATTCTCAACCATTAGCGACATTTCTTTTGGCCAGTGTTTTCTTTCTGAGTATTAGTAGTCCTGGCTGTGTTAACAATATAGACAATAGAGCCCTCTGCCTTTACTGGGCTCTTCCCCTAGTAGGCTCAACTCAGTTCATGTGGAAGAACATGATTACTATGCTGTGGTAGTAGCCAAATACTCACAACTGGAGTAATTAGTCAGTTCTTTATCTCACATTCAGTTCTCATTACCATAATTTTGACACATCCTTGTCCCCGTGAATCCACACTTGTCTTCCACACACACACACACACACAAGCCGCTATTTATCCACTCCTGTCCTCGTTTTATGAAACTCTTTCAATTCACTGAATGACTCTGCTGCTCTGCTTGTGTTTCACAGGCAGAAAACGGAGAATCACAGAGAGAGAGAGAGACAAGAGAAGAAGAGAGAGTGAGTAAGCATGACAAAAATCAAAATGAGCCATCTCTTTGCTCTCTCCCTCTCTCCTGGTGACCGCTGCTTTCTGATTCTTTTCAGACGCGACAACCTGCTGGGTGCTGATAACAGGATTAATAACGCTGAAAAATCCTAATCAGGGGGAATTAAAAATGGAATTCTTCCATTAAAATTACCACCATGTCAGCGGCAGCACACTCAGGTCTTCTGAGCAGGCTTTTCACTCCACTAATGAATAACGGCTTAAGGGATTGCTGATGTACTGTATGTATGTGTAGCCTGTCAAATAATATGGATCTGCAGTCATCTCTGACATACTTTCATGCAGTTGCCCAATTCTGTAGGATTAATTGAAATACAGCCTTTACTTTGAAGCAGCGGCCTCTGACTCTTACACCCAATATACACATGGATATCAACTGGATTGATGCAAATGTTCATCTAAAAAAGCTCAGAAGCTGTAAGTGTTTTAAGGTACTGAATTTTTTTTAGCTGGGACTCTTATTTAAAGAGTTCCCCAGTGTGCTGTTGCTCTGGGCAAAAGGAGTCAGGAAGACAGAAAATCCAACTGAGCATGTTGCGGCGGCCAGTTGAGGTCTGGCTAAGCTTACTGTCCCAACGGCATCCATACAGAGAGAGAGAGAGAGAGAGAAAGAGCAAAGAGAAGGGGGTGGGGGTGTTCTGTATGATCCAGTGGAGCAGAGGGAGCTCCAAGAAAGAGAAAATGAAAAACATAAAGGAGAGACAGAGAGTCCAAGCAAAGCAGAGAGAGAGAGAGAGAGAGAGAGAGAGACAAAGACAGGAAAGGAGGCCAAGTCTCTGACTTTCAAGGTAACTCTATCATTTGAAGACAGCAAAATAGACCCGCTGCACATGTGAATGGTTCTTTACACCGCGGCCATTGTTCTACGTTCTCTTATTATACACTGGTTGGGTTTTGTTTTCATTCAAGCGTTACCATATAACTTCAATTACTTTGTTATTAATGCATAATGTTGTTAGTAGAGTGATTCTGAGTTGATCTAGGCAAAGTAAAGCAGTGAATCCAGGTGTGTAACAAGTATAAAGTCTTTCACTTGTCTTTCTATGTCTCTATTCTATATCCACCATTTCCCTAGAGTGAAAAATAATTCAAACTAGATCTAACACTGAGGTATTTATACTGTAGGACCTGTTCATTCTGGTCAAATTCACCTGCTCCGATCTGCCTTTCATTTTGCGCTATAATATTCCATGCGCCTTGTGTTAACACATTTAAAGTTGCTAGGCAACACCTTTTGCTTGCCAAAATAATGGTTATCAGACAAAGACGTGGCCACTGAAAGGAACGTGTCTGTGTACAAAGTGAACGGCATGAATGGCTTCTCACAAATGTTTCCAGTCTTGCTTTACCTGTTCATTTGGATTTTAGTTTGTTTAGTTAACTCACTTTCTGACTTATTTAGTGTTCAGTTCATTTGAAAAGAAACACATACTATTTGTGCTTTAATTTCAGTCTCTAAGTGTATTTGTAATGTGTATGTTATGTTCCCTAAGTCAAATATACTGTATTACAGTATATGAATTTGTATAATAAAAGTGTAAATGTGCATAAATGCGACTCCTGTTACAGATTTGTTGTCATTATTTGTATTATTCGATGTCATTATTGTTTTTTAATTTACTTTTAAATTTATTTATTTATTTAAATAACATGAACTGGTTCTATAATTGATCAATGTCCTTTTATTATATTACAACAACCAAATAATATATGCAATATATATTTCATTCTTATTCCCTTTTTCACTGTCAATGTGCTGATTTGTACTAATGGTTCTAGAAGGCAATTAGTGTTGCCACCTGCTGCTATAACACATCCCATAATGTCAGTTTTTAGAAGTTCTGTAACATTCAGTTCTTCTATCATTCATATCTTATCAATAATTCAAGCTTAACATCACATTTTCTAACCAGGACCTCCAGTATTTGGAGCAAGCTTACATTCAGCTTCTTAAAAGCTGGATCAGATCAATATTAAAGAACTCTGATTGGGATCGAGGCCAGAAAAAATAAACGGATCAGGACGGACATGATAATCAGTGGTTGTAAGTTCATGAATTAAACTGTAACTCATATCCAGATAGTAGCATGAAAACAGCCACAGAGTCACTACCTCTACCCAACACAGACTGGTGTTTAGAGCTGTGCTAATCAGGATGCTGGGTTACGTACTGTCCTGCAGCTCCCAGAGCCGTGGAGGAAGGTTGCTGAAGTATTCGTGGTTCAGCGCTGCCTGAGCTGACAGCCGGTTCTTTGGGAAGCACTGGAGAAACCTGGAGGCCAACTCTTCAGCATGGTCCACGTAGCCCAACCTGACAGACACGGAGAGACACAGTCACAAACGGCAGCGACCTGCAGACACGCTCACATGCAGATACAGCATGTTGGAGAAGACAATAGGACTCAGGAAGCCGACCCTTTCATTCCCCTTTCATCCACAGAAAACATCCAGTAACCTGCAGTAGCTTCCCGATCATTTCTTCCTCTGAGGAAACAACACATTTTTTCATCAATTCAAAGAACTGCTGACAACAAAAAAAACACAAGCCTTTTAATTATGCTCCAGGTTTGCTGACTCAAGAGGAAAAAAAAAAAAATCTCAGACACACACATATGCAAAAGAGCACACACACACACACACACACACATGCACACGCCTACACCTTTCTCTTTTGAGCTCACTGGGTCACTGACATCAACAAAAAGTGTTTACTGAAACACAAGCCAATGCAGAGGAAAACTCTCTGTGAGCGCGTATCAGAGTTCGTAGTGGGAGTCACTGAACTCCTGAACTGGGCCTACCTAGCAGCGCCGGGTAGTGGAGGGGGAGGGGGGTGGGGGGGCAGAAAAGACTGAAAAATGAACGAGGAGCAACAAATATAGCCAGTAATTAGGCATCCGCTGCATTAAATAAACATGATGTTATGCAGCGCAGCATGCCGGCCCGCCGCTCTCCGTGCTCACAGTGCCTCTCATGTTCTGCAGCCTTCTCATGGTTCGCTCCCCAGTCAAGCACTCTGACAGCCTCTCCCTCGGCTCTCAATGGGGATCTCGGCTCGACTTATCAGCACAGAGACAGAGGGAGGATAAGTCTCTGTTCAACTCATCAACGCCACTCAGCAAAGAGGCAGATAAAGTTAATGAAGTCCATCAGGACCTCTTCTCGCCTCTTTCTCAGACAGCTGGAAAGTTCTCTGCAACTCCAAGCGAAGACAAGCTAGTGTGGAAAAGTGTATAGTGATGGAAAAAGACGTCTTTGATTACTGTTCCACTGATACACAAGCGGCCCATACACATCCGTTCAGTATTTTCAAAGTGTTTCAGGGGTGACCTCTCCCACTTCTGATTCAAACTGTTCATCAGGGGTTATTATTTGAGGTGTAAGAGCTTCAATACCCAGAGTGTCCAGCCACTCCAGATGTTATCATGCCAATCAGCTGCTCTTATGTGTTAGCCTCAGTAGGCTTTCCACTCCTCTTCTCTGCCCTGCTGTTATCACAGATCTGGTGTGAAGGGCGTGAGCTTGTTTATCCCATCTCACCTGAAGGACCGCCTTTACGCTGACCAGTGGTTACACAGATGTTGCTGTGTGAGGACACTGCCTGAGCCTGAGCCTCTTTTGATTTCCACAGTTTTTTTTTTGTGAATCTCTCACGTGTGAGTCACCGGCGGTGTAAAAAAGAAATCACCCAATGAAAAAAAAAAGAAATGTCAATAAGAGCATGCTGGCTTGTTGATGTACAATACAGTAAGTGCACATTCCTTTCTGCTAATGCTGTCAACCAGCCACAGTGAATAAGCTCACATCTGCTCGATCGATAGTATCTCCTGAAACAATCAAACCGCTCCGGGCGATGACACATTCACAGCAGAGAGGCATTCTTTCTTCAGCGGAGCGCGCTCAGGTTTTTTTTTTTTTTTTTTTGCAGGAAACAACGTGTCTGTACTGCCCCTCACTGCAGCAGAAAGTGACCAGCATCTTTAGTTTGAGAGGAGCAGCTGCCAAGAGCTGTTTTTGTCTGCAGACGTCCTGCGAGGAGCTTTTTACTCCGTCTGGCTCGTTTGATGATGATGAGGGTGTCGTGAGGGCAACGTGGAGGTGTAACCGGGGAAACAGGCTGCAGCACGCATCCGTCATAGATGTCTGGTTCTGTACACAGCTTTGGTTGACTGGTATGGGTTAGAGGATTGGACACGTGTTCCTAAGTGTGGCACAACCAGGAAACAAAAAGTTTGTTTCATATGAGAGAACGTCTGGGCAATTGTAACTCTGATGAAATCCAGTATACTGTCTGCTGTATAGCTACGTTGTGTAGCTCGCTACCTTTAGTTAACTAGCTGATTTCATTAGCTTAGAATTTGCTATTCTGGGTTAATTGGAGTAATAGATCTGACTGGTGCGTGACAATTAAGAGTATCTGTTGTTATCATACAGTCACATCGGAAAAAAGTGAGGCTTTCTTTGCCAGTGTGGCCATATTTTGGATGTTATTTGCTCTTATTTTCATGTAAAAATGTTTTTATTTGTCATTACGAACGTTGGAGATGAGCTTGATTTGTTGCACAGTTTAAATTGTTACTTTAATTGATGATTATCTTAAGTAACAACATGTAATATTTAGTTTTTACGTTTTTTACATTGTATACAGGTCAAGCTCATGATATCTGTATGACTGTCCATATTTTATTCCATAAAATAAAGGAAAGCAGCTGAGTGAGAGCACAAACAAGAGAGCAGAGGAGGGGGAGCCAAGTCGGAGCACCGAGACAAAGTGAACGCATTTGTTCATATCATATTCATCGTTCTCTGGCCTACGATAAAAGGTAGGAGGGAGGAAGTGATGGCCATTAACATTCCACATTACTTTCTTTCTTTGTATTTTTATTTCCTCCTGGACAGGAGCGACGCCAGGAGACTGGGAGGAGGACAGAGAGAGAGAGAGAGAGAGAGAGAGAGAGAGAGAGAGAGAGAGAGAGAGGGAGAGAGGGAGAAAATAAAATCCACAGCGGCTCTCTTCACTCTGTTTTTCACTCCTCTCTAAATTCTGTGGTCTCCCTTCCAGATGTATGCCTGGGGCAAACAGTGGCACACATGGGGGAGCGGCCCAGACTGTGCCACCGTGCCCTTTCGCTGCCATATGCGCCTCATGTCTCAGAGCACATGTGTGTACACTGTAGGAATGAAGGAAAGACACTGCACTTACATACTGAAAGCACAGACACACACACACACACACACACACACACACACACACACAGTTAACTTACTTATTCCACGCTTGTCTGAGCTTCTTAGCGCTGTACACCGTAAAGCGGTCTGCAACGAGAAGACAACAAACAAACTATTACATCTGTGAACTCCGACCTGCCATCTGGTGAGCGTGCAGTCATCACAGGACTTTAAAGCTACTCACCTGCTGCACTGCTGTGAAACACCTAACAGCAGAGCAGCTAGATGCGGCAGCGAAATACAAGCTGAATGTGCAGGAAGTTTTCAGTTAACCGTAACTGGACGTGACTTTGACATCATGATATTATCATTATTGTTTTTACAGCCAAGAACAGCACAGGTTGAACTAACAGCATTATGTGGTGCACTGTTCCTTTTAAGCATTCAAGAAAGCCGTGCCAGTGTTTCTGGATCACTGTGATGGAATGCAGCCATAATTAATGCAGTTAAACACACCTGTGCCCCCCTGCTGTGACAAGGTGTCTGCTGAGATAATGGTTACCGCGGTATTTTAATTATATGAAATTGTACGTGTTGTGTTATGCATAAGCCAAACTGATTACTAGTTGATAGAAAATCAGAACTGCTCTTGAGCAGCTCTGAATGTCTGCTGCTGAGCCAGACCACATTAAATTGTTACATATTTGAGAGGAGTTTGGTGAGACAGCCATCACGTTTCCACAGCTATGTTTATTATACTGCGAGTGTCTGTGAGGCTCACCATTCTCTTAATCTGGGCCAAAAAGTGTCATGTGGACACACAGTCGGGCTGAGCTGCCAACCCGACCGACTACCATGCAAGTTAGCCAGCCACCCAGCGAGCTAGTCCACCCTCCCACGCTGCCAGCTTAATCCTAGCGGCCAGCCACTCAGTGGTGTGTCAGAGTCGCTCTTCATCCTGCCAGCTAGCCGACAGTGGGTGCTGTCACCCAGTTCAGTGCCAGGGCTGGCCTGTGCTGACCACAGCTTCCTGCTTGGCAGAGGTGAAGGCTGCCAGCCGGGAGTAGCCACAAATAGATGGAGCGAGGGTGTGGAGGTTAAACTGGAACATGCTCACTTTAAATCCTACTTTTATTGTCACAGTGTACCGACACATACAACGTATTAATATGGGACAAAGAGTTTAAAACAGCTTCTTTTACATGCTAACAAAACAATATGCATGTTACTTAGGTCCCTGAAGAGTGTCGTGCTGGTCTGCATTCAAAATAAAAAAATTTATAAATTATCCTTTTTTTAGTCATCTTACACCTTAATGAGCAAAAGAAGTCACAAAAAAAACAGTGAAATCAAATCTTTGATTGCTTCTGAATATTTTAAATAATTTAATGCTACTTTAATAATAATAATAATGATAATAACAGTATTAATGATCCCCTTGGAGAAATTGTTCTTTGGACAGCTGCAATAGTTGGCATTGCTACTACTATGCTACACCTCAACATATAGCCAGGAGGAACAAACTAGTACCACCCTGGGCTTTATAGACGAGTGTGCATGCTTTTTGCATGTTTGAATTGTATTTGTATTTGTCTGTGCTCCGCCACGTGTTTATTCTGGTACACATGTCTCTCCTGGCAGATGTTTCCCTCTTGCTTTTATACAGATTTGCTATAAAACTGTATATAAGGTTTCAGAGCAGCTTTTTTTTTTTATTAATGTTGCCTGGCTGGATACTTCTTCTGTTCAGCTTGCAAAACAAAACCGTTAAACTTAAATGAACTCAATTCCCCGCTTTAGCAAACAGTGATGAAAAATAAATCATTTTTGCAGATAACACTGGTCTAGCTTGGAATGCAGCGTAAAGGCCTGCCCTCGCATCTCACTGAGTAAGAGCAGGGGGGGGGGGGGGGGGAGAGTTACAGCGAGATATGACTGGATCTCAGACACGACAGTGTGGCTTGACCTCAGAGTGGAGGCGCCACTTATTTTTCACATTTTTGTGGTTATGAAAAGGTTCCACGGATACTTCTTCACTTCCAAATTCAAGTGATGTATCGAATGGACTGGGGAAAAAAAAAAAAAGAAAAAGACGGAAAGTTTTATGCATGTAGATGTAATGGTGAAATGTGACGAATCATAACCAGAAGAGGGGATGCAGTCTCTGTGTGCCTAAAATGTGAGCTAATATCAGTCCGCTCAGAGGAAATCACTGCCGCTGTGGCTTCAGGACTGTTGCAATACTGCCATCTGCTGTTTACTTCAGCCGCTGTAGCGTGTTGCATTTGAATGTCTGGCATAGTGTGGATGCATCACACTATTACCTCTGAATGCACTTCATGACAACCACACTGTAACGTTCAGCTGAGGTTTTTATTCTGTCGTATTAGTTGAACACCTGTATTTGCACATTTGTAATCCTTACCACTTTCCCTACAATATGATCTTTACTCCCTCCCTGCATGTTGATGACATCATATTTGTGCACTCTGAGGCTTTAGGATATTTTGACACCACAAATTGGTTTGAGTTTATTTCCATCATCTCCGGTACTTCCTATGTTTGCGGAAGGTGCAGGCATAACAACATCATATGAACAGATGCACTGCTTGGAGGCTGGCACCAGGCAAAGCTTTCTGTGTGTGTGTGTGTGTGTGTGTGTGGCTCAGACAGCTGCACAGCTGTTCAACACAGTGTGTGAGAGGCTAACAAGAGCCAACTGTCGCCATGGCCACAGGACGAGAGATTACATTTGTATGTGTTGTGTGTGTGTGTGTGTGTGTGTGTGTGTGTGTGTGTGTGTGTGTGTGTGTGTGTGTGTGTGTGTGAGACCATGAGAGTCACCCCCGTTGGTCCCTAATTGGCCACTGGAGAAAGGGGACCGGGTCACACAGCTTTGTGATGCCTCACTGCCCCACACTTTTTCTCCAGCCCTCTCTAACCCATCCTCGCCTGTCCTCTCTCCTCTCTCCTCCACTCCAGCTCTTCTTCCCTTTATCAGCTAACACTAATCTGCAGTCCCTCTATTCATGTTCTCTCTAAAAAGCCCTAATGAGCTCCCAGAGGGTACAGCTACCCTGGCAGTGCTGCCACCCCCACTGCTGCTGCTGCTGCTGCTGCTGCTGCTGCATTAATGCAGTACACTGAGTTTCTGCTAGACTGGTCCATACTGAACACATAAACAAATGTGCAGCTGATAGGCTCTGGTGTGCACACTTTGAACATTTTGAAGTTTAATAAGGAGTCGTCTAAAGTGTTAGCATAAGGTCTATGGCTGAGTTCAGTGTGAATATTTCATTATATAATTTGACACAAGTTCCTTCCATTTAAAATGTGTTTTTGCATGTTCAACAATTAAAAATTAACAAACAGTACAGCTATTATTTAGCAATTACACTACTAGGGTAATTTCAAAAAGCAACCTCAGTTCAGCAGTTGAACATTAAATATTTTTAGTGTTGAAGATAAATTGATCCTTGCCATTCAGAAACTTAACATAATATACTGTAGGTTACACAGTATAGTGAGGAATAATAATGGACCCATGATAACACGTTACCACCCAGAATATAAAGTATAACAGCATATTAAATATAATAACATATACAGTACCAGGCGGAGTGAAAAAAGCTTCCACGCTTATACCATGTTATTTACCTTGGTCTAGTTAACTGCAGGTCAGATTATTGAGAGATAAACACATTTACAGCATGAAGGTACTTTATGACATAAAAGGTCTCACCTGGTTTGAAATGTGGCAAAGAGTTAACACCAGGCCAGGTATCCTCAGATGGGGTGCCGAGGACCTGAAGAAACACCGAAAACACCAAGTTAAAGGGTGAAATATAATACATAAACTATGATTCAAATCATTGGTAATCCTAGTTTACCATTTATTATCTTTATCTGTCCAGTTTGATGGAGAACAAAGGGTGATTAGCACGGGAAGCTAAGACATATAATAATAAGACAGGTTAAATACTTATATACCTATTATACTTTACAGAAACCTGGAGCATTTATACTTCTTGTTGTACACAAAATCCTTAACCATTTAAGTTCAAGTTTTTGTGAGTAATAGTACAGCATGTGAATTGAGTTATTCACTGATAAATTCATTGTAGCTCATTCTCTGAATTAGAAAAGATGATCTGATTATCAGGGTACCATGATTTGCTGTATGAGAAAGGTGAAATTCCAGCACGGAGTCATCTCGCCGCTTGAGAGCAGTAATCGCGATAAGTATATCTTTTTATGGAAAGGCTGGCTGAGTTCGCACGCACGCTGCCTGGGTTTATGATGACAAAACCCAGAGCAGCGGACGTGCCTTTTACATGATCCATCGCAGCTAAGCAGCGTTAATAGTTTCCAGATTGCCCAGTCGTCCCTGATCTGCAGCACACTCCTACAGTGGAGTAGGTGCTCAGGGTAAATTCTTCGATTTATAGGCTACTGCCTGCTTTAGGACCATGCACGTAAACTCTGGGTGGAGGTGTGTTGAAGGATCACTCTGATTAATCGTTTTCAGATGCTTCAGTTGGCGCAACTCAGAAAGAGGAATAAAAGTAAAAGTTGAAAGAATGCTAATCAGTCACAGTGGATCACGGCAGTTGCTGAGACCCTGCTGACAGTATGTTCTCTTATAGATGATGTTTCCATAAGCTTTTAAAACCATTTAACCACCTCCTTCTTATTGTGAATTGAACAGCTGACATTACATCACAACGTCTGCTGGAAAGATTGTGTTTTACAAAAACTCGATGTCGAGTCAGAGAACACAAAGGGAAATGGGTGGTGTGGTTACAAAAGGTATTAGTGAACCCACATTTTTTGAATAAAACCAGAGGCTCAGATGCTTGTTGGGTTATGTCTGCCTGGCTCACAGTGGGTGTAATAACAAAACATGCCACCAGAGGGCAGTAAAGCACCATGAGGGACGTCAGCAGGAGCAGGACAACAGAGATCAAATTGCAAGCTCAGCGACCGAACTTCACTTTTTAAAAGCACACATGTTATGTATTTAGTTTTACTGACAGGACACAGTATACCTTAGTGCTTTAAGATAGCACAAACCTTTCATTAGAAACATTGTGTCAAACCCGCTGTGTGTAAGTTAAGTGAAATGACTGCATTAGTATCAAGGGGATTCTGATTTCAATCATCAAAGCTGTTGTAGTTGTAGTTTCAAAGAACAATCAGTAATAGTAATAGTAAAAACACATACTATACATACCATAAGCTGTATTTAGTGGCTTCAGATACTAGGCAGACCCCTTCACTGTGTGTTTTGTTGAATGCTAATTTTAAAATGATAAAACTTATGACAATGAGGTTCATATGTAAAAAGCTTCGTTTAAAAAAAAACCCATCTGTACTGTAAAAGAGAAAATAATCAGCTACATGTTAACACCTAAAGATTTGGCATGTAGTTCCAAGGTTGAGAGCTCTACTTCTTTATGCACCCCCCTCCACATATTTGTGTGGGGGGAGAGGATGGGTGTGGGGCGTTGCCGTGGATGTTTGTTAGGGCAGAGGATTTACAGTAGAGAGATGAACTGATGAAAGGGGGTGCGCTCAGTGTCGGACCCCACAGCTTTCACAGGCAGGATTGTGACTAGATGGGTGAAACATATACAGTAAGGGTAGGATGAGTTATGAAGCAGGAGGGGTGGGCGTGGGAGTTTTTCAGGGGTGATGGGGGAACGAAGGGGGCTTGTGAGCGGATCTCCATCTAGTCCACAGAGCTGAAACGGGCTTGCATTATTGATGGAACAGTTCACAGGCCTTTGAAGTGAGGAAGGGGAGAGCCGAGTTACGGGGTTGTGGCTGGTTATGAATGTCAGGGTCTTTATGAGGATATCAGAGGGGGAAGTAGAATAGCAACAGTAGAGGTTGGGGTGTAGGGAAAAAAAAGTCAAATTTCACCGCATGCCCTACAACAGCTGTCAAACTAACGTTTTGGTTGCTCATTGCTTCATATAAAAATGAAGCAATGAATTAAGCTATGTTCATATTACCTGCTTAAGAATCTAAATCCAATATTTTGGCCACAAAGCTTTCAGATCACACAGTGTGGTCAAACCAAAGCAAAGAGCAACAATAGTGGTGGACGGTTGGTACTGTACATTGTGAAGGGTTCAATTTTATTGACTTTTATGGAGAAGCTTGTGTTAAAGGGGAAAATACAGTTTCCAGACAGATACAGATACAGATACGCTTTTTAGTAAATTCTCAGTTCAGACCATGGCAGAGTGAGAAGTTAATACAGTCAGTGAAGTCCAGTTTAAATAATGCATCAGTGCATTTAACATGAATGAGCTGCACAATGCAAACTCGAATACAAACTTTAATTCACTGAAGCAGTCACCTCCTCACCCACTCAACCACTAACTGGACAGCACGTAGGCAGCGATCATGCTCCACACCTTCACGGTCATGATTTTAACACTAAATTCCCAACTGCAACTACAATCTAGCCGTAAATACTACGTGTAAGCAGCACGTGACTACAAGGTTAGGGTTATGCACAAGAATGAGTTGGTTATGGGTCAGAGAACACATCAAAATGTTAAAAGGGCTTCACTGCACAAGGTGAATGAAATCATCACTGCTTCTGCTTGAGCTTCAAACTGATGAGGTAATGTCGTATCTTCCTTTCTAACCTACATGGAAAAAAGTTTCCTACTTCTAAGACTAAGCCCAGAGTACTGGATATATGAAAGAGCACGTTGTAGCAGAGAACAGAGCCATCCATCACAGAGGCCTGTGCATGAATGTAAAGGGAGTGAGAGAGAAAAAGGTCAGACAGAGAAAGTCCTGACACGCGGGAATTTCTGCGAGGTCACAGGCCGTGACCCTGAACTCTGCACAAACATTCTGCTAGATGTACGTACTCCCCAACACTTCCCACTGTATGTTACCGACCACCCACCCAGCCTGACACACACAGTATGTCTGAACTTCACTCATGGACCTTATTATACAGTTACTGTTGGTCCACAAGTATTGGAACAATGATATTTAGGAAGTGCTTTGGGTGTAGACTGTCACCTTTAAGCAGGGGTTTGTTCAAAAGTACTATAAAACACCAATTATCGGGTTTTATAATAGTAATATTCAAAACTAAAGCATTGGTAAGTTTATAAAAACATGTAAAAATACACATACACAAGCTCATCTGTGAAGCATGGCAGAAGAAGTGGTTCTACATGCACAGTATGGAAGTAACTGGTTCCCTTTCTGTTTACCCATGACATGGCTGTTAAAGCAAATGCACTGGACAGAGGTTCACAGTGCAGGTGGACAATGAACTGCAGCATACTGTGAAAAGAACCCAACTTTTATGTCTTTTTTTTAAAGCAGTGAGGTGGAATATTCAGTAACGCCTCAGTCAAACATCTGACCCGAACCCAACTGAGCATAGGTATCATTCGCTGAAGGCAAAACACCCCACGAGCAAAGAAGAACTGAAGACAGCTGCAGTGATGAATGCAGAGCATCACCAGGGGATAAAAACAGCCATTTACACCAAAGCATTTTCCTACCAAGTGTTAAAATTGAGTGCGATGCATGATTTTGTTTTGTCTTTTTGTCTATCCCAATATTCTACCAAACTAACCACAGTCGAGGCAAATACAGCTCAGTGGTTTTCATTTCAGGTTGTTGTGGTTTTTATTCTGTTCCCTATGTTTCTAAGCACCTTTGGAGAGGTGCAGATATATAACTTAAGCTTGTTCCCTCACAAATACTCATGTGTGGATTAAGGGCACTCCCTGAGTATCAGTACTGATCATACTCACAGCTGTATCCAACCCCTGCCTCATCCACATTCCTACCTCTGCTCTCTCTTTGTCCTAAGGTTGACCCCAGCCCCTCATCCCCTCTGCTCCAAGTCCCACCCTCTACTGCTCTCCAACCCCAAGCAGATTGGGGTCACCTCAAGCCAGGGGTCAAACGGATCAGAACCAGAGCCAAGTGGATCAGCTGTCTCCCCCTGCGAGCGAGTGGAATGCATTCAGTAAGCCCTGACTATCCTGTCTGTGACATGGGCATCCATCTGCTGAAACCCAGACACAACGGCTGTTGGTGAAGCCCCCCCCCACCCCCACCCCTCTTGCTCAGCCTCTCGCTCAGCCTCTCGCTCTCTCCTGGGGGAAGAGATAAACTCACATGTGCACTGGCTTACTCTTCCTAGCAGGACTGCACTGTACATAAACAGGCCTCTCTGTACAGAGCACCATACTGTTCATGTTGCCTGAGGACATTGTTATCAGCATTTCCATCGCACATAAACCTAATAACATAATTCCACTTCCAAAATGTCATGTTTTTGACATTTTATTATGGTGCAAAATTGTCAATATGTAAATAAAATATGGTAGGCAAAAAACAAGAGTCATACATAGCGTTATACTGTTTACATTTCCTAAAGCAGAATGGAAACTTTAGATCTAAGACTTAGAACATGAGTCAGAAGTCAGAATAATAACAGGAGCTACACAATCCATTTATAATAACCTTCTTTCTTTTTTATCAGCATCAAACAGCAAATGCCACGTACGTCACAGAGAAGGTTTTGAACATGCTTTATTGCAGGTCGACTGCAGGAACTTACTGACCCGTTATGAACCTCCCCCCCCTTGATGCACGTTCTGGTTTTGTTTCTTGAGAACCACTGCACATTTCAGCAGCACTCAAAAGCTAAAGAGCACATCACAAGTTCCAGGAACTCGCAGGAGCCAAGTTTCATCATTAGTAGCCAGCAAAAAACATAACAGCTATGAGTGTTGGTTCAGACTTCATTCTTATTGAAATGAGTCGAGTGAAACCACTTCATAAGCTATAAACAACTGAAAACAAATGGACGTCGGTTTGTGGACGCTTAATAAACAGATTTATGATTTCTGGAAGAATACTGTCTATGTAACATCCATTGACTTCAAGTCAGTGGGTGCTTTAGCATTTCCAATTTAACAAACCTACTGTGACATCAATGAATTAATTCATTTTTTAATCTTAAGTTGAAGCACTAAAACCTCTGCACTTGAGCCACTGAACATGATTTGCAGATGACCTCACGCACACGTTCCCACTCTTACTGCTGTCCCCTGTCAATCCCAGAATGCAACAGTATAGCAAAGCAGTATAGAATACCTTTACTGTATGTCCCACAGTGTTACTTTTTACTTTTCAGTTGACGACCAGGTGTATCCACGTGGGGCCAGGGGGAGTAGCAACAAGAATATTACTCATGTAACATGTGAACATCCTAACTGACATGATGTCTGTGTTTAATGACCATAATCTGATGGTAATAATCACAAAACATTAGCCAGTGTGTGGGAGTAAATAACTAGTGTGTATGGATTGGACTGTGTTTTTAAAAATACAATTCTTTAAAAATTTGAATGAATTTATTTACAGTGCTCATATTTCACCACAAACACCAGGTATTTTAATCACACTAATATGAGGCGGCTCGTTGTGTATTAAGTAGAAGCACACACACACACACACACACAGGCACGCACGCACGAACATGCTCATGCTCACCTCTGTCTGACAGGCTATTTCCTGCAGATAGACCTGTCTGTATTCATATAGCTCTTCTAGTGAATGTAATCTTTCGTGTGGCGACAGCTAGTTACCCAGCACAACATTAACTCACACAGACAACCGGTGTGATTGAAAGTGTGCGAGATACAAAGAGACGCATAGCTGTGTTTACGCCTATGTACAGAAAATGCACAGGTCTGCACATACAGATTTACCGCACGTATTTCACCAGCACACATCTGAAACACACTCACCCCCTCACTCAGACTCGCACATGCAGCAATGTAGGAATGGTGATAAGCCCGGGAAATGGTACAACCTTAAAGCTGTCAGGGATAATAACGTGTGTGTGTGTGTGTGTGTGTGTGTCATCGTAGGAAAACTGGCCCTGTGGAAATATCTGGTTTAACAAAGAAGAACAGAACAGAAAATCCATTTGATGATTATTTATTTATTTGCCACATTAGACTGATTCAGTGGTTAATTGTTAATGGGCACATTAGCAAGACGTAGAGGTTCTGTCTCGACTTCTACACCAGTCCTGTCCCCGTCTAAGAATTACATTTCTATTCAACTAAACTGCAACCACGATTCAATTTTTGTAGCAAATACAATGATATGATAGTTATGATGGATGGAGGGTATACTGTATGAAGGGACACACAGCAGACCAGAGTTGCTTGTATGTTTCATAGATGTGTTAACACTTAACTTGAACAACTAACGTGAAGTTGAACCCACAATGCAGCAAGCACCAAACGCGGTCCATTAGACCACCAGGGAAATTACGTTCGGTACAGGAGATGAATTACTACACAGACTTTTCTAGATGCTTTCTGTGCACAACAAACAACAAAACTCCACTTGATAACAGTCAAACACAGAGAAGGAACCTCGACTTGTACAAATACTGACAAATCACAATGAATCAACGAGCAGAAGCTGCACAAACTGCACTGGAAGATCCAAAATGTTTGCTGACTAACAAAAAGCACGGAAAGTCTAATTAGTGTGCTCAGCAGACAGCATATGCAAAATTTCAATTACCCAAGCACCCCATGGAGGAATAAGTCCTGTGTTACAGTTGAGACAGGCAGGTCCTCCCGCCCCCGTGCCCTGCTTGTTTTCCAACCATCCCTGCCCTACCCATTACTGATTACCTGGATCAGGTGTGTTCAGTCAATCAGAAACTGGAAGAGGAGAAAAACTCTCGGCCATCTTGTGACATTCTGGACCTGCAAACGTTGTAACGAACCTGTCGACTCGACTCCTGGCAGGGTGCCTATGAAACAGTGATGGAAGCTGACCTTTCGCGTTCCCTCTTCAAACAACGTGGCCTTTAAGGTGCTTCTGACTCCGCATAATTCATTGATGGTGCCCTTCACGCGAGTCTCTCTCGGGCTGTGCATCCAAACCCTGACCTGTCTGACAGCCACTGCAGCAGACACACAGGGCTGCAGAGCAGGCAGGATGGATGGATGGAAATGTCAACATCAGGCTCACCCTGACAGGCCGTCTGCGGCTGTGATTGCACGCTGCTACGCCAAGCTGCATACCTCCACATATCCATATTCATCTGGTTTACCTCTGGCTGACAGCTGAATACACACTGACACAAAACACTGGATGTGATTTGGATGAGAAACAGCAAAAGCTCAGTTTGGTCCATGAGTATTAGGAATTTATTTACAGTGTTCTAAACAAAGATACATTCAAATATCTTTGTAAACTATTATTTTTAACTCTATTACAAATTTGTCTACATTTTTCTGAATGAACATAGGTTGCAGCACGCTTTTCTTCAGGTATTCAGGCTGATTTTTCAGCCTGCTTCGCAGGTTATTTGCATACATCAATCCCCCAGTGGACCTCCATGATGCTGCCAGACAAAAAAAAAAAAGAATTCTGACCAAACTGGAAAGGCTCTGTAGGGAAGCAGTGTGCAGCTGAGCCTCATCATCAGTCTGGCCAGCGGCCATCCCACTGTTAGCCCTCTTTCCTCTCTTGTCCCACCATGATGGGCCTTTTTGTCTGAGAGGGGAGCCAGGCTCACAGTGGGCTGGAGCCTCTTACAGAGGTGTACAGGAGGCCCCTCCTTTTCCCTTCCAGCTAAAAAAAAAAAAAAAAATCAATGGGAAGTGTTTTTCTTCATCTCTTTCAGTCCTCCTGCTACAATTGGGTTGCCTGCCTGCAGGGCGTTCTCCACCTCTCCTCATCCCTTCATCCCAAACCCATCCATTCTCAGATGTGTATCTCCAGCCTTCAGCCCAGAGGCCAAACATCAGTGAAAACGCTTTGTCTCCATACTTGACTTCATCCCGTGTCAAACCCCTTTCACACTCTCATCTCTGTAATTTTCTACATTAATTATTCAGGCCCTTCAAGCCAAGGAATATGAATCCATCACGTCTGCCCTGCTACACTCCGCTTCAATTAAGCGACTGAAGATGAAATTAAGTAGGATGGCAGATCAGATGATTAAAGGATTCATGAGACATCACATTCACTGTAAAAGATTTATGCTAACTGTCTAATGTGGACATAAATACAAACATGTAATGACTTAATGACAACTGTACTATAGTTCACCATGAAGTATCTTCATCCTTCGGGATTTACGTTCATGCTGACCAGCAGTGGATGCAGAACACACTGGGTGGAAAACGAGTGACAAGGGGTTTAGCTGGAACTGTGCCTCCACAATAGAGGTACAGCTGCATCCTCTTACCCTGCAACAGCAACAGTGCTTAGAGTACACTGTGGAATTTAAATGACACTTGACTGGTATTAATGGGCCTGATGTGTGTGTAGAACACACCTCACACACACTATTAGACTATAATCGGATACTTTTGGCACAGGCAAAAGCAGAATAGAAGCGATGATTTATGCTGATTATGGCACATTCCGACCCCGTCATCAGCATGTGGCCACCAAGATTAATAGGTCAGCTGATTTTTGTACATCTCACAGTTTCATTTCATACTTTATACACCAAAGTAAATGAGACAGATACATCTGTAGATGGATATTAGGTGTTTCTCCCTCCATCAGGTCCTCAGCTCTGGTAATGGATGCTACTCTACATTTGAACTAGATCAGAAGCTGCTTCCTCTGCTGCCATCCAGTGTGATCGACGTGGGAAAGCAGGTTTACAGCCCAACAGAAGCAATTACTGAACAATGGCTAATACACACCCCCTCCCAAACATGTGATTGGCTATCGTAATGACGGCCTTAGTGAGTGTAACTCTGAATATTCGAAGCACTGACTCAAATAAGCAAATTAGAGAAACCCTTGAATCGACAGTAGTTTACTTGATATACGTTTTATACTCAGGCCTGAGTACTGAACCTCAAAACAAGAGGTTATAGTCATGGACAGGGCAATGACATGACCTAAATGCATCATGTATGGTCTGGGTATGGTCATGGCCATTTGGTGACAGAAAATACCCCAAGTATGACCCAAAGTGAGTGCAGCTGGCAGAGCACCGACAGAGAACAAACCCAGCATCTGGTGTCTGCGGGTTCCAGACTACAGACAGTGATTGACTGTAAAGCAATCGCAACCAAATATTAAAATGAAAATATGAAAGAATTGCTGTCACTTCTACATGGTTCATCTAATATCTTTGACCAAACCCTGGTAAAACTGTAGAAAAGGGTTTCTGTAATGCAAACCAAGTATCATTGTGAAATCGTTATTGAAATGTAACATTATGCTCACATCAAACAGCCCAGTAATGCTACTGCTGGTCTAAGAGATCCATAGTCCTGCAGCAGTTATACTCTGCCGCTGCAGTAGTAGCTGTAGTTTTCATTTGTTGCACAGCACATACTCATACATGTACATTACACACACACACACACACACACACACACACACACACACACACACACACACACACACAGAGAAAGTGCAGCATCAGTGACTTACCAGGAATATCCTCTCCAGCTGGTCCTGGATGTCCTTCATCCCCGGAAAGGCAGCCACTCCTTGAATCATCTCAATGAAAATGCAGCCGACTCCCCTGAAGGGAGAACAGTACATGATGAAGCCTCCCATTCATCCTAGTGACATTGTTGCAATCATTAAAGACAACAGCACTGACTCAATCAACTGAAAAGGGCTTCTGTAACACTTGGTTTTAGGCTGAAGGGTAGAGTAGAGGTTTAGGTTTGGGCTAGATTGAGGATTGAGGGTTCTGTTGAGACATTTAGTTGTGATCGGCTAAGAGACAAGTTGACAAGAGAGAACGCATGATGCCAATGAATGTCCTTCTAACTATAGAAAGTGAGTGTGTGTGTGTGTGTGTGTGTGTGTGTGTGTGTGTGTTTGCTTTCGTAAACTGTTGTCAGAGCTCATTTGTCAAAGTGCTATTGTTTCCTGACAGCTTCACTCTCTGGCTCAATGCACGTTCTCTCACTTCGAACAATACAGAATTTCTACCAGTCTGTTGTCAGTCCACTCACAGAACATGCTTTAAATCTCTACATCTTCTTACTCCTTGACAACAGTGACAGGATAACAGGAAAGGACTGTACTATAGAAACCCGTAAACCTGCATGATGTTTTGGCCACTCAGAGGCAGTGAAATAATTATCATCACACGTATGCTTAAAATATTGACAATAAAATAAAAAAGAAGACAATGGTTGTTTTTAAAGCTCCTAAATAAAAAGCTAGTAAAGCATGTTAACAGAAAGATAGGCCAAAGGGTGTTTGGCACATTGCCTCTAAGGTGTCTCGTACTGATGTATGCGTTTGAGAGTAATTGTAAATGCATATACAAGGGTGTATATATAAGGGTCACACTACAAGCTGATGGAGTAAATTACTTAGTTTAGTTTGGTCATGTTACCTTTGTTTGATGTTCGACTTTGTTTCAAGGTCTGAAAAAGGTTAGACTGAAGTGCACACATTCATCACTGTACACTGAATTATGGTACAAAACCAAAACTTTGAGCTGAAAGACATTAAAACGCTTTACAGATCTTAACCAAAGTGCAGAATAGAGTGATGATTCTCTTTGGGGTTTGTCAATATGACCAAACTCTTCCATATAAATGTAAAGATTAAAGCAGAATAAAAGATTTGATAAATGCAGAACAATTCCTCCTGTTTTTATAATTTAGTATTTTTTCTATTCCAGTTTTTACACCAGTTAATAAGAAAGCCACTAAATAATGTAAAGAATGTAGCTACTGTAGCTATTAACAGTAAGCATCAGTGCATCCTGATGCCATGGATGGATTATGAGAAAATAAAATCATGGGCACACCTCCACCTATTCTGCATGGGACCCCCAGACTAACATAACGTGTCTTGTTTTGTTAGATTAATATATTCAAATAAATAGACTAAAATCTGCTCAATTTGACTCCAGAGACTTCACAGAGTATCAATACTAGAGCTGATATTATTTACCATTTCAATGATGTACATTGTTAATAGTCTTACTCAGTGCTCAATGTAACCCTGAACCCACAGTAAGTGTCTACAGTGAAGTGTTTCATCTTTAATTAGATAGAGTTAGAGGTGCTGTAACTGTAAGATCTCAGTGAATCAGTCAGTCACTCAGTTCTCGCTGCTCTCCCGGAGTTTTATCACACAGTAAATTATCCTCAGTAAATATAGGCCTGTTTGCTCACAGACAGTTCATGAGGCCTCCTGATGGCAGCAGACCTGGCTGAGAGGGGATTTGCAACACAACAGGAAAGCCTGTGCTGCACACAAACAACACGTTTACTGTATCCCAGGGGTTCACACCAAAATGCACAGTGTCCTCCTTCACAGTGTGTCACAGTGATTTCCCCAAGATACAGCTTTCATGTGGCATTCACTTATTTAAAGATATCAGATATTTTAGATATTAGAATTTCATGATCTATTATCTTTGACCTTATCTTTGTCTTTTCCAAATACGATCCTTAAAGATTCCTAGCATAGACTGACTTATCTTCAAATTCTACTTCATATTCATACACACATCTTCCACTTCAGCTCATTTTCTTTCATATCACTGCCAAGGTCATCTGCAGAGAGCTTCTTTAGCTCATGTTTCTGGACATTGTACAAGGACCGCTGTGTCTCTTTCTGTCTGAGCATGTTCTGAATAAATACTGTGCAGTAAAATATCTTCACCAGTATTAAATATTTGTTTTGTTTGAAACAACTACCATGAACAGACCATCAAACCCCTCCAGAACACCATAGTACTTTTAGCTCGGTGTACCTAATAAATTGCAACAGTTACTGCTACTACTCTGTACTATAGAGTTTTCTTAATAAAAATATGTTAATGGGCTGCACTCAGATCACTCATACAGGTCAGGGCTGAGTAACATGTCAGATCTTGGGGACCTGAAAAATGTCAGAGATCCCTGACCCTAACCAAGTGCCTGATAAAATAACAACTTAGTACGGAGTCACAAAAGTGAATGTTTCCCTGCAAGATTAGTTGTTGAGGCAGGAAAGATGTTGTAGACATCAACTGTAACCAATAACTTATAAGTGCTGTCATGTTGACACTCCATTTTGCCATTTGTGTGCTAATTTACTAGATGTCTGGAGCTGGATTCCACTAACAGGGCATCGATCAGAGCCCAGATGGTTCTGGAAAATACTAATATAAATCATCAGATTATTAAAAAAAATCAATTTAATTTTAACATAACAAATAACATAATCAAATGTTTAGCACCCAGACTTTGATTTAAAATAAAAAACTATATGACACTGTAGTGAAACATTTCTCAGTGAAAAAATAAAGAGAGAGTTTTGTGGTCATCTTTTCTTGGGACTTGTTAACAAAAAAAAAAAAAAAATCTAAAATGGAACCACACCTTATTCTTTTAAGTTGGAGGTGTTTTGCAGTTTGCCCAACCATAACTATACTTGTACATTAATCCATGCGTGATCACAGTTGACTGATTTCACTACTGGCTCTGATTGGCAGATGTGTGAGGGCTGCCGCTCAGTGATGTGCTAACAGAGGTAAAAATGGAGCAGCTCCCTGACTGTGTCTATGACATCCTCCCTCTTCACAGATGGCAGCCTGTAACCTGTACGCTGCTGTGATGGATTCTCGTGGCAGGAAGACAGATCACCACAACCTTTTGGTCCTGCCAGAAATACTTCTTCATGGAAGAATGCTTCTTAAGTGAGAGTACGTCGCAGGGTGACTCTCACTGGAGTGGAACAACACCCTGTGGATCTGCCCACCTGAAAATACCCTTGAAGCAGACACTCTGTCCTTTTGCCTCCAGGACCCACAGAGCCCCAGCTGCTCTTTAATTGGATACTGTAGAGTGCAGCTGGGATTCATGGGACGTCCCTGCTGACTGTCTGTGCAGACAGAAGGGTCAACAAGGGTAGACTCTTAGTTCCAACATCAGTATTGCGGGACAGAAGATTCAAAAGTAAGGAGTACTTGGTGTAGACTGGTCATTGTAGAAGGGGAAAGTGATTGCTTCACGTCTATGGGGCCGTCGTTTTCAATTCTTTCATGTATTTTCTAATAGCTCCATCTGTATTTGCAGGTGATTTAGAAGGTCAAGGGTGACCAAGGAGACACAAACTATATATGAAGGAGAAACTCTAAGATTTGTACAAGAAACAGTCTACAGCATAGTATAAGGAACCCCCCCCCAGGACACAAGTGAGATGTAATTGGTTTTTGTCTACTCCATGACTTACTTTCTGAATTCCCCCCAGAACACACAGATCTATATATTAATGGGACCAGCTGACAAAAAAAAAAAAAATCAAGGATGAATTGCACAATGAGTACGTGATGAAAGTGTGAGGGAATAGTGAGGGAATATTATGGTCAGAGGTTAGGAGTACCCACCACATGTCCAGGCAGGTGGAGTAGTCTGTTGATCCAAGCAGGACATCTGGAGGACGGTACCACAGGGTCACCACCTCATTGGAGTAGGTATGGCTGGGGACCGACTTGGCCCTGGCCAGGCCTGAGGGGAACAACACACAGATGCAGAAAGCATTATCATTGAGTAACCTTCACGGAAGAGAAAACAGAGAAAAGCAGCTCGATTCATTGTAGTATGCGCTGTGAGTAGTACGGTGGGATTGTAGGTTGTGTGCAGGGAATTAAGGCAAATTCCAAATAAAGCTAATACAGCTCAGAATTTGAATGAATCCTTTGAATAATATACAATTTAAAGATTCAAAATGCCATCCATGCCAAGTGTTTATCACCTTGGAAGCATGGATTTGCTCAGCAGATTTCACAACTATCTGCCAGATAATCTAATCATTTAGATTAGAAATGATATATTCACCAATTAAACTAAATTGTTTGCCCTTACCACCTTTTTTGCAGGAGAGAGGACATCATGCTAGAACATTTTCATATTCTTCACGTTCAGCAAACCTTAACGAAGGTGGTCATAGGCCAATATCTATTGTACGTCAGTAAGGACAAAGACTACAAAGACCGCTCTCATGAAATGTCATTAAAATTTGGGTCTTTAAAGCTGCTCTAACAAAGCTTGTGAACACTGAACACTGAATGTTGCTTGATGCTTTAGGTGTTGCCTCAGTAAGTCCTTAGGATCTTACTACTTTCATTGTTCATTTCATTGTACAGTATGCTCTTACAAAGCATTATTGTAAAACTGCTCTCTATATTGACTTGCTGACTGTACACTGAAGCACAACAAGCCTGAGATTGCCTTTTTACCATGGAAATGGTGATGGAAGACCTCTAGGGTTACACTGAGAAACTGTGTGACATTTCATTGGTACAGTAGACAGCTATCTACTATGCATCCATCTTTGTCACAGACATAATAATAAAACCTTGTCTAATAAGTCAATGGGCTTCTTCAGGTTCCTAACCCCATTCTAGCATTCATCTATTCAGAGACACAAACACAGGTTAGTTAAGTATGTAGTGCCAGTCTTCCCATGGCATTTAATACTAGAGTAGAGTGCAGATGCAGCAAGCTTTAATGAGGCTGATGGCATTACCTCTTTTTCTCTTCCCAAGTGATCAGAGAGCTTAATTAAAGCATTTAGCTGAGTAAAAAAGGACTTCCTGCCCTGCTGCTAGTCCCCTGTGTGAGGGATGAAGAGGGGCAGAGGGGAGAATAAATGAGATGAGGGAGGGGGTATTTAACACTGCCTTGTGTTGAAACACCCACAGGAGAAAAGGAGTTTCAGCCAGCATTCATCAAGGCCGAGCACTGTAATTTCCACACGCTGATCTAAAGTAGAGAAGACGCCATCAGGCCGCTCACACTGAGAGGCTATCATTTCCACTGCAGGCGTCCTGTGATCGCGTGTGTATGTGTGTACGCAGGGGGCGGGTGCGTGGGGGTGTGAGCGGAGACAACATCTACTCATCATAAAAGAAAGTGAAGTACTAGGAGATTGGCTTCTTTGTAACATGGAGAGATGTAGTACAAAGTAAAAAGGAACAAAGAATGTCTGGAGGAAGTAAGTGTTTGTCTGCATACAACTTGGCTTCTTACACTTCCCACCATGAATTAATGCCCAGAAAAAACTATTCTTCATCCAGGCCAACACAGTAACATGCAATGGTCAACATGAGTAATGTGACCTGGTGTTCCATCCTCCTGTAGTGAACAGAACCTGTAGCTGAACATGAACATTGGTACTGGTCTGCCTTGACCCTTTCAGAACCACGGCACATTCCTTTATCAAAAAGTAACACGGCAACTAAAGTTTCTGAGCTTTGGCTGGAGCATCATTACCTAAAGCATAAAACCCACATAACATGCTTATGTAATCAGTTAATACGTTAATCAGCTGCTCTGCCTCCACCTTACTTCTCACTAAGAAAATGTGGGAGTCCTGTTTTTCTCTTATACTTTGGACCAGATGAGCTCTCTTTGTTCATGTGCTGCACTTTGCACTCCATTTCCATTAAGTCAAAAATTGATACTGTTCTGTCGTTCTGCTGTACTCCCACTGGTAAAGAGGTTCCTGGGCAGATATTTCACTTATGTAGTAGGAACCAGTACTAATACTGGTGTAGTGCTTTGACATTTGGATCACCCTGTACACTGTCCTGTAGGTCAGTTGGGAGCAATGCAATAGTGGTGAGGAGGCCATCGTACCCTGACCTTCTTCCTCAAAACCCCACAAGTTTGACTGTAGAGGAGGGTACTACTTTAAAACCCTGACCTATGGAGTCATGCACTTGCACACTCACACACTTCTACACAGACCTTCAGCTACATTCATCTGCTGTGGTTCACCAGTTGACCTGCCATCTTGTCCAGGTAGTTAGTGGGATGAAGGTCATCGGTGAATTATACATCACTATGTGACACTCCACACAGAGGGTTGCAAAAACAAGAGGTGGAAGAGGTTGGGTGGGAACAGAGGGAAGACAGGATGAACAGGCATAGACAGAAGGACTAAAATAGTTTCTATCCCCGGGGGAAAGAGTCCTGTGTTCTTTTGATGTTCATTTGGATTTTAAAGGCAGTTTGTAGCTCCCGCCTGCATCTCCTCCTCTAACATGCAGCAGATTGGGAGATGTGCGGTGTGCTGCCAGCAGCTATTTAAAATACTGCTCGGAATCAGTCTACAGAGGAAAACAAAAGCAATTTTTAAACTCAGTTTGAATTATAACAAAAGTGGCAAAATGCAGCATTTATTGTAGTCACAAGGCTGCATACAGCAAAAAGAAAATAATAGTGATGTTCTTTATCCAGTGAGAAAGCTTCCCACAGTTGAGTTAGGTCTTTTCTGATTTTCATTTATTGTTTGCTGTCATGCTTTTTGTGTTCTACTGTGAATAAAATATGGGTTTATGAGATTCACAAATCCTCATTTTACACAGCAACCCACCTTTTTTGGAATTGAGGTTGTACTGTATGCACAAATGTTCTGTACTGGCCAGTTTAAAGCATGCTTAACTAGTGCATGAGTTAAAGAAATAAGGTTATGCTAGAAAACCAGTAAACACATTTACCATGTGTACATGCAACACAGTAACCTAGTCATGTGAAACCATGTGTCTACATGCAGCTGGTCCATAGCCATGCTTGAAAATACGTATTTAACAGCTTTATACTCATAGTTACAGCACTGTAATGTATTTTCTGCTGGTGTGTGAAACCTTCCAGGTTATTTCAGCCTGGTCTCAGGTTTAGACAGGAAAACACACAGACACACATTGCATCAGTTGCCTTAATTCATCTAACAGAGTTCAAAAGACCATCTGCACACACACACAGTCATGCACCAGCCCACCCGTCCTGGTGCTGTGGCGATGCGGTGGCAGGGAGGGTGGAACAGGCCACTGGGGAGAGGCAAACAGTCTGCTCCGGATGCCTGCAACATTCTTCCAGCTCCATTGTCACATTGCTTCACTCCTCACACATCATTATCCCAGCAGCTGTTACTTTACAACACAGCCACATGCAATCCTCAGAAAATAAGCACACATCAGTACACATTAGGTAGCTGTAGCTCTGTAATACACTATTGTTCAGTGTTATCCAACAATGGGGCTGTGGCTGTTTCGTGTCTCATGTGTCAGTCTTTGCATGTTTCGTGTGCAGCAACAAACCTCCACACTTATGTAGGTACGTGCAGGTTAGAGCATAAACCTCTGCGTGTGACCCTCTCTGCTGATGACTGGCTCAACCCCGAGCATCTCTTCAACCAGTAACCCGATAGCTAATGTATTTTTAAATCAATAATAAGGAAGCATGAAGCAAAAATTCCAAAAGATAAAATTACATGAGAGTAAAAGTTAAGATGTTACCAAAGTCATTAGCAATAATTGCCTATGAACCATCAATGCAGATGAAACATGCACAGCAACCTATCATTACCATTCCTACAGTTAATGACGCTGATCATCATGATGTCACATCATCGTGATGTAAAGTCCCAAACTCCCCATGGAGCACTTTCACGGCAGTTTTGTGTGTGAATGAACCTCAGATAAGGTTTCTACCCGCTAACCGCTGCCTGCGCTCCAGGTTGGCGACGGACAGTGGCAGCATATGGCAGCGCTTCAGTGTTTGAGTGCAAACACAAGCAGCCTTTCAGCAGGTTCCTTCCAACTGTGGACACATTCGCTCTCTCGTGAGGCTCTGAAGTATGTGGGCTATGAGCAATGTTCATCTGCTGTTCCATTCACTTCTATAATTAGGGGCTTGTCATGAGAAAATTGACTCCAGGCTAAAGTCATTTCATGTGTGACGAAAAAGTGTGTTTGTTGCCAGCACTTATGTGTGTGTGTGAAGAATGGCACTACTACAACTCTACAACTAAGAGGTGTTTAAGTGGCTGCAGTGATTACATCCAGTACAATCACATTTCATCACACCTGATGTATCACAGAGATACCCTACTTCTGAAAGAAGTTACAAAGAATAAGCAATAAAACATGCAAATGGATTAATTTATCCTGAGCTGTCAAATCACAACTATTCAAAAGGGGTTTGGTTAAAAGTAGCAGATCTACTTGAAAATTGCATTATTTAGATCCATGTTTGCTAGCTTTCAGTATTTTTCCTACCTGCCTTTCTTGGTGTATTGAAGAATTTGGTGGCGTACTGCTACTGTATCACTAATATAGAATCATTTGAAACACTTGTGCATAGCATTGCTTATGTGTGTATGTTACGTGAGTATTTCCAAGTGTGTCGAATGCATATGAATAAAATATTGTGCTGTGAAATCACTTACTATTATTCAAAGACCCTGCAACACTCAAAAAATAATAATCCTTGACTTTAATTAATTCTATCTTGCAACAGGTTTAACATGATTTAATTATGATTAATATTTTAAGATTGTTGGCTCAGTAATTTTGGGAACGCATTGACAAGGGATAATTGATTAACTAAGTAAAGGTTTCATTTTTTTTTTACATTTACATATTTGACATCATTTATTTACATTGTTAAAAAGTTACAGAAATGTTTTTTTTTCTACATTCTCAGGAAAACATTTTGGTGTATAATCATTTGCAATGAACTTGAACAAGAACCAGGCAGGTAAAGCAGTTTGAAACACATTGTGGAAATACTGCAAATCCAGACTTGTGTCATTAAATTCACCAAGAATCTGTTTATATGATTATCATCATACACAGGCATGAATGTGAACAAGTATAAACATGACTCTGTAGAAAGTCAGAAAGTCTAGTGCTCAGGGATCTAGAAAAGCTGTTTGTGCAACTGTTTAGTGGTTCGATTCCTGGTTCCTCATGGTCACATGTTGAAGTATCTTTGAGAAAGATGCTGAATCCTAAGTTACACAATGTACATTTGAATGTACAGTCAAATGTCTAAAACTCAGCAAAGGTGTGCAGGCTACTAGGTATTAGTAACTGCATTAAGCAAATAGAGCAAAAGATTTCTAAGCTCTTATGCAAATAACACTCATTTAATTACTTTGTACTTTTGATAATCTAGAAAAGCTGTTTGTGCAACTAATGTAATATTTGTAATATTTGCATTTTTAAGTCATGTTAGTAAGAAATGCTAGTTAGTCATGTTAGTAAGAAATGCTTGCTCCACTCTATGGTAGATTTATATAAGATTAAATATTTGTGGGTGTTTGTATGTGTGCAGTGATTATGGTCCATACAGCTCCACAAACACAAACAATACAAATCACCCCCCACACACTACTTACGTTGGCCTCAATTAGTTGTGTCCTTGATATGAAACATGTGGGCTCCTCAAAGCCTAATTTACGGTATGTGGTGGTTGTTTGTGCTGCTCATTAAAAAGTGACTTAACCCACAGAGGAGCACAGGGGAGCATCTGGATCAGCTCCACAAGCAGCAGCAGGGATCTGGAATTCTGGCCAAAGTGGCTGAGGAGTAATCAGCCTTCCCTTCCAAGTCAGCTACTGTTGTGCTCAACTACCTGCCTGTAATCTACCATCAGATTAGTTTGGTGACACTATTTGCTGGGCTGAAAATATTGGATGGATCGTGAAGACCATTAAGTCTGCTACTTTGCTCCTCTACTCTGTGCTGTGTGCATCAACCCAACCTGATGTGGCTGTAACTCTATTCCTGATCGGCACGGTCCTATTCTCATTATCACTGGATGTCAGTGTTGTCTGTCAAAACATGGATGAAAGAGTTCTTCTTCGATGTTGTATTGACCATTTCTATTGAAAAAAAGTTATTTTGCGATAATTACGCGAAATAAGTAAGCAAATATAAAAAACACCTTTATGGTTGGTTAGATCAAGAACAGCCATGAGATACTGTTGTTTATTGTATAAATGCCAGAATGATGCGCAGAGAAGATTGTGGATATGGGAAGAAATACCTTATTCATACCCTTAAATTACAGGTAACAGTCTACACTTTGAGCACATCCTAACTGTTTCATTTTAAATCTATGTCTCAACATAATGGTCAGTGCAGCAATACTACATCTAGTTTGTACTAACATTAGGAATATCCATTATGAATGACTGTGGCACACAACTAATTGTTGCAGTCTCTTGTTCTGGACCACTACTACACTGACGAGCATCAAAAGAAAGAAAAGAAAGGATGGAGAGGAGCAGCTTTAATGCATGCTAACAGAAGCCCTGTTGTTATTTGCCAACTTATCCACAGTCCATCTCAATGCATTTTAACATTAGAGCCATTCCTCTTCTATTCCTCTTTGTACTGTCCGTCGTATCACAGCTTCACCCCCACTGAGTGCTCTGCCACCTCTCAGCGTACCTCTCGGCCCCTCCTTTGTTGACACGCTCCCTCCATCTCTCTTAACCAGCGCCACAGGCCTCAGCTGTCGGCCGTTAGTATTCCTGCTGCCAAGGCCCCAGGACCACAGGGAGCCCTGGCAGCCCCACACACACACGCACACACACACACACACGCACACATACAGCCTTCACTTTCCTCATCTGGCATCCCTCAGGCAAAGGCTGATTTTGTGTTTTGTGCATGTTTGTTGATGAGCACAGCTCCAGCAGCAGACTAATAGGCCAGGGATTTTTACTCTTGCTCATTTGGTATTTTGTCCATTATTTTCTCCTTCTTGTTCCCCTCGCAGTAATGTTTCTGCACTAATACAAGGTTTGCATTATTGATGAAGCTGCCACCGTAGTCCCCCTCCCCCCATCTGTCTGGGCAGAGATATGAGGGGCAGAAGGGTGGAGAAGATGAATGGGTAAAGGAAGCACAGGGTATGAAGGAGTTAGGAAAAGGGTGGGTGATTGAGCAAGGGACATAAGACTAAAGAGGATGGATGGATGGGTGGATGGATGGATGGATGGATGGATGGATGGATGGATGGATGGATGGATGGGTGGGTGAGGTGTAAAGAAGGCTGGATTCTCTGTCTGCCCCCAGGATGCCAGACTGGCAATGTAGACAGTGTTTACTGAGCATGGACTCAAGCCATATGGTGCCACCTCAGGAGAGCGTACTAACACACACACACACACACACACACACACACACACACACACACACACACACACACACACTTGTACTTTTATCTCTGTGACAACACTCACTGAGACAACAAAGAGCCATTGCCTCAACAATTTGCACCACAGTAAATGCCCTACCCTTATCTTACATTTCTTCTAACCAACTGTAAAACTAAATCTTAACCCAACTACAGCTGCTGTGTCACACAGTCATACAAGTACAAGTACACAAAGACACACATACTAGGTTTTTATGAACATACATGTGATCCTGAATGTACTGAGTAACTCTGACCGCAATGTGGAACTTCAGTTGTAATGTTTCCGGCATAGAAGTAGTGATTCTAGTGTGTAGGTGGCCCTAAGTGAAAGGGAAATCAGGGAAGTAAAAGGTCAAGGGGTCAACTAGTTGTCAAGTTGGTGTGGTTTTGGCCAAACCGTTGGACAGATGGATGGCTGGCGGCCCACTGAAAGACGTCACAATGCTGGCATCAAACAGCTCGAAATGGACTGTCTTTCTCTAGGATTCCTGTTATGACTGGTTCAGACTAAACGGTCTTTTAACTGTAAAAATGAGCACTCTCAAATATACAGTCACTGTACTATGCTTGCCGTTACTAAGCCAAAAGACAATGAACTTGTACCTGCTGGGCCCAACGTTATGTTGCTTGCTGCCTTTCGTGATAAGTGATGAGCCAACATGTAAACATACATGTTGTAAACAACATGTATGTTTACTTAATGGTTGCAGTAAATGTGGAAGAGCACTTTTGTAATGTTTCTTCATTTAATCATTTTTCAAGTTTCCGTCACAATGTCATGCAAATATATGATTTTAAGCAGAAAATAAACTAAAGAAAAATATTAATGATTGCACATTTCCATCCACCGCTGTGATGTAAAGAAATTAGGGCACGTCGACAGCTGTGGTTTTTCATCTCTTCAGGTAAGCAGATGCTTCAGTGGATGTTTAAGTCACTTTAAATGATCCACAAATCTAACTATGCTAAATGCTATGCTAAATCATTTTTAGGATCAGCTACCCAAAGGAGATGAGGTTCATTTTAATCCAAAAATATATGTAAGAATCTAATGTTTTTGTATTAAGTTACTATTTACATTGTTGTCATGAAGCTTATACCTATGTATTTATCTATTTATTCCCCACTACACATACAAAGCTTTAGGTATGTAACCTTTGAATGTTTTTAACATTCTGTCCTATCTACTGTGTGTGCACATATTGGTGTAGGTGGCTGCACACAGCGCCTACACAGATAAATAACATTGTTCTGAATTGTAGTGAAGTGAGAACTGCTCACTAATTTCCCACAATGACATTAAAGGTTAGTTAACATGATAGAAATGGTTTGATAAATATCTGTTGGTTTACAAAATGCCACGGCATATAGCGTCAAATGACCCAAACCACCCCTGGACAAAAACAGTTTCATTGAGCTTTTCTCACAACATTTCAGTTCTAATGAATCTAAGAGTCAAACCTGCTTCTGCCATCGTACCTCAACAAAGTGACAGAGGGGACATAACTCAGCAATACTTCTAGATTTCACTCACACTAGATGAGATACACAAAAATAAGAGCATCCGTGTCCGCTCTACTCACCAAAGTCAGCTAGTTTGAGCTCTCCGGTGTCGCTGATGAGCAGGTTTTGTGGTTTCAGGTCACGGTGAAGAATGTACCTCTGGTGGATGTAGGACAGGCCTCTCAGTAACTGGAACAGGAACAGCTAGGAAACACAAATTAACAAAGAGAAAGAACAGTTTTTTACAAACGTAGCTTTGAGAAATTTCCATATTGAAAAAAAAAACAGGGTGAAAGCAGATGTCAGAAGGAGGACATATTTTTCCATCACACATAAACTTCCATGAATATCAATTCTGCTTTAGAGCCTCTCCTCCCATTTCTCTCTGCCCAAATCTACATGTCTCTGTTGTGCTACATTAAACCGAGCAGGTCTCTGGCGCAGATAGGTGTGGAAAAACCTATTTATTGCTAGGAAAGGGCTGCGACTTCACTCCAGTCTAAATGAGAACAGACATGAACCCTACATGTTATTTATAAATAGCTCAAAGAAATGCTCTCCCTCCCTCACGAAGGCACCAAAATCAATACGGAGCCATCAATCAGCAACACAGCTATCATTTTTTCCGCCTGGACTATTGCACGGTAATCAAACAGATAGGACATTACGACGCCTGTTTGATTTCACTGCTGAATTACTGGGAATTGCTGCATTGACTGGTCACAGTAAAAGTAAGTAGTAAATGAAACTGTCTAATGCTTTTGGGTACACAGATCCTGAGTTATGATACATTTAATCAATAATTTCCTGTTTTTTATTTTATTTTTAATGTTTAGAAGTGCAAAATAAGTGTTGGGGGTGGGGGATTGACGGGCTTCACGGAAATCACACCAAACACATGAAGCTGGGCGGGGAAGCAGCCTCCTTTTCATTTTCTGTGAAGGGCGGTGAATCAATTCGGAGAGCATGACAGGATTGCTGACAGCAGGGGGCAGGAAGGCAGCATGGCAGGAAAAGTTCGAATGACTTTTGATGAAATAAAAAGTAAAAATCAATGAATTTAAAATCACTGAACGCTCCCAAGTCACACAATATTATATCAGCGCTGTTGGAAATGATATTCATTCACGCTCTCTGGGTAGTAATCTTTGTTGGCCGTTCTAATAGTCCATCATTTCACTGGCTTCAGTCTGTTAAGCTGGTGATGATTAACCTGGAACAGTTGAAATGGTTTTCACTAAAGTTCACTAAAACAGAAATAATAACATTATTTTCCACCCATCCAAAAATCCACCCATGTTCATCCAAGAGAAATGGCTCGACCTAGACAGCATAATGAGCAAGGCTGTAATACATCACACAGCTGGATTTTTATTCATTTGTGTTTTTTGAGAGTACTTCAGGATGATGTTGAATTAACCTTTTTGACTTCTGGAACATAATGGCTTTCCAGTGCTTTCAGTCTTCTGGATATTTCCTGCAGTGATTAATATGTTTCATGTGGCAACACAGTGATGTCAGCTAACTATCTGAATATACTGAATGACCAGGTTTTTCCATCAATGGATTTTGCTTCCCTGATGGCACGGGCATATTCTGAGATTATTAATTGAGAATCTTTCGGATGTGCTGGAGAACAATTTATGCAGAGGTTTGATCCCATCATCAAACCAAGATCTTGCAACTCTAAACGGAAATAAATGTGGAGACGTCTTGTCAGATCATGCAAATCAATGGCCATTTATCAGTTAATATGAATTACGGATTCAATTCATTATTTTTCTTAAAACAACACACACATACCACATAATGACAATGTGATGACTTCATCATTTGGTTTGTGCTCTGACATGCACTGTTAACTGTGAGATCTTATACAGACAAATCATGTCCAGTCAACTTGACTGGAAATTTCCCGAAGGTGGACTCCAATCAAGCTGTAGAAACATCTCTAGGATGATCAGTGCAAACAGAATGCACCAGAGCTTAATTTTGAGTGTCATGACAAAGACTGTGGCATGTTGTCACAGCGCTGTTAATCTTTTCTGGATGCACTGTAGCTACAGACGTGTTACATGTACAGAAAGGTTCAAGTTAAGGTTAGGAACAAAAATGAGTTCGTTAGGTTTAGGGAAAAGATTGTAGTTTGGGTTAATACTTGGGGAGTAAATGCCTAAATGTACAACACTGTCAGTTTGACATGTGTTAACAGGTGAATAGAAACTGTAATAACAGTAGAGGTTTATGAAAGGTTTATATGAAGCGGGAGGACAGTAATTCACCACAGACTTCAAAGACAAATATAATAACAGCTAATTCATTCATTAGAAAAATACTCCTGAAAATGCATGAATGCACTTTTGATGACAAGTCGAAATGAATAAAGATTAAACTGCTTTTAGATTTCCATTTTTACAGCCAATTATTTTGCTGGTGATATTAAACACAGCCCCTTCACCTGCCTGCAGAAAACTGCATCCATAAATCAAATTTAGTTTTTAATATGTGCAATGCTCATGAACTATATCTGCTGCTTTCAAAAACAAGAACATCCAAAAATGCACCCTGAGTCAGAGCCCCCCCCACCCCCCCCGTCCCACCACTCTGCACCCCGTGCACGTGTCAGTCAACAAATAATGAGGAGCGGGTGGCCCGGCTCTCAATTTTATTCCAATTCCAGTTTTCGCCTGTCATTTCACTCGTCTCACTGATATTATAGTCTCAGTCAATTAAGCCGACTGAGGCACCGTGGAGTCCAATGAGGGACGGGCCCTGTCTGGCATCTGGAGTCAACGGGTCAACAGTTTACTATTCCTGCACTCGGCGGGCTAGAGATGAAGTGCGGTGCAGAAAATTAGCATGGAAAATGTGAGTTTATTCATGTATATCAAACACACTTCTGAAAAGCCTTGGTCTTGTTAGAAGTGCAACTGAAGGGTAATAAATAGAAAAAAAAAACACTTTTATTCTCTTCTGTCTGCTCTTTAATTCAGACATCAAGCCAGAAGAAGCTTTTTCTTTGGACTGGAAACATCTCACTGCAATTTGCATTCTAATATTTAAGGACCCTGAACTGCTGCAGACAGACAAGGAGGCTGTTCACAATAACAGTTTTGACAATTGTAATTATGCAAATACTCTATTACCGCACAGCGTTGTTGAGATGGGCCAATTTTCAAGTTAAATTATGTAGATCCTGCCAGTAACTGACCAGATTTACACTCTTTTATCATTCACCATTCGCTTTACAAGCCAAGTGAGTCTGGACGGTCAGCTTTGAACATTTGGCTTGTTGAAACAACAGGCATCTGCTTACCATACAAGCTCACTCAAGTATAAAAAGTGACTATGAGATGTCCATCTGGTTAAATGTGTTGAAAGCAACCTTGCTGTCTAAAGTGTGAACGCAGCAATTATCCACTGGTGTGAGCAGAAAAATAAAGACAGGACAAAATAACAGTGGCAAACAGAGCCCAAGAACACAGATATAACCAAATATAGGGTAGTTAATAATGGGTAAAAGTGGGAAAGAAAATGTAGGAGCCACAAGGAGAATGCGTTAAAGCACTGATCTAGTTTCAAAACTGAACACTGAAAGAAGTCTTACTTGCTGCTTCCTAAAAATATTGCAGTAGAAGTGGAGCAACTTCCACAGACCTTCTTCTCTGCAAAGATTTAGTGAAATGTGTGTCTAAAGATATTTACTCTTGGGCCACTTGTTACCAGCACCAGTCCAGAACAGTGTCCGTAATCTTCTACTGTACAAGTGATATATTATCTGACCTATTGAAGTGTTGCTCAGCTGAATGCCATCTGTCAACTGGTGTCATGCTTGTCTCTCACAGAGTCACACACTTTTTTCTATCTCTATATCTCTAGATCTGTCTGTATTTGACTATTCATTACATTTTTACTCTGCTGCTGTGGCATCTGAACTCAACTGGGGGGCCAAAGTTTTCTTAAAGTCTTATTTTGATGGATGCACTTCAACATACAGCAGGTGCCGAATATGACAAACGCTGGGATTTACTACCTGAGCTCCCTGGTTTCCTCAGTGAAATTGAGACACACTTCACAAATCAAAACAAAGTGGTATCTGCATCTCGTGACAACCAACAGTGAAACTCAACACTGCTGTCATTTGAGATCGGCGTATTGTGAAATGAGTCACTGGTTCACTCTTAATATTTGACTACTTCAATAATGCCAATTTAATCATGTGAATAATACCTTGGATGTTCCCAAACACAGACACACTGGGGAAAATATCAGTCTGCAGGTACCATCACCACCAACTGCTGTGGAGAAGATGCAGACAGGGACATGCTAGATGTCATTTTATAATCCACCCATCCACTTTTAATGTAAGCCTTTTATTGTAAATATGCTCTAAAGTGTCTGAGGCCAAGTTGAGATGAGCATAGTCAAGTCATCTGTTGTTTTTTTGTTTCTAGATTCACTGCTGGAAATTCTCCAATAGGTTTTCACACGACATCCTCTTTGGATAAAGATCCCCATCCATCTGAAGTCTTGAACTCACTTGTGAACCCACCGCAGATTTGACCAACAAGCAGTGGTGAATTCTGCTGCAGTAAAACTTGAGCTGATCACATTACAAATGAGAATATACTGTGTTGTCCTTTCACTGAAGACAAAAAAACTCTGCAGGATTTCTTATGCAAGTGTGTGAGAGAGTCGCTGTTTAATCATGATGCATTGTTATTTCAAAACTGCAGGAGAAATAAGCCGTGTGATGATAGTTAAATCAGCCATTAACATAATCTATCACCCGGGGAGTGACCCTACTGCCTGAACAACAATCCATCATCAGCACACCAATAAACACACTGCCATTTTTCTAATAATGAAATACTCATTGCCATCACACCCAAGGCAAGGCACAGCTCTCTATCAAGATAAGCCTTATGAAAAACTGTGTGGGTTAGATTGGCTCTGTGTTATCTATTAGTAAAATGTAGTGGAGTCTGGATCCTTTGTGTGATACTCAATGTGCGACGAAGCATGAGGTGATGTATCAAAATGACAGCAACACACTATGGTGCTTAAAGTTTGACTTCAGCAAATACAAAGCGAAGCAGCACAGATCATAGGAGAAAAAGAAGGACGCTGGTGTTAGTGGGATATGGAACACAGTGTGTTAACAAGCTTTAAGGATCTCAGACATTAGGATGGACTGAGGGCTGGAACTTGCTTCCTACTGAGGATCCTGTGGGAGCTTGTAAATGTTATGCTATGTCTTAGTAAAACACATTTATATCCTGGTTACACTGTGACATGGGTCAACTTGCTTTGTATTTCCAACTTTCCATCCTTTCCAGGTGCATTCAGGTCTTTTGTGGCATTTAAACAGCATTTCTCTGGTAAGCACACTCTTGACCAATGCACTCATTGAACAGAATGAGAGACTGACTGTTAACAGACGGGTGGACATTGTGAAATTTAGGTACTGTATGTTTCAGTTGCTTGAGCACAAACTAGGAATTTAAGTTAGTATCTTTAAAATGTGACTTTGGGAACTAAAGTGCAGCTCAGAACACACATCTTTAGATTCCCTGACAAATCTCCAAAATGGCATTTTGCTGAAATAAGTAAAAGTGACGAAATCAGTGAAGAGGAGATAAAATAAAGGAGTGTTAAATGGAGTGGAAGAAGCTACCATCTGCCAGCAGGCACGGGAAGAGTCCTTATCTTTTTCACTAAGCATCTGTACGGTGTTGTCTTTAATGGGCTGAATCAAGAGACACCGTGGACCAGCACTGTGGCGCTGGCCACAGTGGACCATAAAGCACCAGACATGGCTAGAATTGTCTTTGGCTTATGTTTAATGAGCAGCTGTGTTGTACTGCAGGGCGTCTGTGTGTAAATATAGGACTAGTGAAACCCCACTGCACAGAGCGGAGAACGACATGGCCCATGTGTCTTTGATGCCACTCATATGTTTCTATAGACATGTTTTGAAGTCTGAATTTATTTCCTGCAGCTTGGCGCTTCCTAAAGCCACAAAATCTGTATTTACTCAAAGTGCAGGCTGGATGGAGAGAGGACGAGTAAGCAGCACCCACCACAGCACACTGACAGGACGAGACTTGCCAATCAAGGAAACACACCCCGAAACATACTTCTCTGTGAGCTTTCACAGTGGTTGTAGAAAGAACCGCTGCGACCAACTGAAAACGCAGATAATCAAACTGACTCAACAGCACATCCTGTACGATGAGAGCTCTTCAGACAACATAAGAGAAGTGCACTACACGTTCCACTTTAGTCGTGTGTACATGCTCTGATAGTTCACTTTGTGCAGAGAGCTACGAACACGGTATACAATATAAGTCAACATAATAGTAATTTGTAACCACTGTAATTTATGACTAAACTAAACTAAATTTAAATAAAAGAGGCTCAACTAATGGTGTGGAGTAGGGTCCAAAAGTGCGCCACAAATTCTGTGCAATTTTGATACTAAGCAGGCAATACCAAATGATGACAGGCTACTGAGGGGTCACTACATTAACTGAACATTGTCAGAACTCTCAAGCATTCCCCAAAGTCCAACTGCTAAACTACCTGCTTTTTATTATTTTATTAGAAACCACTTTACAAAAACAAGGGATTATCTCTGCAAACCTAGAAATATATAGTAGCATTGATAAATACTGAGTCACACACATCACTATCTTGCTGGGATCACCTGACCTCGATCTTGACATCACACTGATGACTAAAGTCCTATCAAGAGCCTCCCTCGTAATGAAATTGTGAAAGCAACTGCTAGCTGTTACTTGGCTTGTAGACATGGTTTGTGGGTGTTGGTTACCCATTGCTCGATGGAGATATCACTGAGACACGGCCCTTCAGCTGACTGCATATAATCTAATAAGAAGGGCACTTCAGCAGCAGCAGCAGCCTGGATGAGGTCATGCTCACTTGTGTTCAATTACAGCAGCCGCCAACAGACTGCGTTGAAGTGAATGGGGTGGGGAAAGTTAATGGTGCCATGCAACAAGATGGTTTTCCATAGATTTTTACTTTGAATGATCAAGTTCAAGCAGAAACTTCAGTACATTTTAAACTGCAGGAACACACACACGCACGCGCACGCACACACAGATGGCTCTCTGGTTCTTGACCAATAATTACATTAGCACTGAGCGTCTGAGTGTGTCTCTCTAAATGTTAATTTGATCTAGCACCAGTGGAGGCACTAATAGCTTTTATGTTGCTGATTACTAAATAGGACGATGCCTGAGTGACTGCACTTCTCACAGTCAATCATAAAACACATTCATAACAGACATTAACCCTTTAAGTTCAGCCTATGTCCAGGTCTAAACTGGCTCCTTTCTGACTTGAACATACACATGTTTCAGTGTGACACTTCCTGTTTCCAGAAGAAATGGTGTGTTCACGCACTGTAAAATTCAATTTGATGCAACGTGCAGTTATAGATTAAGCTGCATGCAGGGACATGTACATACAGTATACACTGTACATACTGAACAGGTATCCACTACGATTAAAACGTTTGTGGTCATTTAGAAATGTTCTTGTTTTACATGAATATACGTTTTTTGTTGTTGTTGTTTTTTTAGATAATTGCAAAAATGTTTCCTAATGATCAGTTTTTAAAGTGCATCCATTGTGCAGTGTGCGTGTAACGTGGATGTTATAGAGTCTACATTTCTTTTGAAAACATGTCATGTCGACAAATCACAGCCAAAAAGTGGTGATCACTTGAGCTAATATTCAAATGTATTTGGTCTTCTAGTGAGAACTGGAAGTGGGAAACACCATCCAGCTATGCTGCATCTGGCCACATTATCATACAGTCATCTTTTTCACTTAGCGTGCTGATGCAGTAATTTGCTTGATCAAAATAAAGACTGCCGCCTACTCCTGACTAGTCAAATAAAAAGGCTGCTGTATGTATGATGTCTTCCACAATACAACAAATATCACCCTGAACTATATTACAGTTTGATTCTGCAGGCGGTCAGACAGATAAAAGCTCCACTATTTTATGGTAACTTTACCCATTACTGATCCAAACCTAAATCACTGCGAAGGATTATTACAGCATCGTCTCTGTATTCATGCTGGCTGGTTCAGTGCTATCCCTAATCCATGGCTGCACAGGAACAAAGGGACACCAGCCCCATCAACAGATTAGAAATCCCAACCCAGACATTTCACCAATAAGAAACAAAGTCAGCAGGAGCCAAGCAACACCTCACTCTGCTCTCTCACAGTAATCCTAAATTATTCATGTGAATGTCAATGAGGCAGCTGTGAGCAGGAAAAATCACATATTACTTATGTAAATCCTCGGCGTGGAAAGGTATGAGTTATTACATAACAAATGTAGCATGAACTGTCACCTTGTGGAACATATTAACACTCCCACCAAGCAGCCTCGTTCACTCCATCATCGTTTCACCAGACCTGCTCTGTTTGTGGCACCTTTCTGCAAACAGCAAAACTATCACTTGTACTGTAGACAGAGCGATCGCTATTCATACAGTACAGAGGAGAGAGAGAGAGGACAACCAGCTTTAGCCTCAAAAGTACTGAAGTGTGTACTGTATGTAAACGGCATTAAACTTGCTGCCTCCTAGCTGATGTCAGTCAGAAGAGTTTGTCAGCAAGAAGCCGGAGATTCATTTAAATGGAAGGCTGAGAGTGTAAAAGCATTCATATACATTTTCTCCCCAGAGTAAAACCATATGATGCTCTGTAAGGGTAGAAGAAGATCCAGCGAATAAACTAGTGGGATCAGTCAGTGTGTGTGTGTGTGTGTGTGTGTGTGTGTGTGGGTGGATGTTGATACTCTTAGTGATGCTGTTAACACTGTCTATACTGCTGTACATACAACTATGGATGTTCGACAACACTCAAACTATCCCCACTCCCTTCAAGAAGTGTAAAATCATCCACCTGATAAATGTCACACAGTCACCGTCTCCGTCAGTCACCAAATCAAAACATATACATATTTATTCTAGCATCTTTATTATGCTTAATACATTGATTTCATATCTTTAGCATAATAATTAATAACGTCATGAAAACAATTCATTTCTCATTGCCCATAAGTCACTCGACATCAGTACTTCAAAATAAAAATGCACTGTCACTGTTCTAGAGGCCTATAGAAAAAGAATTTATTCATTATAATTAATGTAAAGTTTATTCAAGTTTAAGGAAACTAAAAAAGAGTTTTTTCAAGAAGATTTTCAAGTCAATTCACAACGGATGGCTATACATACTATACCTTCACATTGTCTGGATGGAGTCCCCCAGGGTGTTTGTCCATGTACTGACACAGGTCTGTGTGCTGTAAAATGAAAAAGGAACACGGCACCATGTTAATATAGTAACTGAATGTGAAGTCATGGAAAAGCCTGAAGATAAACACAAATATCCTTCCAATACTAAAAACAGCTTTTTTCTTTGGCTGAACAGTGCTTTTCCATCGTGCAGGCAGAGAAACCTGAATCATTTCATGGCTGTGTAGGCCATCTGAGATGTGAGGTGATTGGTTTGAAAGCTGACATAGTTTCTATTAGAAAGCCTCCAAACACTGACTCATATGACATGCACGCAGTGCCGGCTGGCCTGCCCTTCACCTCCGTATTTTGTCAGCTAGATTGAGCACAGAGGAGGCTGTGCCTCTGCAAATCACACCGATATTTACAATATCAACAACCTCCCACTGCTGTACACACCAGCAGAGTCTCCTCTGCTGAATAATTCACATAGATGCTCCAGTGTGGACGTGCCTGTCCGTCTTACTTAAAACCTGCTCCCTATCTCTGTTTCCATCTCCCCGCTGTTAATTCCCACCTCGATCTCTCAGCAATACATTTCGTTGCTCTGGTCCCTCTCTCAGCGCATTTCATCCTCCTCCTGTCAATCATCATTAGCGTTCAGAGGAGAACAATAGACTGATTTTCTGCATGAACTGGTCCATGTATGTAAAATAATAGTGTCATTTCAGCACTGAGGACAAGATTATAGGAACGCATTTGAACAGCTTGGAATTTACCATTTTAGTCAAATAAAACAACCACCATTGTACACATGATACATTTGCAAGTGCCAATGAAAGGGGGCATCGCACTGTCTCATTAAACGAGGTGGAGATGGATTTCTGCTGAATAAGCTTGTTCTGGTTCAGAGATTCGGCCTCACTCAGCACTTCAGGATCAGACATGGACCTGAATGTAAATGCTATCATCAGAAGTGGTTGTCAGTTGGTACATCTGCAAAAGAACATGCTTAGGACCAGGACTGTTGTGGACCTTGTAGATTCTGTGTTACGCAGCAGCATTTCTGTCTTGAAGCTGAGCTGCACAGTCTAAAATTAACTGGCAAATACATCCGGATTAAGATTTACTGTCTGTGGCACTGGCCAATTCATTCTTGTGACTTTCAGCAGTTTGGACACAGTGTGGAAAGGAAAAGATCACACGTTGTTTAGCAGCACATTAGAGGGTTTTTTTTAATGCTTTGTCACTTTTCTGTTGCTAGAACACTGTGGACTAATGCTGCTGGGCTGAAGTTTCATTTTGTGGCTTCTGCTCAACATCAGCTTGATCGACTGTCACAGCAAAATGGGATGTTGGACACTTAGTATAAGAAATATGCCACGGTTCAAGATTATAAGATCAATTAATTAATTTAACAATTAGCTAAAAAATAACACAAATTAGTTTGAGTTTGCCTGTAATGTTTGCCATTTCAACTGGTGACATCAGCAGTGAGAATAACTCACTGCTAAGCTGTAAGTGACTATACAAGAGGAGTAAAACTCTTTACTTTCTCCTATAGATCATATATGCATACATAAAACACGGTTCTTGGTGTCACTTATGGCCACATTTGGCTGAGACTGTTATAGAAACATAATCATATTCCAATAAAATGGCCACCTGGCTTCCTATTGTGGGCGCAGGCAGACCAGGCTCTGATGGTTCTGGCTGCCATCCTGTTACACCGAGCAAACAGTGGAAAAAGCCCGGACAGCTTTAACATTCTTCCAGCGCCCTATAAAGACGAGTATGCCAATCAAAATATCCACAACTCAGGTTTCTTTAGGCTAAGTATTAAAAACTGAAACTCAATCGGCGAGCCCTCACTGAGGTCAAATCAATCAAAGTGAAGGCACCGACATCAGCGTTGACCTCGGTTTCAGTTTGAAACTGTGGTCTCTTTTCCTTCTGAACTAACTCTAAAAACAGACTTGGAACCTCATTTCAGACCTCTCCAGCCTGCCCACAAAAGGTCCAGATGGGTGCTTGGAGTGTGGCAGAGTGCAGACTCACCACATATTCAAAGACCAGAGTCAGGGTTTCCTTGGTGTGGATGATGTCATGGAGGAGCACGATGTTGGCGTGTTTCAGGCCTTTCAGGAGAGATGCTGCGGAGACAAAACAGAGCGTCGGTATGAAGAAGGCCTGTTATTATCTTTGCCCTCATTAGCTGCATCGTTAGAATGCTGCACAGGCCCTCTACGAGCCTCATACGTACAGAGGCTTAAAAACAAGATTAAAACAGAAAGAGAAAGCAGCGTGCTGGAGGTTCTCACGCTCATTTGTCAACATGTTTATGATGTAACTGACGTTGTTGAGGAGCGGAGCGGTTGATATGATCAAATCGCCCCGTTACTTTACTCGCAGAGCTTACGGGGTCTTACTGAGGAGGCTGGGTGTGATCAGCACATTCTGGGACACGCTCGCAAAAGACTTTCACACGTGAGCTGCTCCATCTGAGTCACACTTTGAGTACATGGTGTACAAATAACACGGGGAGATATGATCAATCTGGGAGATTTACAGAGGTGAGCTTTTCTCTGTGTCTGGGGCCTATAGTGGTAATATTCTGCCCTAATTTTAAGATTATCATCTAGCAAAAAAGTTATTTCCAGTGATCAAGGTGAAACATTTGCACACACACACACTGAAGCCGTCCAAGGCTTCATCATCAGAATGTGGCAGCAGCATTATCAATGCAGTTTTGTTATGTGGCATCAATGGGATTTTTTAATGGGATTAAGTTAGCAAACAAAAAAGTTATTTTTCAAGGACACAGGAGCGCGTTGAAAGCCAGTGAGTGATGGAGCCTCATGAATACATTCATTCTCTAAGGGTATAAAAAAAAAAATCAAATGAGCAGATCAAAGGCAGGACCTCTTTCAGTAAGCAGGAGGTTAGCACTACAGTCAGATACCTCAAAGATCCTGTCACCAGTCTGAAGATCCAAACCCCTCTTACGCACCCATACAGTACATGCATCCTATCTCTGGTAATGGCCAAGAGTGTGTCTCGTTTTAATAAGCTCACGCAGACACAGGCACGCACTCTACTTTCTGCTCTGGATATACTGTGTTGCTTCATTCACTAGTGCTGCTCACACATACTGTATGCACTGGGAGCTTCCTCAGTAATTGCTGAATTAGTTCAATTTCAAAGTGCCTCTTGGATCTGCTCACAGGCAGCGTTTGGATTGTGTGTGTACGTGTGCGTGTGTGTGCGTGTGTGTGCGTGTGTGTGAGATCAGCACGGCTCCTGGATCACACACAGATCAAACAGACAATCATTTCCTCGTTGATATTCAAATAGCAGTTGTGAGCGTGAAGGTGAGAGACTCTTCGTCAAGTACTTCACATCCAACTGACAAATAAATGGACAAACAAAGCCAAGAGGATGCAGACAATGATCAGACACTGACAGGGGACTTTTTTTTACCTCATCCAGCTATTTCAGGAAGTTTGGTTTTATGGGATGTTTCTGAGTTTTACTGCCTTGTGAGTGGCATAAAAAGCAGGTTGGTTAAGGTTACAGAGAGGTCATGGTTTGTTTAAGTGTAGCCAATGATGATAACTTGACTTAACATAGCTAGAGGTAATCATACAGGGGATACAGAATGCTTGTTGCATTGCAGAAATCTTTAGAGTTACATTATCTGTTCTTTACCTTCTCTAATGGCTGTGAAGGGCGTTCCTTCCTCCTCCTGCAGACGAATCACCTTCAGAGCCACAAGTTTCCCATTCACCCTGGCAGCAACACAGACAAAAATTTTAAAATGATCTCTTTTAGCCGAATCTGTCAAGCCAGAGAACAGTGAGGATTGTTAAATAGATGAAATGTATTTCAGCAGCAGTGGAGCGAGACCTGGGTACAAGGCCACAGGATTACAAGAGAGAGAGAAACTCACCAATCAAAACGGTTACACGCAGAATAACATCATCACTGAGAAGATTACAGCCTGGAATTTCATCAATTACAGTGTGCGAACATTTAATTTTCTGGGATTTAATTTAGCAAAAGTCGCGAAGAATGCACTAAACCATAAAACGTGGAGTATAGCGACAGAGTGAATGATTAAAATGGAACAAATTACACGGCATGTGTAGGATTGGCAGGAAAAAAAACCTCTTCTGAGAGTGTTATTGCTGTTCAGTTTAGGTTTTTTTTCACTTACAGCAACACTCCCCTTTAAATAAATGTAATATTCACTGCCTGCATGAGTGGTTTTTATGAACTATAAAGAAGATGGACTGGATTAGACGATGATTGGACATGCACACAATGCTTACTTGCTCTTTCCTTTGTAAACTGTAGCATATGAGCCCTCGCCGAGCTTCTCCAGCTTTTCATAGGAATCTGCCTTTCCAAACTTGGGGCTTGTAGGCTGAAGAAAGAAGAAAAGAAAAAAAAGATATGAAAAGATAATATAGAAGGATAATTTCAGTAACCCAGTAAAGAATAGCCGAGGAGGATTTCACAGAAGACATTACACGTTTACGAGCGATATTAAAATCTGGAGGCTCCCCACTGTATTACTGGGGAGGTGTAATGTCAGTGAGGAGGAGGAGAGAGAGTTTCACAAAGTCTTCATATAACAACTCTGAAGGCTACTTTCCATTTCATCGTCAGCTCATTACTTTTAGACACGTTTCACTGTGTCGACAGTTCACGGTGGAAGAGAGTAATAACTGCAGCTCTGACGAAACGAAGCCCAGCACTGAGGGTGTTCGCGCTCAGCGGCCATGAAAAGGAGAAAGTAATTGTAAAGCTCCGACTTATTAGAGGCTGATTTAGAAACACTGAGTTATAGGACTGTGACTGCTATGAGGTAATATTTAGATGGAGCGTCATGCTCGTTCCAGCAGGCGGAGCAGCCAGTAGCGTGTCACGTCACATGTTACCAACTGTGCAAGAAAACATGCACACATTGGAGTTTGGCGATGCCGTGTTGTGTTATACTGTATTGATTCTCGAAAACACTGCACAATTTTTAACTAATAATTTCCATGCAAGATTAACGTTGTGTTTTGTCTAAACCTCAGAACCTCTCCTCTAGATGTCAGCGTTGGGTATGTCGTGTTTTTTTATTTTTTTATTTAAGTAAGTTATGTTTTTTATGTTACACCAGCTTAACTAAAAATACGAAGTTCATATTTATAATACGATAATATACAACTCCATCTGATGAAACACGACACAGACACTGTACGTTTCCCCTTTAGGGCTGATTATCCTTGAAAATATTTTAATCACAGTGCCAATGATACCCTGTGATGCAATGTGGTATAATACAATATGACACCATAATGTGTAATGTGATGTCATGTGATGCAATACAACACAGTATGATACAAAACTTGCACCTTAACTGGTACATTAGTACATTAGTGGTGCCAAAACCATCAAATTTTACAAAAACATACCATCGCTGTTTATTGTAATTTATTTAATGTAAAGTTTTTGCACTTTATGATGGTCTAATACTGAAATACGCAGCTGTAGTCAGGAATAAACCGTAAGATATGTCTTTAAAAGTGGAAGTACAAGACAAGTAGTACCTATTGCTAAATTAGCAAACTAAATACAGAGACGCAGCACTTCTTCCTCTCACACTGGGTAGCGTGTCGTATTCACTCTGGCAATCTCTGATCTCCAGAAGATCCTGACCGCTGCAGCAGGGTTTCACCACTTAAAAGGCGCTATTATTTAACACTTACAGACAAAAAGACAAAAGCTCTCAAATATGTGATCAGTGAGAGGCTGCTGCGTCTGTGTGGGCTAAAAAGACATCCAAAATATATTTTTCTAAGCCTGTTTTCACACACTGAAACCCTGCTAATATTCTGTAAGGCAGTGCTTCTGTATGTTTATCTCAGGCCCACGATTAACTTCAAGAAACTTAGCTTCTAAAAATCCTGACACACATACACACACACACAACACACTGCAATGTCTGAAGCATGGTGCAGTCTTCCCTCACTCCTTTATTTCCCCTGTCTCCGGGCTCTGCATCACTAATAAGATCAACATTTCTGAGGCCTCCTCTAAACAAATCAGACGTCCCCCTGGGATCAAGCAGGAAGTGAAACCCTATCTGTGAAACAACTCAGTTGGACAGTTACATATTCTCCTCCTGGTGGAGCGAGGAGCCGCTCAGAGAGACTCACAGTCGAGCTAAGATTGGACTACAAAGGAATTCCCTTCTAACATTTCTCAACCTTAAGTAAAGTCATTTTTCTGTGTGCAGCATTCTGCATCAACCATTTCCCATTCCCCATACCAATGGGGTTTGAGTTAAGTTTAGTAGAACAGAAATAAATATACTGCACTGTCTTCCTCTTTACCCTGTTTTATTTAGTCTACAGTTTATAACCTCAACCTGTAAATACCTAAAACCTATATCTGATATTTTTATCACGCTGTAAAGGCCACACTATACGCCTGCATGAATATGATTAGATGTTAGAAGTCAGTATCCAGCTTTAATAATAACGAAACACACAAATCTTCTCTCTGTCTTCTCTACATTAAAATATCTCACTGCTCCTAACTCCTTCAGGTGACAGATTTCAGTACGGGTTTTGTCCAATTCATATGACGTCATCTGGAGAAGTTGCTTTGTACAGCAGCAGCGCAGCAACATGAGCTGCTTTCAGTCCTGCAAACCTTGAGCAAACATCACCCGAGTAAGCTGCATGTGAGAACACAAATGTCTGAGTTAGACCACCTGGAGATTACCTGGACTTTATTCTGCACAATGTGTGGGTAATGCTGCTTCTATGTTCATCTGAAATAAGAATTTGTACTTGGGCCTGCTCTTTTTATAGGTTTTGCCAGGTGGAAAAACATATGTAATATATTAGTTACAAGGCCTTTAATGCTGTAGAATAAGATTTGATTGCAATTCTAATGAATAAATGAAGGAAAACTGTCTATTACTTATCAAAATGATAGTGTGTATGCTGATGATAACCTGTTATGTCCAAGCACAGCTAACGTCTGCACAATAGTTCACTATCTTCCTTTTCAATCCAAGAGCTTGTCTGTTAAATGCGTCTGAGAGACTTGGGTTAGGGAACAATTTACACATTTTCATAATCATGGCAGAAACAATTCATTAGTGTCCTGCAGTGATGCTGGCAGGCAATCAGTCAAGCCTCATATCACACTTATTAAATCTTATTTGTGTGCACATTCATCAGGCATTTCATATTTGAAGCTAAATTAAAAAAAAGGGACGACGTACGTATAAAAACCTGAAAATCTCATTTGCATGATTAAGAAATGAACTGTTTGAAAGAACACAGGCTGGTAAATTTGTTTCAGATGGCACCTGAAAAATCCAGAAAGAACTGGTGCTTTGATAGCATTTAAAAAACACTAATCATTTGTGGTATCTGACATTCAACTGAGCCTTAACATAACAATAAAATCTAGACCAGGGGTGTCAAACTCATTTTAGTTCAGGGGCATACAGTATACATACAGTATAATTTGATGTCAAGTGGGCCGGACCATTAAAATCGAAGCAAAGCCCATCATAGCTATAAATAACAATAAATTCATGTTTTCCCCTTTGTTTTAGTGGAAAGAAGTACAATTACATTAGGATATTTTTTTTATTAGCCTCATGAACTATCCTATTACAAAACACATTATGAAGAAAGTCTTTCCCAAGATTTCCCAAGAAAAACAGTGCAGTTTGCTTCAGTTTATCATTTACATGTGTGCATTACAACTGATCACAGTGATTGCACAAAAGGCACAAAACACAAAAGTCACAGGTATTTAGATTTGAAAAATATGGTAGCCTATTGCACTTGAACATTAAATGAACTTAACATATAGGAATTATTTTTACTCTACATGTGTAATAATTCTCAAAACTTAAATTGACCCCCCACAGCTTACAAACTTAAGTGGTGGCCATTTTAAATGTATAAGATAGAAATTAATCACCTGGCCTGTAAATGTAAGATTTATACATGAAACACACATAAAAAATACATACATAAACTTTATGACCAAACTCTTTTGTAGTGAAGTTTTCTCCTTTTTGAGAAAGACATTTTGGCTAATGAGGGTGTGAAGGCGAGTACAAAAGTAAGTAGATGTAGTAAGTAGGTGTATCGTAGTAATCACTGAACATTAGCTGTGTCTGTCTCAGAATTGTTTCGTCTATTGTCTTCTTCTTCTTTTAGCTACTCCATGTCTAAAACACCCTAGCGCCCCTAGCGAAATCCTACTTCATGTCTCATTGCATTTTTTCACTGTCAGATTTATCCCGCGGGCCAGACTGAGCCCCTTGGCGGGCCGGTTCCGGGCCGTACGTTTGACATCCCTGATCTAGACAGTCTGAGACGAGGGATCGACTTCACCACCTTCTAGACCAGTAAAACCGCAAACCTCCTACCCTCTGTCGAACTGACAGCCTGTTTGACCCCTCACCCCAGGTCTGAGAGTAGACAAGGTGCGATAGACCTTGAAGTACATTGTTGGTCCTACTGTATGCCATATATTAGCAGAAGAGAAGCAGCAGTGATGAAATCAGAATCTAAGTAGTGTTTTTTTTCTTTGTGAACCAGCTAAGACACTTTTAAGTATGCACAGGAGACAGAGGAGAAAATACTCTACAGTACTCTACAGGCTAAATGTTCTGTTTATTCAGGTCAGTCATTTGATTTTAGTCTCCCTCATCCAATCTCAGTACTACAAACGCTGTTTCCATGGTAACTGCTTTCTCACCCACTGTTTATTAATCCACACAGAGGTGACTGTCCACCAAATACTGTATCAGCAGAACCCATGCTGACGGTGATTTTGACTTTTATGATATACCTTATACTGCCAGGTACTGTGACTGTGAGCACTCACAGGTGTGGTGGTTAGGTGTGCACCCTACTAGTCTCGCTCTGAGTTGTTTTCCATTGAGCTCCATTTTAATGGTCAAATTCCAGAGATACAGTAGATATGCCCAATTAAATTTATTGAAATGACCAGATGTCACGACAAAGGAGCGTGATAATTTCCTTTTTTATTAGATTTATTTATTTTCTGTGTAATTTGACTGGAAAAGGACGCCTCAGTAAAGGACTATGAAGTCCCAAAAGACAATAGTATCACACTCGAAAGGTTCCTCACTAACAAATAAACAACAAAACAACATCTTTTCCTCCAGAAGAAAATTCTATTTTGACTTTAGCTGGAACTGAAAATGTAGCGACAGCGTTGGAGTGAGCACAGCAGGATGTTTGCAGTGCAGAGAAGTTGAGGTCAATAAGTCTGTTGTAGTTACAGAAGATTTGAATAATTAATGAAGTTACGGCTCCTGTGCCACGTTCATAACTGCATACAATCAGTCTCTCAGGTTGGAGAAAAGGATCGATCCTGGTGCTACAAACACTTGAATGAATGAATGAATGTATACCAAAGTACATTTGTGATAAGCAAAAACACAGACTACTGTAGGGGGTGAATGTGGTCCTGTACTGGTGTACTTACAGAACTGGGGCTGGAGTGTCTGCGCAGTTTGGGCGACTCTTTGCCAGCAGACGAGCTCTTAGCGTTGATGCAGGCATTGTTCTCAGAGTGAACCCTCTTCACCTGACTGGCGGGCTTCTCGAACGGGTCAAAGCCGCTCTGCGTGCGCTGGACTCTCACCTTCTTATCCTCAGGGATGGTATCCAGGGGCTTGATGACCGAGTCTGTTCCCTGGCAGCTTCGTGTGGACATCTTTGTGACACATATCTGTGGGGGAAGGAGGCAGCAAAAAGAAGAGAAGAAAGGGAAAGAGAACACTAAAGTGAGCATTAAAGAGCGAAATCCATCTGCGATTACCAGTGTTCAGCCAAAAACTGACTGCGCCCTCATCTTCCAGATCCTGCCTGTTTTTCATCTCCCTGTCAGCCTGGGTCTCTTCCCTCCCTGTAGAGCCGTGCTGCTACCTCTCTGCTAGACGAGAGCTCTTTTATCTGCGTCTCTATTTTCTCTGATCAAAACAGCTCCAGCCTCCATTGGCTCTGCTGCACACACGCCGCCGGCTGCTGCTGCTCCTGTACTGCACATCCATACAGCTCTGCCTTATCTTTGACACACATCTATACATCATGCTACAGATTGTGTCCTACAAGCCCATTGGGCTCACGCACAGCTCTTCACGCTCCCCCACCTATTTTCCAACACAAAGCACCTTACCAGCTGCTCCTTCACCATGGACTGTGTGCACTGGACACAAAAGGCGCAGGTGGCATGACATGTTTTGCTACGGCTCCCTTCAGATTAAATATTTAGGCCCGGTCCCCCCTACAGGAAGAACTTCTAATTACTCTAATACACAAGGAGGAGTCATCTTGCAGCTCACTTGTTCTCAGCTTGTTCTTTGACTTGGGCCAGGTTTCAGTGGACACACACAACACAGGCTCCCGTCTCCGTGACACTTACATGCCAACAGTGTAAAAGCCACAATCATTGATAATGTGTTGATGAAGGTTTCAGATCCAAACAGTGCAACAGGGTCTAGGGAATTGAGAAGATATTTCTTTTGTCTGCATGGCAGTAAACTGGAAAACCTCCGTTTTCTACAGGAAACATTAACAAACGTACAGTAGGTCTTTTAAAACGACTTTATTGATATTCTCTGGGAAAAATTCAAGACATTAATAGGAGGAATTGAACCAGCAACCATGCAGTTAGTGGATGACCTGCACTCACAGCCATTTTCTTTGTACAAACATTTGGCTAAAACTAAAAGGGATCCTACAAGCTCGGTTAGCATCATACAGGGACTGAATGAGCTACTTTAACGTCCTGCTACATCACCAAGGCCTTATGTTAAATGCCTTTAAGGAGATCTTAAAAAAGTGATACAGTTCTGAAAAGTTTCCTTGCAACATCCAACAAACTCTGTTGCTTGCTACTTTAGTCTAAAACTGCCATGAAGCATGAAGCTGACTGTCTTTGTACTATAGACTCATCATACGCAGTCATGCTGGACTGGATCTTCTTGATGATAGAACCAGACATCAGCCAGGAGCTTCTCTTTTATTGTTTGACAAAGAGCTGAGTAAATGTCTCATCTACGATTGTCCACAGTGACCAGCTTACCCTTGTTTTTTAAGACACAGCTATTGCATACACTATATTTAGAGTCACTGCTTATGGGATTTGAACATTGTACTTTCAAGTTGTAACTATTAAATCATTCATCCTCAAAGCAGAACAACCTTTTTCAATTCTAAACTAAATAATAATAGATATTAGGAGATGTACACATTAGCCCTGCCTAAGACACCCTAGTATAGTCCATCTTACTTTTTTCCAAGGTTTGAGACAAAGTTAATAAAAACTTAAAAACTAAGTATGTGTTCCCAGTTTTATTCATCATTCGAATGGAACTATTCCAAGAGAATAAGTAACATACAAAAACTAGGCCAGGAAAGACGCAACAGAAAGATTCAGGAGAAACACAAAGAAATCAGGTGTTAATGAGGCTGCCAAGCTGTCATAAACATGACTCTCATGCACATCAGGTACTGCATGTCCTCTGTGACAGCGGTTTTCATTTGGAACGGCACATTAGGTAACAAAAACAAATATCGTCATTTAGGACCTATCACGCTACAAGGCATCAATACTTGATAAGAGGGTCTGAATGTGTTCAAAAGACTTTTGTTGCGAGCGCGCCTCATCAGGGAATCGTGAGACACAAAGCGGCGTGACAGAATGATGAAAAGGTCATCCAAGTTCTTCAAATACAGTGATACACTCGGGATAGCAGTTTGTACTTCCTGCATGAGGACTGACAGGTACCTGAAATCCTGCACGGTCGTATTGACTGTCTTGCCGCACTTTAAAACTTAACCAGTGACAACGCTTGAGCTCGGTACATTTTGTTTCAAGAAACCACACAACAGCTCCAAACACTTTCAGTCCTCAGCTGACATGGTACACAAGTCATAATTCAATGAGAAATGACTTTTACTTTACTTGACTATTTCAGTTTTATGGTAAAAACATATTATACTTTTGCTATGTTTAATTAGTCAGATTACTAGTTATTTTACAGATTATTTTATTAAAAAAACTGTATAACAAGCTCAATTAAGTAGCATTATATCGATCAACTACAACATTAAAATTCTACTTCCATGTTAATAAATCTATCATGTGCTTGATAAACATACATACCTATCACTAAGGCTTACTGCATATTGATGATAATGTAATAATGTAATGTACTGTGCATTTGCCCAACAATAATTCTGTAGCCTTACTGTTCACTACTGGACAGCATATGATGGGTCAGGTGTAGGTAATTAAATTTAGCCTATAGGTTTGCATGGGAATGTTGCTCTATGAGTTAGGTTTCCTAGGAAGTGCAAAAGTATCCTTTATGGGTAATGTTCATTTTCCACCAGAAAGGTTTCCCTCCAGCGCATTGCTGGCCAAAACCAAGAGAAAATTAAACTAATTATCCTGCAGACTTTTCAAAGCAGGCTATATGTACAGTCACTTTTTACATGATCAGTTATATGATCAGTTTTTTAAAAATGCCAGGAGTGTAAACGTTGTCTGGCATTTAACCAGTTAGCAACATTCAATGCTGAGGATTCTCCCCAGGTTCCTGTTCCTCCAGAACTTATTGGCTGCTATTTAGTGACTTTTTTGTGGGTATATTTTGTGTCCAAAATTAAATTAAGACCCTGGTAAAGAACCTAAGTTTCTGGTCTTGGGGAAAAATTCCAGTAGTGGAACAACACTCTACTCTTTAGTGTCAGTAACTCACAAAACATGAACAGTCGTGTGTCCTGTGGTCCTTGGCCATTAACAGTGTCTGTGATTATAGCCTAGGACACCTCATATAAAATATTTTGTTGTATTTTCATTAGTATTATAAAACACACCTGTGTTAACTTACTGTTGCCTGCATAAAAGAAAACGGTGTATGTTATTGGAATATAAAACTGTGAATCTTAATATGGCACAAAATTTTGGATAGACATTGATGAATCCTAGAGATGAATCCTAATTACTTTGGGAGATCCCCCGACACTTCCTCCAGAGCCACCAAGAAGTAGCCATTTGACTGGTATAGCTCAAATGTGTCATTAACATAAATGACACATTTAACACAAATAATCCCATAATAATCCTGCTTTGTGTAGAAGCACAAATCGCCAATGCGAGCTCCTTAATAGCTGGTCTGGGAGCAGTTGTAGATTCCCCACAGGAGGAGTCTCAAGAGCTTGGAGGTGGAAAATGCTGTATTTGGCTGTAGGGTTGGGTTCCTGTAGCCAGTTCCATTTTGGATCTGGTTCGAAGGTGGTAAAACACTTATTATTATTATTATTAAGCCCAGTGGTCAACAATGCTCTACTAAATCTTAAATTTACAGTCTTGTTTAAATAGTCTCTTTTGTCCATTAATGACACTGCAGACGCCTGCAAACACACACATTTCAGACAGACAAATGTCTGGATGTATTCCCTGCATGTTAAATACTGAATATGCACATGTACGGTAAAAGTAGAACTAGTTTGTTTTCAGTTTTAATGAATAAAGCATCAGTTGGCTGTCCATCGTTTTATGAGAAATGCAGGAACAGGACATAAACATGTCCCTTCCAAAACCAGTGTGTGAATCATACACTTAGTGCTACATGCTATGCAGACACAAGCAAGCACTGAGAACATCCTACTACAAATAGTAGGCCAAGAGGGACTGGCCTCTTTCTTATATATGTTAGTGCAGATCAAATCTACACATCCCTGCAAGGTGCAACAGAGGACCCATAAGTCCAGCACATTTCACTTCCAAAGCCTTTTAACACAGGCAAAATGATAATGGAAATACCAGTCAAGCTTTACAGACCTTCAGTAGCCTACTACATAATTGTCCCATTATACTCAAATTCACACAACTGAGTGAGTAAAACATATTCACGAGAAAACACATTCAGTTCCCATTTCTGTGCAGCCACCACATTACATCTTTAAGCAGATGATCATCGGCCAGGACCCTTCTCTGCTCTAGCTTATCCTCACTAGAGACTGTATACAGACATGCAAACAGAAATAAAGAGGCAGCTTAAACTATGACCAGGAAGTGACAAACCATTACTTCTGTATTTGCTTTTAGTCTCAAGTCTCATTCTCTACAGTTCTCAAAGCAAAGCAAATTTGTCTAAATGTTTATAGCAAGTCAAGCTGAATTGGTCTACGGCAGCACGTGGATGCTGTCCTACAACTGGCCTCACTCTGTTGCCAGGATGGGAACACGCCACCAAAACAGGAAAACCCTGCAGCGGGGTGCAATTACACCATATCGATTCCAGCTAAAGAACAGTCTCTTTAATCCCTACCACCCCCCACCACCACTCCAACCAACACACACAAACAAATGGTGATAAACTGCATTGTTTTCCTATCTATAATTTATTCTGTACTGCTGCACTGACCCTTTTGCCCCACAGGGACCATTTAAGATTCACCTTATCTGAGAGTTGTCATACAGTAATGGAACAGGTATGCAATAACACAGTGGGCAGGCCCAGGCTAATGCAACTATCTCTAGTGGTATAGTTACTGATGACATTAGCTTGAATGATGACAAGAACCGCAGAGGCCATAAAAGACCAATCAGCCATAAAGCCTACTTATGTGCTCTGCTAACTCAAGGCTATCAGCCATGTTAACTTGGCCACATTCAGGGCTTACCCACTGTGTGAATGCATTTCCATTACACCGAGACAAAGCAGGGCTATCAGCTTGCCTGGGCTCATCATTCTGGGCTCAAACACGATAGTGAGATGATACACCAGAGGAGAGGAGAGACTGGAAAAAACACCTCATCCACCTCTCATCCACACTGTCTAGAGAGCACGAGCCTTTGTTTCAGTGTTCTTAAAAAGGAAGTAAAGCTGCACACAAACACAAACACTCATATTTATATATAAATTGTGCTTCTATAAACACAGCAGCTTTTAATGTGATGCCTCACGGTGGCTCTTATGACAGTGATTTGAAGCATAGATGGGTGAACAGAAAGACATGATACTGATACAATAATGACTCAGTTTAACAGAAGAAGGTTAAGGGTTAAACTGATGTGTTAGTGTGGTGACATTTCAGAGTCATAACTGGTTTATCTTTGACCTCAAAGTGTAAGGAGACCCTGTCTACTGAAAATTCCATTCCTATGAGACTAAACCTCAGTCGCTATTATATTTTTAAAGCAAACATTATCATTCAGTCATAATGTATTGCTGCAATGTACTCCCGGGTACCTTATGCCCACTGATATAATTTTTTCTGATGCCTACTTTGGAGAAAGATTGTGTTTTTGTTTAAATTTTAGCACACATATTGTGTGTGAAGTGACCAGTTGATGTGTCTTTATCAAGCCAGACCACAGTCTTTCCAGCTAGTTGTTAACTTCGTTCATCTGCTGCTTGAGAGTGGGCATGTAGCTTATTGCATGTTTATCTGAGCTTTTAAACAAATTTAAGGGGAAGTATGGTCAGTTAATACTTCTCTGTGGGTTCATCATTGACTGGCAGTGATTTTCATACTGCATACTGTGATGAATTTGATGAATTTTTAATGCCACAAATTTGGAAGCCACACTAATGTGATTTTTATTTCTACTGACGATTACGGTTCTACTAACATAAAACTAAATAAGTCCAACCAGACCACCAGTGATGATTTATGACTGTGTAGTAACAACTCACATTCCAATTCGTGGACATCCAAGCCTTCAAATCCATGTAGTGCAAATGATATGCATGTTGAATGCTCAAACTGTAAATTGGGTGGCTGTTGTGTTATTAGTGTTTGTAACATTTTGAAACTACCACAACTACATCGTTCATTGATCAGCCAGGACCAGATGTACAGAAATAATAAAACAGACCGGGTCTGAACTTGTGAACAGGACCACATGGAACAACTAGTTTCCATACCTTTTTTTTTTAGAATAATAAGAAGCCACTAACCATGATGCATCAAAATTACACACAAATATAATTTATGATTTAAGTTGGGAGTTTTCATAGATTTTAGGATTTATTTTGTAGTGAAATATTGTAATTTCTTTTTTGGCACACTGAAGATCTGTTGGCCTCCTGTCAGAGTCAGTCTTACTTCTTTGCAAGTCACTCTCATTAAGTGCACCAGCAAAATAACTGCATTTGTTTTTTTTTTTGCTGATGTAGCTCTGTATCATTGTGAGCACCAGCCCTAAGATATTGTGGAAGAGAGTTTTAATTATCATATGTGGTGGAATAAAATATCCCAAAAGCCAGCTGATGCCCCAGATAAACTCTCTACGGCATAGCAGCTTGTACTTACATCACGACAGCAAAATAAAGCACGATGCTGAAGAAAACAACAAGACATCTACTTGATACTTTAGGTTTTATAGAAACTGAACTATGTCGATCAGTTTAAATAGGGTTGTATCTCCAGAAATCCCACAGTGGCAGGGACAGTAACTCTGAAGCTTGCATCTCTGCTTTTCACAAATTAGGTACTTGTGAATCCTTAAAATTCATCTCTATTTCTAAACCATGTTGCATCACTGAAATGTTGTAGAGAAATGGTAACAAGATCAGACGATTACAACCTATGGTGCATTCACACACATGAATTCTAAAGCCTAGGCTTGCAGGAGATCAATAGAGAGCTGGTTTGTAGGTCTCTCATAATTTAAACATCACACAATTACAGTATCACATTATTAACAGATGCTTTTTATTAGATAATTTAATTAATTATTGCCCTAGACCCTCAGAATTTCACAACATAGGTTTAGCTGCTGTCCAGTAGACTTCTTAGAGGAGGAAATGTTCTTGCTACTTGTGTTCTTGTCATTCAGCCAAGCCCTCTACCACTCCATTAGTACAGCTGGCCACTGCCTTTTGATTGAGATGCTGGAGAATGAGCAACAGAGACATGAAAATGACTAAATTGGCTGGCTTCCCAGAAGTTCCGGCTTCAGGACAGCACACGGTCACTCAGGAGAAAGGCTGTGATGTGGCCAGCTCCTCGCCTCTGCTTCCACCCAACAGACTTCTCTCCTCACCAGCCTTGGCAGCCTATATCCTTGTTCATCTTCAACAACACTGTTAGGCAGTTAGGCCTGAGCCAGGAGCGCAGCAATACTATGAAATACAATGAAAACACTTTACAAAAATAACTTTGTTATAATGCAAATGTGGTCACGGCAAATTTCTCGGACTGTCTCCAAGTCAAGAGAAAGTACTGCTCTGAGGATTAATTGCAGCTTCATTCATATGGGAAAGCATCACAATGACTTCTCATTACTTAAGGAGAAGGTTCTCATCCAATATTTTACAATACATGGCCCCATCCTTTGGCCCCTCAATCCGGCAAAGTCAGCATGTACCTTTAGCAGAGAAACAGACCCAAAGCATAATGTTTCCACCTCTGTGCTTCACTGTAGGGATAGTGTTCTTAGGGTTATAGTGAGCATTTTTCTTCCTTTCAAACACAGCGGGTCGGGTTGAAAAGCTCAATTTTAGTCTCACCTGACCACAAAACTTCCTCCCAGTCCTTCTCTGAATCATTTAGATGATCACTGGCAAACTTCAGATGGGCCTGTAGATGTGCCTTCTCTACGAGGGGGGGCTTGCGGGTGCTGCAGGATTGCAATCCATTGCAGCGTTGTATTACCTATGGTTTGTTTGGTGACTGTGGTAACAACTGCCTTGAGATCATTTTGAAGCTTCTCTCATGTCATACATGAGACAAGATAAGTACAACAGATCAAGATAATGTTTCCTTTTGACTAGTTCCTTAAAATGTCTGTCTAAACCCACTGGATCTGACTGAGCTTCATAGATTGATAACAGACCAACCACCCAACTATGGGTAGTGTTTGTTGTTTGTTGTAGCTTACAATTTCTATTAAGTCACCATAGAAAGTACTAGCCCAATAAGTGGGATGTTTCGGCACTAGAAACTATTGTTACTTTTAGAAAGTCAATTTAGTCCCTGGTTTCTCCTGTCAAATGCAGGTATGGGTCTCAAGTTTCTGAAATGTTTCCTAGGCTGCTTGAAAACCTCTTGTTGTGCTAACGAACCCACTGTTGGCTTAAAACCAGACATGATCTCCTTACTTTTGATACCCCTCCTGTCCTCCACGGAGAATTATTAAAACTAGATATTCTTGATATGAAATGCAACATAACACAAATGCACATTTTGTCTAACATGTAGGTGTTGTGAGAAGATCATTTAAATAGAATAAAATAAATATGTGTAATTTCAGAAAAGCCAGCATGTTTTCCAGGTTAATAATGGTGTAGTGTATTCAGTCAGTCAGGTAAGTGAGTTCATATCGATGTCCGTGCGAAGTCCTTGGTATACTTCGAAGAAAGTGTTTATCGGTTGTGAAATATACCAGAAGAGCTCCTGTTTGAATCCATTTCTTTCAAAGGGTATATCAGATTCTCCATTGCAAAGCCTCTTTCAAATGACAGGCAACTTTTTTATAACAGAAAATCTAACAGTCATTGCTGCCTATACAGCAGCTGACCAGGTGTACAAGAGTAAGAAAGCAGACATGGTTTAAACTACCATTCAAAGGGAAGGCATTCATGGTGTTTTGAAAAGCAACACCATGAATGCCTTCCAGAAGACATTATATGAAATTATGTGGCCTTATTCCCGTTTAAAATCATCATGTTTAGCCTACAAATACATGCAAATGATGATGAGGTTTCTGGGAAGCAGCCTGGCAATTCAGCGTTGCTACTTGGAACAGTTATAAACATTGCTGTCTTTGGTATGGTCGAACAACTCTTTGACCAACCTTGTTCCATACTGAACCTTTGAGGATAACAACTGTCACTTATCTATTGTACAGGCTACTTGAAATGACATCTGTCCTATGCAAGTGCTTACTGAGCCATGCCAAACTAAACCATTCCAAAGCTACAGACATTAAAACAAACTCGAAACAAGATAGTGATATGTCTGCATCACCTTAAAGAAACAATCTGGTCTAAACACATTGACAGATTACATACATTGCTCCTACTTGTTTCTTAGATTTACTGAAGAACCAATTAAACCTTAAACTGTCAAAAAACCCCTCCGTTGCCCCTTCATTGTGATGATGCTACTCTAGGTTTGGCTCATGTATCCTGACAACACTAATCCCCTCTAAAACACATGACACCCTGATGCTCCACTCCTGCTGTTTCTACCCTCTATCGTTATTCTCCCTCTTTCTTCCTTCTCTAACAGGCTGGCCTGCTATCACGAGCTGCATATGGCTTGCAGAAAGCCTCGCTACTTGTCCACAAGAAGGGAAATCGCCTGTCCCTGTCCCTCTCCCTCATCGTCCCCAACAGTGGCTGCATACCGTCCCTCTGGGTTCGGAAAAATATGACTGTGTTGCAAATTTGCCCAAAGTGGAAGATGTAATGTAGAGTGAGCAGAAAAATGCTGCAGCAGAGCATCCCATCCATTAGACCAGTAAACATCAGCACCCATTTCACAACCACAATGGAAATGCAAGCTATTAGCACAGAAACGACGGTGGAGGACAGTGCTGACGTTGTTTCAGGCATAAGACAACGCTGAGACTTTGTTACAAAAACTGCAGATAGGCTAAACACACACACACACACACACACACACACAGCTTGCTCCCTTTTCCTGCTACTTCCTTCCTATCCCCAGAATCTCTCGTCACATCCTCCCCAGTGAGAGCCACTGAGACTCAGGTGGGCCATCCACGTTCAAACTGTCATGCTAGCATGAGAGCTCCTCATCACCCAATCACTCGTCACCACCTCCTCCCCACCATCACCACCATCACCACCACTCGTACACACACCATGCACATAGCTGCAATCCATCTCTTGCTTGTAAATGAATGTATGCCAACATGCCTGCACATCGTAAAGTATTACGTGTGTGTGCTGTCTGCTCTGGGAAATACTATTCATGCTCAACCACACACACACACACACACACACACACACACACACTCATGCTAACAGAGGCAAGGTATCCAAAGCAAGAGAAGAGAGAGTGAGGGGGATAATGACAAGGGATGCAGAACAAAATAAGCACCGATCTCCGTCTTCATCTTACCTTCCAGGAGAAAACAGCTCACCTGGATTCCTCTGAAGAGCAGACAGAACGCATTCAGGCCAACGTCTCTCCCTGCAAACCTGCTCAAAACATCTCCCTCCCTCTCTCCCTCACTCTCGCTCTTCCTTCTCTTCTGCTCCCTTCGCAAGCTGGAAATGATGAGACTGTACTATAAGCAGGTGGGGGGGGGGGGGTGGAGTGAAATCCGAGGCGGCGGAGGGTATTAGAAGGTTGTGTTTTTTCTGGCCCACAGCCCTGAAAGACTGTGAGCTCTTGGCTCATGAGGGACAAGGGGAGGGGAGGCACGGGGGGGGGGGGCAGTACAGCGGATGAAAGAGAAAACTGCTGTTTTGCGAGGACATCCTGCAACCCTACAGGACCCCCCCGCTCAGCCAAGATGGTACAACCCAGAGGAGTTTAAGGAAGCAAGCAGCAAGCAGTGTATGCTGCAGCAGCAGCAAGCAGCTGATGCTACAGTGTGAAGCTGAAGTAAGCTCAGAGAAAAGATTGGACTTGACCTGGATTTCTGGACAACCTATAGCATTTGCTATTGCTACGAGATTCTAAGATAGGATAATAGAAATACACCATCAGTCAAAGTCTCTCCTTGGAATACTGCCATAAAAATTGAATTTTTTTTAAATACGGCGTAAGAGAACCTCTTTCAGCAAAAGAAATTCAGTACCAGCACACCTAAATACTTTATGTAGCACATAGCCACACATACGCTCATCATTGGTTCTGCTGAAGTGATTATTCTACTTGGTGCCCTAGACATACACTTTTTATATTTAATCAATATATTTTATATTATCTTCAGTCTAAACCTTTTTTTAAATACTAGAGTGGCTTCAAATCACTTCTTACACTACTGAGCCCAATCAGCCATAATGTCAAAGGTCACAGATCTATTTGCTATACATATATACATATACTCCTACTGTATGGACAGTTTCCATGGATACATATCCATAGCAAATTGCCTTGCTTTATTTTCTTTACTTTATTTTTTGAATAAAGATGACCAAAAATGAATTCTGATTTAATTTTATTCTTCTAGAATGTTTTGTGTGTGTGTAAGTGTGTGTGTGTATGTGTGTGTGTGTGTGTATGTGTGTGTGTGTGTGTGTGTGTGTGTGTGTGTGTGTGTGTGAGACAGGTTTGTGTATTTGTGCCCTTGGTTTGAGCCCTTTTGTTGCAATAACCTCAACTAAATGTTTCTGGTAATGTATAAGTCTCGCACATCAGCTCGGAAGGAATTTAGTCCACTATTACTTACAAAACAGCTCCAACTCAAGGATGCTGGTGGCCTTTCTTCCGTGAACTACCTGCTTCAGGTCCTTTCACTAGCATTTCAATAAAATTAAGGTCAGGACTTTAACTTGCCATTCCAAAACGTTACATTTCTTCTGCTTTCCTATTCTTTGGAAGAATAAATATGATGTGTATGCATGGTCCACTTTCTTTGGACTTCAATTCATGGATGGATACTTTGACATTTTCCTGTACAATGTGCTTGTAAAACATGATGATTCCTAACCTCTACTGGTTCAGAGGAAGCAAAACAGCTCATAATCATGATACTGCCTCAACGTTTTACAGGTTGAGTAATGTTCCTATGCTAAAATGTAGAGCCACAACACTTTCTTTCAATGCAAAACGTTTTACTTTGGTCTCATGTATTCTCAGAACATTCTTTTAACAGCCTACAGGATAGTTCACATGACCTTGAGAAAACTGTAGAAAGGCTAAAATGCTTTTCTTGGACATTTTGTTTCCTCCTTGCAACTCTTTGTGCTATCCACACTGTTATTGTTCAATGTTCTCCTGATGGTGGAACAATGGTATTAGCCCCTGCTTGTGATGTCATGTACTATTTTACATCCATGATCTTTGTCGGTTGACAAAGGGTAGGGTAAAAATGTTGAATGTTACCCATTTGAAGAGGAACTATGATGAACTATGAGTCTAGTCCAGTCTAGATATTGCTAGAACCCTTTCCAGCCTAGGAAAGTTCTTTAGAAAACACCTTTATTCTAGCAATAACACACTTCCACAAACCTGTACTTGATATTGATACTTTTAGTGCAGGTCATTCCAGACTCACCTTATTATCAACCTGATGATCTCTGATTGAAACAATCCTAAAGGTTCACATATTTTTGCCATATACAAACATCTAATATCATTTGTATGTTGTGTGTAATGTCTTATTACTAATTCATGTACTTGGTTGAAAATATGCTGTAGTTTGAGAACTGGATTCTGGACTACACTATTTACCATGCCTTTTTTACTTTTCCTGTTAAAGGTCATGGGGGGGTTTCTAAATCCAAACCAGACAGTATACCTACCTACAACCATTAGCACTCACATTCACACAAGCCAACGTGATACCTATACATTCAGTAGTGTCCAACTAAAAAGTGCAAGATTGCAACTGGAACAAATACCAGCAAGAATTGATTTGGTTGGAGTTTTGACAGATTAGGAACTCCAGTCTTAACTAGTGAGAAAACATTTACATAAACAGTATCTCAATGTGCTGAATTGTGTTATAGGTGTAATATATTAAACAATTCATGCAGTGCCAATTATAGTATACATGTAGAGACAGTGGGAGCAGTGAACTGTTGACCTGACATCTGCCTCATGACAACTACAAGCTGTCACCATGGCAACCAATGCACCACAGCACAGTTCAGCAGAACACAACAGATGCATAAAAAGCGCCTTGATATGAAGGTGAAAGAGACTATAGAGTTGTAGAATTTGTTTTTGAAACGAGAACATAAAAGATGTACGACACTGAGCAACATCCTGGGTTTCTCATTCTTTAAATTGCTACTTTTACAGTACATTTACATTAACTGCATTAAACTCTTGCACAGGATTCCTCACAGTGCAGCGTATTTTCAATTACTGCAGCTCTGAGAGTCATTATAATGAATAGAAACTCTTTCTATAGACTCAGTAAGAGTGCTCAGTGCTTTAATACTAATATAATGCCACATCAGCAACCTATATAATACTATAGAGTATATTAAAAAAAGCTTAGCTTAAAAAAAAAAACATGTTCTCTTTTAAAAAGGTAATACATCTTCAATTACTGACATGCACATGAACATCAATAATGAATATGTAATGTGATTAGCCTGCTGATTCCATTTATGCAGTAACACAATCTATTTAGAATATTGATTATTATTGATTATTACTATTTAGTATAAGCATCCCCACTGTACATCTGTTATGTAGGTAAAAGGAATACATTTTATCTATGCACCTGACAGATAAACATTGAAACTAACATCTGTTTTGTTAATCTTCTTCTTAGTGCTCTAAAACTAATCCCTTTCATGGCCTACTCATTAGGTTTCTTTCATCACTACCATTTGTCTCCCATCAGAAAGTGATTTGCAGGAAGCTAGGAAAGTAGGACAGGAAAGAGAGATGATGTTTTATTGAGCATATTTAACATGACTTCCGCAGTCCAACAGCACTGCGGAGAGGAGACACATGGATACTCTTGCTTTTTCTTTTCTGATAGTGTAAAAAAACACAACCACTAGGTGAAGGACGATGAATGTATGACAAAAAAAATCATGAATGTAGTGATAAACACTTCAAATTTAATTGGTTAAGATAGTGCAGGAGCAGTGTGTCCTGCTCTGACATCCTGCAAAGTGCAAATCATTAGAGCAGACTTTTGCTTTGTTCACATTTTTGACTCACAGTTTCTACCCTTACACTCTCTTTCTCTCCATCACGGGTGACCTTGACTGACAGGCTTGTTGCTACAGGAACTGCACCGTGTCTACTGTGTTGTATTAAGGGAAGGAAGGTGTGAAATCCACAATAAGGTGGCTCAGATTGGATCTAAACCACAATCAATTTGCAAGCGGCAGCAGACAGCAGTCAGTTAAAACCATAGAGGAATGTCAATATTATTTGCATTTTAACAGGATTTATGTCCGTGAACATCTACACATACACAAGAAGCCCGCACACACCCAGGGTTTCAATGTGTGGAAGCGTTTTGGAGGGGGGTGGGGGTGGGGTTTTTGGGAGGCGGTGCCTAATGCCTTTCGGTCATTCATTATTCAATGTTGCACACAAAACACTCTCTAGAAGCAGATAAAACACACACACACACACACAGTGTATGCAGGCTACTGAGGGTACCATGGGGGGTGGAGAGGTGAGATGAGGCAATGTGACAATAGATGACCTACCTGGATGTGTGAGGAACAGAGAATGAAAATGGGAGCTGGACAGAGAAGTCATAGTACGTAGTGTCACTTTTAATGTCCGTTACTGTATCTCCTCTATATAACGAATGCAGGCAAGCTTCTCTAATGTACATCTCTGACTTGCATGGTGCATTGTGTTTTCACATATATTGGGACACTACTGAAGTGTGCAAAGACCAAAGACTGCACACGATCCAACCACAGTGATCTCAAAACTCATAACACTACTCAAACAGCAGCCAATGACCTATATTGATTTATCAATCAGAGACTCGTTTCAGTGGACTTTGGTCAAAGGGGTTTGATTGGGCAATAATATGTTATTGTCTAAAGTGAAACAGAAAAGCAGATCTGTAAATGCAAGAAAGTATGATAAAAGGACTGTAGTACCATAGTGTATTCTCATATTTTAGCCTTTATTACATGCTGTGTCTCCCTGTTTACCTGTGTTAGTCATGTGTGTTAACCTCAATCTTGAATCCTCTACAGGGGGGATGGGAGTTTGAGGATCTTGCACAGTATCTTAGCTGTACTGCACCACTTTTTTGCATTCTAAACAATGCTAAATAGTGTTGTGGTAAAAATTCCACCTTATATGTGAGAGACTGGGGTTTGAATCCTAGCAGGTCTCCTTAGGCAAGACCTTGTTCCCTGTAAGTCGCTTTGGATAAAAGTGTCTGCTAAACAGAAAGCTGATGTTGTGCCTGTTAGGGGTTACTCACAGCCCCAAGCGTTCCTACCACTTATTCCTTCACTTTCCACAACTTCTCTAGTTCCTGTTTTAGGCAGTTTCTTCTACTCCTTCTTCTTGTCACTTAAAACCACTATGTCTATCACCACTGCCTCCATCTGTTTGTTCCTTGTCTACTACACTGATGTCCGGTTGATTGGCTAGTACTCTAATCTCTGTCTCTGAGGCCTCTTTGCAAATTCTGCACCTGGGGTCCTGTCTGCTGTGGCAGACCCCTGCTTCTGTTCACTTGACCTTTATTGCCAGTTCTTGTGCTGTTATGATGAGTGTCTCGTTGGTGTCTGTTAGTGTAGCCACCTCAGCTATCTGTCCATTGTACATTCCATGTAGGATCTTGTCACGCAATACAACACCATGGCTCATTGGCAGATCCTGCAGTGGTTTGATCCCGCATTTACCCAAAAACTCCTGGTTACGACCACATTGCCTCCTTGAAAAGAATCACTGGGAAACATGTATATTTCTCTGCGTCTCAAGTTCATTGACCTGAGACTGGTCAATGCAACGGTTCAGAATCCTTTCCTTTAGCTGGAAACAGCCTCAAAATAGGATTCATTCACCTGAGTCACGCGATTATTGAGAGTAAATCCTGGTCCACATCCGTGACCTCAAATAACTGATGAATTTCTCTGACCTGGATATTCCAGTATTACTGTAGCAAATCCACCTGTGGGTCCAAACACGTGCAAACACAGCCAGAGTTTTATCCCTTTATTTTCATTTATCAAACCACTCTTCTTATTAAAACATACTTGCTGGAACCACCAATAGCCACAAACAGGATGACTAAAATGTTTCTAATAACAAACAGAGAATGAATGATGAGCAGGGTCCACTATTATTCATGGTGGAAAATTAGACCTCCTCTCAGAAATGTGTAGACGTGTTCGACTTACATTTCTTTCACTCTCTCACTATCAGTTTCGCTGGAAATGTTTGTCTTGATTTTGACATGTCAGAGCAGGTCCTGTTTGGTTGGAGAACTGGCTGCACACTCATGATATCCTTTTTTGTCATGTAATACTGACAAATACTTCTTGAAAACAATTCTGACAGAGTATAAGTCATCTTTGTGTTGCTCCTCCACGTTGTCCTCAGTCCATGATGATAGTCATTATTGGAAGTGGAAAAAATTGGTAGTCAAAAAAAAAAAGTAAAAAAGGTGAAAAAGGTGAAAAAGGTTGTCTTAGTAAACTTATTTTTCTACACCTGTCTGCTTTCAGTGTCTGCTTTTGGGTCCACCTTGCCATGACAGTCAACTTTCTAATCAGCTCGCCTTAAAGAACGTATTATATTTGTCTTATGTAGTCATTATAATAATGACATCTGTCCAAGTACTCTCTGTAACGTGGGTTAGATGGCCAGCTTTGGCTTTTGGAGAAGAAATCATTATTAATAAGAGCAGTCTCAAATGATACTTTTCAAAGACCAAACCAGACTGTTTTCAGGAAATACCTTCAGAATATGAGAGTGTTGCAAAAACACACTTTACGAGATAGAAACGCTTAAAGTAAGAATTTCTCCACTAAGACCCGTCACTCAGCTTCGTGTTTAGTCAACAAACTGCCACAGAGATACCATTAGAGGAGGTCAACTTGAACTGTAACAGTCCAGACTGAGAGCAGAGAGCCAGGGTCCACCTCAGGTGGCTATTAAAATGAGCCCTGCATGTTCACACTCAGAGCTTCATCATCATCACTACATGCTGACTGAACGGTGTAATTGGCTGTAACCCACTGAACGGGCACAGACACACGACAATGTGACATTGTTTAAAGGAGCAGAGTTTTTGGCCTGCTGTTGACCTTGACTTCTCTTTGTAAATAATAAAAAAAAAAAAGCTCAGAGGCAGCAAATTGGCACCTACCTGTTGAAGAAAAGAGCCAATCGATTGACAAGGACAAAGGCGAATAATGCCGCCGAAGCACCATATCCACCTAACGCTGGCCATGACGGACGACTGAATGACCTAGAGAGGATGAAGCACCCAGCTGCTGCTCTTACCGCTCCAGCTGTTTATATGGGTTTCCGTGTCGGTGTATGATTATGTGCGCATGTGTGCTTGTGCATGTGGACAAGTATGTTGAGCGATATTCGCACCCCTGCCTGGCCTAAATTCTCCTGGTATTCAGACAGCACATCTGTGTGCTGCCTTTCTCTCCCACTGTTTGGACTGTATTAGGATTTAGGATCCCGATGCCGCCTGTGGCTACTCTCCACAAGAAACAGAGGCTCCATGCTCCTTCACCGCAGTCATTGTTATTCTGCAGTGCGCTCCTCGTTGTCTGCCACTTCTGGGCCCGACAGATCAATTGAAGAGCAGACCAAATTACAAACACACAAACACAGCGACTGAGGAATCAAAATGCTTATTGGAAAACATTTTTGTATCATGAGCTTGGCAGCGCAATTAATTTAAGACAAATTCATAAAACAATGGGTCAACCTGAGGGGTTCATCATAGTGGTGGTCAAACAGTTGTGCAGTTTACACGCTGCGAGAGATAAACTGCAGCTTTGTGCTGTTGATGAGCATCAGAATGCAAATGAGCAGGATGATACAACATGAGCACATGGCAGCAGAAGAATTCAAGAAATACTATAATCCCTATTCATCACTAAGCACAAGGCTCCAGGCTCAGATTAGCGCTTACATTTTACTGTAGTGAACCTGTAATAATGCCAAAGTCTCAAGGCATATGGTGCTGTACAAGTGTGACATCTAAAGCTGGATTGACCTTGGCTTGACTCTTAATTTACCATAGGAGTTAAATAAGGGAGAATACCGATGACAAGAAAGTGGAAAAAGCTGCTCTGGGTGAGACATGTGTAAGGGGTTGTGTGTGTGTGTGTTGACTGGCTGTATGTTAATGCTGTAAATGAAGACACATTTACAGATGTGTAGTCAGGATTAGGGCCAGCAGATGGCAATGAGCCTCATAAAAACTGGTATAATAAGCCAAAGACCTTGGACTTGCTGATGAATTGATAGCTTTAAGACTTTTTTCATGTACTCTCCTAAAATAATATGTCCAGAAACTATAATCAATTTGTTTAATCAGAGGGGTCAGATGGGACATTATGACTGCTCTGTGGCTACGCAACAAGTTGTGTCTTGTGACAGTTGTTCATGGCCCACATAGAATTCCCATGCTAACCTACATGACACCACCAGGTTTTTAATGTTGTGGCTGATCTGCATAGTTTTACATTGGGATTGGCTGTTTATAAAATCTGTTGTACTGTGTGATTTCATGACTAACGGCTTTATAAACAACCAGGCACTAGTCAGCAAAGGCTGCCAAAGGCACACAGATAACGTAATGAATGAGTTTCTTGTTTAGAGAAGTGTTATGTACAGTGACAAGAAAATTTCCTCTTTTTCTGTATTCATGAGTCTACCGTACGTAAAACATGGAACAAGCAGGGTGCCTATGGCAGGACACCATGAAAGAAGCTGCTGCTTACTAAAAAGATCATTGCTGCACACCTGAAGTTTGCCAAAGAGCACATTGACACTCTACAGCCGTATTGGCAAAATGTTTTGTGGAATGATGAAACTATGTTGAACCATTTGGAAAGAACACACATCACTACATCTGGTGTAAAATGGGCACTGCATATCATCATGAAAACATGCAGTGATTGGGGAGAAGATGAAGATGAACTCCTAAGTGCTCAGCATAATGTGAGAAGGAGAGAAGAGCGAGAGCCACGCACAAGCTAAAGCAGTTCCACTGAACCACAAAATTCCACTGCCGCTGTTTATAATATAGTACACACTATATACACTACACTGTAAAGTGCTTTACTTATACTTTAAAAGAACTTATCTGATTATCAAACAGCATCTGAAATCCCCTTTATGTTAGATCAATTAACTGTTTACAGAACTACACATTCCACAGCTGCTGGCCAGGCTTCATAGAGTGTTCAACAAAGCTGCATGTCTCACAACAGATAGTTGGAGTGGTACTTAAATCATAATGGACACAACTAAAGTAACTCTATTTACTTTAGATACCAAGACCTAAGACAGTGGGTGCCCTCTCATCATCACCAACTTCGATTGTAACACTACTAAAAGATCAGCAGCTAGGGCTTTGGAGAGGTGCAGATCTCCTGCAAATGTTGCCTTCCAGAAGCTTCCAGTATGGTGGTTAGTGTCAGGAATCAGCTAAGAACAAGTACAGCATGGGATGACAAACTGAAAGCAAATCGGATATGTAGATGTTTACAATTTAAGTATATTAAGTTATTGTTGTTCTAGCTAGTGCTAGAGACCAGTAGTAGTATTATCACAAAAAGTAATAATGGCAACAGCAGTAGCAGCGGTAGGCCTATCAGGTTCATATACTGCATATTTGACAAGCAACAAAATCATCATATTACCTCCGTACACCACTACACTAGGTTTGAAATGAAATAATGAAGATGTGCTCAAAGTGTGGTCTGTCAGTTGCAATTTCAGGGGTTTAATCGAAAATACCTAATGAACAGTGTAGGAATTAGAATCAACTAAAGCATGACAAACCTGACAGCTTCTACTTAAGCCGCCCTTGATTGTTTCATTTAATATCAGCTGTGGTGGAGTAAAAATGATGAAAAATGTGTCACTGTCTGAGTCATTATATATGAAACAGTGCAACACAGAGTCACCATTTATTTAACATTGATCATAATGTGACTAACCAGAGTCTCATGAACCATCTCATGACACATCCTTGTTCTCTGAACATTGGAATTTGGGAGGAAGCATGGGGAAATAAATAAATGATAGAATTCCTGACCCACCCAGCAAGACTTCCAAATAAACTTTCAATCATAATCCTAACAGTTAGGCATGAACCAGAGAACATTCAGCTGCAGTCTGTACAGGGAGTCAGAGAACAAATCAAACATAATCTCAGGCGTTTCTCAGTTATCAGAGCGGGAAATTCGTTTTTTCAGTGAGGTGTGTGTGTATATGCCCTGTCTGACTGCCATGCCTTTAAGTCAAAACCCTGAATAATGGGAGAACAGTAGTTGAAAGCCACAGTTTGTGGCTGATTGAGTGCTTCAACATTACTACAAATGAATCTGAATGTTGTTTGTGCTTCTTCTACGTGAACATTAAATATCTCAAGATCTTAATGTCAGTGTCAGGGTTTAGCTGAAAATACTGGATGAACAGTGTTGGGATTACAGCCTTTTTCAATATAATTCTATAATATTTTTAGGGCATCTAAAATATTGGGACAAATGAAGATAGTGATTAATCTAAGCTTTCCTTTCAAATCAAATATAAATGGGCCTAAAAGTAATTGGAAATAAAGAAAAAAATTATTTAAAAAGAAATAAATAAAAAACAGGACTGAAATGTCCAAACAAAAATCAGGCTGTAGTGTCTTTAGTTCATGTGAAAATAACTGAAAAACTGATCTGCTGATCAAAACCAATATACAATTTAGTCAAAGAGTGAAACAACTAAATACATTTTGTGATGAATAAAAATACCGTGGAATTTTGGTGCTATAAAAGTGAAGAGCTATAGCTGAAAGAGCTCTCCATTTGAGGTGGAAGAAGCGTCGAATCCTCGGGCTTTGGTTGTGGTAAACTGTTGAATGACAAAGTGCTTTATCTGGAGCTAGATAAGGGAAGGTTGCAGCCTCCTGCAGATAGCAACACAGCCACTAAGGATGAAAGACATCCTTTGTTGCCAACCCAGATTCAGCAAGGGAGCTTGTCAACAAAGCAGCTTTTGCTGGCTTTCTGCATCAGGAGGAAGAAGAAGAAGAAGAAGAAAAAAGAGAAGATTGTCATATGGCCGCCTCACTCTTCTGTGGGCTTATTGTGCTGCCGTGTGATGTGCAGTAGTTGATTTCACTGGGCGTATGAGAAACATTTAACAGTCAGAGTGAGTTAAGTGTACCCATAACGTAGGTTCACAGATGATACTGAATGTGTCAAACACCAACTAATTTAGGCAGTTGCATGTGTACTATTTACACACAAGGTCGTATTATTGACCTCTATGTCCTCCCTGTTGTGTAAGTATTAATGTTTTTTACATTGACAGTTGTTATTTCTCTTTAGTCACATCCCTCTTCCTACATTTTCGTATATGTATATCAAATGCACACATTAACTTGTCATATACTATGACAAACTTTCTTTCTATCTTGCTACATTTTCAAGAGTTAGTGGTTCTAACACTTACTTAAAACCGTGGTTTCTGCTAGGACAAATATGAAACTTACTGCTCCATCCGTCGCCATTCTGTCATAATAGCAAAGATGTATTGTATTGTTACACTATTGTTGGCAAATGGTACACAGCTGCACATATAAGATGATATTTCTGTGTTTTTTCCAAGGACATCTCAACATGTGGCCAGGAGGAACCGGGAGTCGAGTCGTCCATGAACCACTGACCCTGCAGTTCATGGATGGCTGCTCTACCAACTGAGTCACAGTTGCCCTACCTTATGGGAATTTTTATCAAACATCTCGACCATTAAGTTTGCATTTGTTTTATTTTTTATTTTTAAATTTCAGGCAAAATTCCTCATGTCCCTGCAGTGCCTAAAACAGTCCTAAAAAAGCTTAATAGTAAATGCACTTTAATGAACATACAAATGGTCTTTATCACTGAATTTTGCATTTTGAACATGCTTTTCACTGCCATTCTTTCCTAGTGCTGTTTATTATCTTTTCAAACCATATTCTTTTTACAATTTTTTGTTGAGTTTCACTGAATTTCTTGCAGTGTTGACCCATCTTTGCTAAGAATTTCCATCATTAGAAAGTTCAGTACCGAGGCAAATAAGCTTGAATGAGCTGGGAGAAACTAAAATGCCCTGTAGAATTAAGCTCAGCAGCAGAGTTAGTGATCATTCCTCTTGGGAATGTTCACTTTTATGTTGTATGTTCACAGTTTATTCCTGAGTTGAGGTCCTTGGGTTACTTTATTCTTGGTACTTTTAAATCAAAGCAACCAATTGGAAAGATAGATTTAAAGAAGTAAAAAGAAAGTAGCTAGTTTTGAAATGCAATCAAAAGGTAGTTCAAGGACTACCTTCTTTGCTCAAGAACAGAACAGAACAACATTTTGGACCAATATGGCTACTAGAACTGTGCCATACCAAATTCTCAAAGATATATCATGGCAATCCATCTCCACCATAACAATATGTCATATTGCGATACAGACAATATAGTTGATGAGGTTGATTAATAGTTGATTTGACTGCACCTTTTTCCTCCTTTACACAGCCCAACACAAATCCATCAAACTTGAGTTAACCAGCTAACTGCTTAATTAGCAGTCGGTTTATTTAGCATTCTGCAGTCATGTCAGCATGTGTTGCAGTGCTGATTAAATATTCAGACTCTGACATTTTTCTGTTGTGCACTTGGCACATTTCTGGAGCGAAGCAGTCCGGGGCCCACCAACACATGTCATCCATGTTTATGCTTGTTGCTTTGATTTAAATGAGGTTTGAATGAGGAGATGGAGTATGCCGCCACCATCATTCAAGGGTGATTAGATGCTTTAATATAGGCACCAGCTGCTGCACACTATTTAATCACCAGTATCAACATGAGAGCAGAGTGCCTCCAGCTCTGTGCGGCCACCCACCACCTACAGGAGTCTCCCTGCTTCTTTTGTCCCTCTCTCTGTGTGCATTTAAATGTCACTTCTTTGGCAACATTGCAATATCATATTATTTTTGGAACGGGTTTCAGATATTGAACTATATGATATTTCTATTCTACAGTTCGTTGTAGTACACAGTAGATTCATTGCACAGTACCTCTTATTTTGTAATACTTCTTGATGAACTTCCTGAGTGAACTGAATTTACCTGAAGATGTGATTGATGATGTTATCACCAAAGTTATTGCAATTCATCCTGTGCAGCATTAATATCTGTGCCCAGTTTCACAACAATAAATCTAATAGCGGTTAGACAGATAGTGATTCAAAGGCCAAGAAAGAGCCCAAGTGATTTAACTATTTAGAACAGAATGGGGGCAGAACTGTCTTTGGCACTGTCACCTCACAGCAAGGCTTCGAACCTTCCAGTCACCTGGGGCCTGACTGTGTGGAGTTTGCATGTTCTCCACCTACGATTCCTCTCACAGTCCATAAATATGGAGTTTAGGTTAGTTAGTGATTCTAAAATGCCTGCAGGTGTGAATGAGAGTATGTTTGTATGTTATGTTTGTCTGTCACTATGTTTCAGCTCAGTAATAGACAGGCAACCTGCCTCTCGCCCAATGACAGCTGGGATCAGGTCCATCACCCCTGCGACACTGAACGTGATATGCAGTTTAGATAATGGATGGTTGGATGGATGAACAGAAAGGTGTTTCTGCCTTATGTAGAAAATAGAACATATATAATAAAAGTCTTACATACTCTGCACCATCCTTACAATCAGCTTACATTAGGTTTGTCACTGCAAATCTTAATCACAACAAATGGTCAGTGCTAGTAATTATTTTACTCCAAAGGTCAGAAAGCATGATATGATTTCTCCTTCCTCCTCCCACACACAGGCCATTCATTAACGGCAATATTTACCGTGACATTTGGAGCTAACATCAATTCCTCTGGCTCAGTGAGACGCAAGCAGCGATGGAAAAAAACACAGAGAGATCATGCTCTGTCAAATAGAAGCTGTCCAATTTAGGATGATGTTGGATGGGAGCTATATAGATATAACTGTAAATATTAAGGATGTAAGACTTTAAATGCATTTTAAAGCTTGGATTTTTTTACACTTTGCACCACAATGAAATTTGGAGGGGGGTTTCATGGTCAGGGGTTTTCCTGGTAACCTTGTTCCAGAGAGTTAGTTTACCACTACCTTAAAAAACAACCATGGGCCATCATGGTGGCCCACAGTGGTTTAAATCGTAACCACATAATTACAATGTGCTCAGTGTGTTGAGTGAGGGATTTGTTGCATTGTCATTCACCCTCCTCATTTCCTTTCTATTGTCTACTAACCAACCCAAGGGGAAAAAAACTAGCTGGTGATGTTTGTGGAGCATTTAGCAGCTAAAGAGTTGTATTTATCTCAGGAAGTGGTAGGTTACAGTCTGTGCTTCCGTGTGGCTAAAAAAAGTAGCTTTAAAGTTTGGGAATGTTTTTAATTGTTTGGAAAACGTGACTAGAAGGAACCAGAGTCAAACCAACATTTGCTCCACACTACCATTCATAGATGACACCACTGTCAACTGACAGCCATCCAGAAAACGGCAGTGTTAAGTTTACAGTCTCATTATGGTCATGAGTAAAAGACATCGTGCTGTCTATGCTCCTAACTGACACCAGTCGGCCATAAATATAAACACAGGTGGTTTTGGGCACGTGAACAAACAACTGTGAACACTTTGAGCTACACAAAGATAGTTTGATTCATACTTTCATAGCAAAATGTGTTTATATATACATAAAAATTTCTAGCACAACACAATCCCAACTAATGTGCATTAAATAATGGCATGACCTTTGTGGTTACAGTTGTGTCTTTGTAGAATTTGAAACAGGTTTTTACTTTTTTGCTGCAGCATCACTAGACACTTACATTTTTTTTTTCCTTCCGTCTGTTAGGTGTTGCGAACGGCTCAGCCCAGCAGGGGTTTAGACATACGTTGCACTTCGCCAAAGATCAGCACGGCAAGGGTAATGAGCAGTCTGCATGACTGCCAGCCTAACCCTCTAAGCCCACAACATAACCATCAGGCTGATTCACAGTTATATCTCATTCCATGACTCTTCTTATCACCTTCCTCTATCTCTTCTTCTGGTGTGCAGGGCCCATTTCCTGCCTGCACACACACTGAACCGCGGCGCACATGGGGGAAGCACTGATGCCTTCAACATGATGGATGTGACATCACATCCTACGCCATCATCACAGCATGCTTCATGACAGAGGCCCACCAGGACAGCTCCTCATCAACATTTGCATTTTAATGTCTCAGCAATATTTAAGCCATTAGGTTTCTCCAGGGCCGATTAGTAGAGGGTTAATTAAAGACCACTCAAAATTCTAATGAGATCCTATCCCTGCCTCTGTGCTAACACTCCGGGCTTCATGCTGACTGTGATGGCTAAGAGGACTATTAGAGGATCTATTAATATACTCAATACTACATCTCCCAGAATTACCTCTTCAGGGCCCTGAGGCTGGTGTGAGTGATTGCAGAAGAAGGCGAGCTCATTTACACAGATAGTGCTAATCCTCGGGATTCGGGGGAATGGTAAGTTATAGTCAGTAATATTAAAAACTCTTCTATATGAACTCCTCCAGAGGAAAGTGAGACTTGAGTGAACACGCTGCAGAGGGTTAGAAGTTTTCAATTCACATTCAGCTCAGCAATCATCCTCAGACTGGGAGAATCTCTGACCCGTGCATTCGCAGGCGACCGTACGCAGATTAGCTGGCAGCTGTCACAAATCAGATTGACAGAGCCAAATAAACATGGCTAGTGGCTACAACCTGAACTGTGACAGTCAGTCATTCAGGATTAGCCACTGCAGTGGGAGTCATATGGAGGGAAACACATGTGCAGCACTCAAAGTTAATGAGTTCACTGGAGCTGAAAGGCTATACACTAAAATTGGGCTCATGGAATGGGGAAGCAGATTATCATGTGAATATTTTTAACACTGCTGATATTCATTTATTCATTTCTAAGTTTCTAAACTTAAGTTAACCCTCACCACTCTGGAACAGTCCTGACCTTAGCTACATACTGCAGGGTCATTGTAATAGGAGACATATCAATCAAGTAGACATATCCCAAAACCAACTATTCTTCAAGCCTCAGGGGTGCATTCAAGCAGTTCCTGTCACAAAGTTGGAAATTAAAGTAAAACCAGAGTTACTGCATTACGGTCGTATGCCTCAACCATGCCTTAACCAGTGATGTTGTAGTTTTCACGCATGCCTCTCTAATTAGTTTATGCATAAGTCCAAGCAGATGTTTGTACCAGATGTAATAAAATTCCCCCCAGGAGGTCACAGTGACCTAAACATCTGACCGTTGACCACCAAAATCTGTTCAGTTCATCCTTGACCCCAAGTGACGAAAGAAGAAATAACCTGGATAAATTCCCTTATGGTGCTGCCATTCCTTTAAGACATCACATTGACAACAACAACTGGAGCAACATGAGTTTTGAAGAAATTCCCTCAAGACGTTCCTGACGTTTCAGTTTCAAGGATTCACTAAAGTCTGACATTTTAAAATGGAAATAACTGTGTTGAGTAACTTTAATGACTTTCTTAATTATGAGCACTTCTATACTGTGTTTTTTTTTTTTTTTTTGCTCTTTAGCAAAAGCACTATGCCAGATAAATGTATTTTACCCCATCACACTACTTTACTTGCTATTTTGATATTGCGTTTTTGTTCCATCCCAGCACCAGGTGAATATAGTGAAGATTTTACCAGCTAAACAATCTGATATTTTTCTTGGTAGGTTGTAGAGACAGACATAAAAGGATCATTAGATGGCCAGTAGGGGTAGGGGATACAGCCTTAAAACTGTCTCAACTATTTTACAGTATTTCCACAACAATTAAGACAACCTTTATTGATCCCCTTGTTTGGACAGCTGCAGTAGTAGCTGCAATAGGACATTAATGACCAAACCCTAATATGAACATTGTACCTGCCTGCCTGTGTAGGGGTGTTCTTACAACAAACTCACAAATGGGTAGTATGAGAGGGTTAGGACAAAGGTCCACATGCAATATATGTGAAATATGACCAGTACTAAAAACCATCAAAATAGGCTCAACAATACAATAAGAATGAAATCATTTCTTCACTGCACTATCCACAGTCCTTTTTTCCCTTTTGCACAATTCACCTAAATTCCTCTTTGCCAGTTTGGATTGGTATCATGTCCAGATGATCCAGAGCCAGAAAAATCAGATATGAAGTCAAAGTGAAGAAAGTCGGCAACAATGAGAGACTCTGGTGTCATGAAGCCTTTAGCTTAACTTTTACTAGGCATAGGCAACACTAACCCAGTCTAGACAATGAACAGATTACCTAATCAGTTTCCCAAAGGCAATGAAGTTATCTGTTATGGAAGTGATTTGCTTATGAGTTAGAGGTTTCTTTTTTTACTCGCTGCTCAGATATAATTTTCACAACACAAGCACACACAAACACGTGATCAGGAGACAGGAGCATTCAAAGGTATATGTCAATACCTTCCTGCAGCTCACAAAAAAGGGGGGAAAAGGGAAAATAAGAGCGCAAAGGTCAAACAAGAGGGAGCAGAGGACATCTTGAAGTGATTTTCAAAGAGAGACTTAAACACTTGGTCCAGCCCTGCAGTGGGATTTGGAGAATACCCTGCAACAATGTCATCTTTGTACTTTCTATAACTAAATCTCGGATTTCATCCTGCCTGGCCGCGGTGACCACAGGCAATTGCAAAACTGCCAATTTATTTATTACCTACATTGTGCATGAAGGTGAAACTGACTTAACAAAGTCAGAAAAGACTTTTACCTCATTCTATTGATAAAAATGCATGTTTCCTGCCCTCATGGGAGTCATTCATCAATATAACTTATATGGTGGCAGGTAGACTGAACCTTAGTCACCGTGGTTACAATAATACAGTGAATATGCCGAAAGCACTGGCCATGGCATGCCAGACCTCCGTTGTCATGATTACTATAATAAACATGCAGTTAATAGTCATGGTTTGGTTTGGTCTTGGTTAGTTTTAGGGTAAAATCATAGTTTGGTCACAAATAAGTACTTCATTAACATTCACCATCATGGTTACAACAACAAACACACAGTTACAGTTACGTAATGGTCATGGTTACAAGAAACAAAGGATACTATTGGTTAAAACTTGCCACAACTTAATTCTCCTGTGTCATTCTGTGTTTTGTCAACTAAGCCTTTTCTCAGTAAACTGATGTTTATTAATGATTTATATCTAACATTATGGTTAACTGTAAGTTGCATAGTAACACAATTTCTAGGAGACAGAATGCAGAAAATAAAAGTCTCAGTAGACATCTTTGCAGTTGCTCCTTTTATGTGACCAACTGTCTAAAATCTGAGATGAAATTCAAATCAGTGCAAATGGTTTTCCTCTAAATATAAAGTCTATTTAAACCCTGTTTCAATTGTGTTCTGGATCTTTACTTACTGTGATGCCTTTTTCTACTTGTTACAATCCTGCAGCTGGTAACACACTCACCATGGTGCTCTGATGAAGGCCTGTCTGCAGCAAAACACAAAACCCTTCATGCTTATTTACATATAAAATGACCCAACATGGAGGCTTAACCTCAAGACTGAAAAAGCTTTTTCAGTCATTTTCCACGAATAGAAGCAGAACTGGAAATGGCCACATTCAACAACATGTATCAAAATAAAGGCTACTGGGAAAACACACACACACACACATCAGTCAAACTTCACTAGTAACATGAACACATGTATGACCCACACCATGCTGCCAGCATGACTGCTTCAGATACCAGCACTTTAGTTTATTGTATATGCATGTTCATCGTGCATGTCCTACACACTGTCCGAAACTCTCTGTCAACACCTTTATATTCAGGTGCTCACCAGCTGCAAGCAAATGCAGGAGTCAGAGGTTGCTGCTGACAGTGCAGACCTCCCTCAGGCCTGCTGGATGATAAATTATCCTGTACACTAATGCTGTTACAATCAATCAGACACTGATAGTCTGTCCATGGCCCTGATGGAAGACAGCCAGGTATCAGCTGAATGCCACAGTGACTGGCACAAGATCAAGCATGCAGCTGAGGCAGCAGTGCACCAACAGAGTCAAGCTGGAGAGTGTTTCATGTGTAAAGACATGAATAATGACACAGGTGACATATTTCCATCTCTTTCTGACCAAGTCCAGATTAGTCTCATTCTGACTCGAGAGGCACTTCTTTACTACTACAGCTGAGTAGTATAAGGATTCTTACATTAGAAGCACAGCGTGACGAAAAAGTGTGAATTCCTGGCTGTGATTGCTGCCAGACAATTCTGACAGCAATACTCTATATGCTAGTCAGATCGCAACCTCACACAATTACACTCCGCATGAGTATAAAAAGAACAAATGAAAAATAAATAAAGAAATAAAAAGAAACCACAAAGACATCACAGTGTCTGCTGCAGAAGCTCAACTCTCACTGCAAGCTTTCTAATCCCCTGCCAGTCAGCAGTCTGACGTCGTGCCACTGGCTGGAAATGTTGTGTCTGAGATATGACAATGACGACGGCTGTCTAACAATAGCCATGTGATATGTATTGTGTCTGCAATTACAGATTGTGCAGAGGCTGTCTGTCCTCTACACTGCTGCTGGTGGTGATTGAGGATGAACGCCGCAGACATGTCGTCCTCCACAATTCAACCACATCAGTACAGCTGAGGCTAATGCGAATGTCATTTATTTTAGTCATGAACCAAAGTATTAGAGGAATTAAACATTTCAACATGAATCTGAATGATTAACTGCTACAGTGATTTTGGCATTGTTGCTAAAACATCTCAAATATGACACATCAGGGCAGAATTTGGACTCAAATAGAATTGAGTACGGAGTACAACATGATCATAAAGGATCACGGTCACAGATGCAGTTTCCAGCAGCAGCAATCTGTGGCTGATAAGAAGCTGGAGGAGAAACGCTACCAGGGATGAACAAACTGTTCCAATGAACAAAAAAAGGGTTGGCGTTGGAGTAAAACTAGGGTCTGGTTTAACATTATAATGGTGGGCTGGTTGAGCTGTGTCACAAAAACAAAACTGACCACATTCACTGTTCAGTATGTGAAGAGTGTATGAGAAGTGTGTTTGAATCATGCCTCAGGAGAAACAACCCCAGTAGTAGGTCTCACAATAAACTGTGACCAAAATTTACACCTCTTCTGACCAACACCATCACGGGTCTCTTGTCCAGACGGTGGGACGAACTTGCCTCTGGAGGCGGTTTAAAGGAGAATCACCTCACCTGCCAGTTTGGTACTTCTTGTGCAGCACTGCGAGGCAGCGTATTAGCGTGAACCTGCCTTGGATAGGCAGTTTAAAAGGGGCTATAGAAATGTCATAAACACACAGGATCAATTCCAATATAAAAAACTGCAATAAAGGGTCAATCGTCAACCTGGAAAATGTCTCATTTAGTCTGACAGCCATTTCCAAACCCTAGCTTTCACACCTGATCACAAGGCTATTACTGCACCTGATTCCTATCATGATTCCACCTGACCTCTGACCTGAGTCTTTGCTGCCCTGTGGCAGACTGGATGTACAGAAGAGAGAGTGAGATGTAAAGGTAACACTCCACTGCAACATGACCTGATCCATGAGCAATACACACTGCTACCAAAGTGTAGGGAAGACTCTAATCTACACCCCAATTTGCTCCACTCTGTCTCCAACCCATGCTCCTCGGTCCATCTCTCTTTCACCTGTGTTAGTCTATCTCTGATCTCGCTGATTCACAGGAGGTCCTTTTTCTCCTTCTCAGCCATCTCTCGTGCACTTAAGGTCCGCACTGTATTGAATTAATGTCAAGATTTAGATCCTCGACCGTGTAGGATGTAAAACGGACGGATTTCAGGATGCATTAGCAACACAACACATTGATTAGACTTTTCAAAGCTGTCAAACGAAGCAGTGGTAATTGAACTTCAACCAGACCCCCCTCTTGCTGTTTAACCTCTATGCATGCTAATTCGTACTTGGGAATCTTTCAGTCAATAATCATATAAATCATAAGTCATGTTTCTGACCTTGTCCAGAGAGAAAGAATACTGTCGCAAAGCAAAAGGAAATGTCCCTCACTGGAAAACAGACAGTACAGCTTATGAAAACAGACAGAGCAGATGTTCCATTTCTAAATTCATTATAGCTTAATGACCTGAGAGAGAGAGATTTCCTAAACTTGATCAAAGTTGTCATTCACCGCATGAGGCAGTCTCACCCGGGAGAGCACATCAAAAATAATGTCAGACATTTTACTAGTCTAGACCTTCTTCAGATTAGTTCTGAAGATCAGATGAGAGGCGAGAGCTGGACCGAAACGGCCAGCTCAGTGATCTGTGTCTGTGGTCAGGGAAATTCAGGTACTTAGTGAAATGGTAAGTAAGACCATTTACAATGAAATGTTGTGGTTTTGTGGTTGTAGTTGTCCTACTGTAATAGTGCCCAATTGAAGAAGCAGTTCCAGTAAGTTTTTACACTGTAGGTTTCATTGGATGCTGCTTCATGATGCACTAAAATTCTGATTCAAGGTAGTAACACCTAAAAATGATCAAGGTTGAATTCAATTGGGTCCACGTGAATGCAGATGGTACATTATGATTCCAGCCTCATACCAGGACAAAAAAAGATGAGGCAAACGTGAACCATGACATGGAAAGCACCGATATAAAACATAAAAGAATCCCATAGAATTCACCGTGATTTACGCTTCTTCAAATTAATGACAGCACTTTTTCTTTTAATGGATTCTCAAAGGGCTTCCAGTAATTAAGGCCCACATTTGTTGCATCAATTTTTGATTCTGACACCAAACACGTGAAATTATTCAGCTCTAATTGGACTGAGAATAGATAATGAAGTTTGCGTGTGACAAAGACAAAATGGGGAGCGACGAAAAGCAGAGCACAAGAGAAAGAGAACAAAGATGGCTAATGAGAAAGCTGTGGCTCAAATAACAGTCAGGACTTCTATCAACGAACAAAACGCGACAATTTGGTTACATTGACTGTTATAGGTAATGCACTGAAAACGAATTGTTTCAACAATAACATCACAAAACACAGACAAAGCAAATTAAGCGGAGACAATAATCAAAGCCTTTCACGGGAGCGTTCTGATGAGAGCAGCACTTTCACCAAAGCTTCAGACTGAGCCGGTCAGGTTTGAGTATCTGTTTCCATTACAGACAGAGTCAGACGGAGGGAGAGAGAAGAGCGAGCGCTCCCGTCGAACCCTTCATCCATTTGTAGGAACTCACGTGGGAGCAGAGATTCACCTTCCACAGTCCACAGAAAGCACTTTCTGCTTCAATAGATCTTCGAAAAGCGAAAAATGTCTTCAGTTCACATTTTCTTGACAAGGATCACCTGAACCTGCAGCTCCCATCAGCTTCATGGAGCTTCGGCTCTTTGTCGAGCTGTCCAGTCCACATATGCACGTTCTGGTTCACTACCTCTGCTCTCTTATGAATCTTTTTCCACTGCACTTGTCTTTGGTATTGTTTGCTCAGCATTTCCCACACATAGAATATACCTAAGCAGGCCGGCCAACTATATTAACAACCACTCTGCACTCTGCTGTACCTGTTGGTTACCTGTTTGCTGATTAAAATGTCAAACAGCAGATGAGTTGAGCTGTAACTAAAGTTAATTCCTTGATGACAGAACAAATTGTCGTTATGTGCACTTTGCAGTAGTTGGTGGAGCAACAGGCCAAATTAGCCACTAGCACTTTTTTTTATGTCCTAATATAAAAGAATCAATAAGTAACTGTGATAGTCTGACACTCCCAGTTGATTTCTGTATTCATACAAACACACAGACACCAGTGGCAAGAACTCTCTCTGTTCTGTTTGCCTGTCTCAGACAGATAGATACACCATCATTTTACTGATTTAACTACACTCCAATATGTTCGCATACTGTAGGCGTCACTGCCGCTCGGTTTTATTCTGCAGGACAGGAAGGAGTCTTTTACCAGCTCAGATTCTTTGCATTCTTTCTTTGCAGAACAGCCCATTTATAGCAAATGGCCCAAGCTAATTCCCATGACACTGACTTCTACAAATGGTCTGCTTCACATAGTTTCACCACAAAAGTCCCATCCTGAACAAGGACGTGGACTATATGTCCCTATACAAATAAGCACTGGAAACTTGACAAATAGCCAGTGTTGCCAAATATATGATATATGGCGTAGATGATATCAGAGCTCCCATGTCCCCGTGCCAGCAAAAATAAAGACTCCTGTACTCAGTGGGAAAATCTTACAGTGCAGCATTCCTCGTTGCCCCTTGTCCACCACAACACCACACTACAGCTGAGGCTGCAGTCTGAGAGAACACGCTCTCTTCCAGTCACAGTAAATGTGGGACACACAAAATCAGGTTTCTTAGAGATCCAAGCAGAGAATCCTACAAGCCTTGAGTGCGTTTCATTACTGTTATTACTGTTACTATTTCACTCAGATACAAGCACAGGCACAGTAAATCCTACAGCTAGGGAAGTGTTTTCTTCACCACTCAGGAAATGACAGCCTCCCACTCCAGCCTCATGGTGGTGTTCCAGTTAACATATCCACTTATTGGTTTGTTTTTCATAAAATAAACACAAAATAAAGAAAATGTTACCAAAATGAACTGCTATAGATAAATAGATAGATAGAAATTTACTTTGATTGTTCTTCTCCAATCGGAGTATTTGCTGCTCTCCTTATCTCATGGAGTCTGTAAAACTTTATGTTTGGACTGACACACAAACAACAAGGAAATTGAAAAACTTTTTACGATACATGTAATTTCTTTCATTTAAAAGTCAGAGCAATGCATGGAGAAAGTCAGCAACCAATCAATCAATAACGTAAATGATATATTATCCGAAGACCACGAATGGAACAAAGAAAAAACTTTTAAATACGTAAATAACATCTGAAAAACATGAAAAAACCAACATCTATAGTATAGAACATTAAAAAAATCTACTAACCACCCACAGCAGCTGCACCTCTGCCACATGCATCTTATCATTTATTCATTAGTTAATGCCTCTGCAGACAGAACACTAGAAATATTCCAAAAGACCATGTACAGTATTTCATTTGAAACAAAGACCCAGATGGCCTTCTGCACACACACACACACACACACACCCACACACACACACACACACACACACACACACACACACACACACACACACACACAAACACACGCTGCTTTAACTCAAAAGTGCAACCAAGCAGGATTCCCTTGTCAATACAAATGTAACACGTCAGTATCCTTAAACCCGCTGACGGCCTCATCAAGCAGCCACCAGCAACAGCAAACTGTGAGCAAATGTTTGAGAAATCAATGTTACTCAGGTCTGCAAGAAAAGGCTGTTCCATGATTCCCAGGTCAATACAGATTATCTACACGGTGAATTCAAGACTGCTGACTGAATAACAAAAAAAGAACTAGGTTTGGGTGGTATACTGGGTATCATTTGTGAAGAATCACATTTATGATTAGATCTAATACTTGTTTTTATTGATGGTACATAATGAGAACGAGGTAAGAGGGAATTATCAACAAACTCTAGGAGCATTTTAGCATCTTATGAGTATAAAAGCATACTTAGTTTAGTTTTTTAGTAACGGACAGCTGCTTTTCAGTCAATAACATCTGCTCCACAGAAAAACAGACACAGGTAGGGAGGTTTTAATGAACACAGTGGATAAGGATGTATTGTTACCAGTTTCACAGTAAACCAGGGTAAAATTTCTGATGCTTTGATTAAATTTTTTAATAAAAGTTAAAAGCGCAGTTGAACTCTGCACTGTGCTTTGAAAAACTCCCCTGCGGAACAGTTAAACTTCCTGTGCCACCGCAGCATGAAGACCATACAGTGTTTTACTTAAATCAATTACAATGCTGGATGCCTGTGCAAGACACGAAATCCCCTAGTACAAAAAAAAGAAATAGTACTAGTAATCTATCAAACAGCTGCTCAGAACAATCAGAACATGACTGTGTGAAAGCAACAGTGACGACAAGACAACAAGAGAACCAAGATGTTCAGCAGTGTTTCACTCTTTGACAGTGGGCAGACTGTTTCAAAATGGCTGTGAAATAAGTGTGCAGAGAGAGCCCGGTCAGTATGTTTGGTGATCTCTCATTTGGCAGACCAGAGAAGCCCGGTAATGGTGACTGAGCCTGAGGGACGTCTCTGAGATGAGAGGGGAATGATATATAATGTATTACACACCATGTGCGCTCAGCTAGGGCATCATACAGAAAAACTAAAAAACCCAGCTGCACTACAGACTGTTCGGACAACATCTGGCCAATAGGACCTAAATGAATTTTAGTAAATAAACAAAAACTATAAAAACTAAGTATAAGTGTGGTGCTAGAGTGCTGAAACTGGGCCACAGATGTCACAAGCTCCCAAAAAATGCACTTATTTTCCACCTACCTCATCAAAGCTGCTGTCCTCTTTCTTGAATGCTGCAGAGAGAAGAAAGAAGACAATCAGACACTGACATCTTTTGAAGAATGAGCAAACCAAAAATGTCAAATGGTAATGACGAAGCATGCACACAACCTTCTAACCGCGCCGGCATTTGTCAGGAATTTATTCTGTGCTCATTAAAGCGTCGTGGGAGTCGGTTTGATTTGAGCCGAAGAGGAGCTCGCTAGTTCGGGTGACAACTCACTTCTCTCGGAGAGTTTCATTAGAGGAGGCCGGAGAGCAGCAGTAACGGAGACGGGAAGATTGTAACGTACACGTCGTATTCAAGAGAAGAGTAAACTTAAAAAAGAGGCTCAATAAAGATTCAATCATTATTATTGTTATTACAGTGTAAAATCAGATTGTCCCCTCAGAGCAGGTCAACTCTTATCTTACATATGAGGAGTCAAAGACTCTTGCTTAGATGAAAGGCGCTATTGGTAAAAGAGGGATTATCTTGTTTTGAGAAATATACTTGATTTGAGTAATCAAGTAGTATCAAATGAGAGATGAGTATATTGAATACTTTCAACAAACGTTCTTGACATTTTGTATTTGAAGTGCAGGATGATCCTAAACGTACTCATTATTGTACAACTTCAAATCAGTCTAACGTATTGTAAATGACGGTGTTGACATGTAAACAGCTGCTACATTGTTGAGCTTTGCTGTCTCACTGTGAAACACAGCACTGCCAATACTGTTAACATACAGTCAAGTGTAGCTTACAATTAGTTTTTCCCAGCTATTGTCAAGATCTGTTAAAACAAATCACATCTCATCTCAAGAATCTTATAAAGCAAATGTTTATTGTTCTTCTAGAAGATTTTCTTTTTGTTTCTGCTTATCATAAGAAAAAAACACTTTGTAAGACTGTTTGCTTGTTTTCACTGCAGCGTTTCCTCTGGTGCATGTTTGTGTGCCATCTACTTTTTAATGAGTCTGCCTAAAGTAACACCCGGAGCTCCATATGTTGAAGGTAGACGTGTTTTTGCGACATGATGTGACAGACTGTCTTGGTTTCTTATATGTGGCTCATTTCAGCAGACAGCTACAGTAAATTACGGTTTACACTCACTGGTCACTTTATTAGGTACACCTGTACAATCTAATGTGATCTGATACAGCAGCTCTGCTAGGGAGTTCACATAGTCGTTGAAACTGACATTGACAGAAAGGTGATTATTCTATGATATATGTATTATTGGAGGTTCTAGTGGGAGATCATACTGGAGGTGTTTCCAATGTTTTGCTAATTATAACCTTAGAATCATTCAGGGAATTCATGGCGCAGCTGCTGTATTGGGTTGTATTAGACTGTACAGGTGTACCTAACAAAGTGGTCACTTCTTCTTCTGCAACTGATTAAGGGAACCCAACTGGAAAGAGGCCGGCTGTGAGCATAGCAGTGGTGGATTGCATTTCCCTTGTCTTACTTTCTTTATATTGGTTGAAGCGTGCACTGCTTTTGAATGCAAACCACGACCGTTCATCTGGGGGAAAAAAAAACCCCACAAGCAACAGAGAAGAAGGGACGCTGCAGTTAGTGTTATGATGTTTGTGTGGTTGAAGGAGGGGACAGGAAATAGCATGGGCATAACCTGCAGAAGCTGGCATAGGTACTTCACACACAATGGTTCAATATGGATCAAACAGTCCAGGGACTGTTTAGAAAGAACAGAATGTAAAAATCTGAATTGCAAAAGAAAAATGTCCCACGATAGACGTAAGTAAGGATTTTATTTCTTTCTTTCTTACATCCAAATCCACACTTTCAGGACAACAACAAACAACACTGCATCCTCCTCAGCAGCCTGTTGTGCTTTGGTGCTATCAAAGCTGCAGACACATAGCACCAGATGCTTGCCGAGGACATTATTAATAGCTAAATGACGATTTCTCAGTTATTGACTCCTAATGTTGACTACGTTGTCTAATGAGGAAGGCAGTGCAGATGGCTGGAAGACCGAATGCTCTGGGGGCTGCTTGCTCGTAAAATGACTTTATTTATGTCAGAGCGAATGTTTGGAAGCATTGTCAGCGCAGCCAGTGAGCCGTCAAACTGCTGCTTCCTTGTCCTCGGACGGTCAGTATACACACGCTCCCCAAAGGCTGCAGCCTGAAACTCCTGACAGCACCATCACAGCTGCAAATCTACACTCAATACAATGGATTAGACTGCAGGTAACTGGAGGGATTGGGGTGCATTAGACTGTATATTTTATTTAAGCTTGCTTGTAAGTATTTGGATGTAATAGAAAAAGATACTTTGGGAACTTTTAGGAAACACATCAAACACATTCCTTCTTTCTGCTGCAGAGGATCTTTACATGCACATTTTTTACTGGCTGTTCTTCCTGTCCAACTACTCCAACTTGTGATGCTGATGAGATGCTGTCAGAGAGTACTTGTTCACTGCAAGTAAACTTTATACTACATTTGTGAGGACATAAAAAAAAAAACAACAGAATTGCTTTCTGGAGGAGATGATGAGAGGGAAACATAAAATCGAACATAGAGGGAAATAAAGATTGTTTTGTCCAAATTTGCTGCAAGAAAACAACAGAAGCAAAAAGTGATCCTGCCTTAAAAGCCATCACCCCACCTTTACTGCTCCTACAGCTTTTTAACTGCATCTCTCACTTGGAGGATTTTGCCTTTTGATCAAACTTATGAGGCAAATATTGGGAAGCCATCGCTTTCCTTTATGCACTTCTGTGGAGGTGTGTGAAACTCTCATTGCTAATTTCACATCAGTATACTGAAGGATGAATCCACCACAGACACCTTCACCCAGTGTTTAATGTGTAAAACAGAAGAACCTCTGTCTTGACAAGGTGTATTTATAGCCGACACAACATCAGATGTATTTATCTTTTATTTATCCGGGGAAGTTTCACAAAGCACAGAAGCTCTTCTCCAGGAATGCCTTGATTTAAAATCACATGTGCCCACACGAATTCAAAAGAACGAAGGCTTGTGCACGTGAAAACAACAAAACTGTGTATTCTTTTTTTTTTTAAACTCTAATCGTCCTATTTGATTTAGCAAAAACCCAAATTTGTGCAGCACAGTGATGCAGTGGTTAGCACTCTCACCTGGGTTTGCGTGTTCTGACTGTGCCTGCGTGTCTCTAAATTGCCCATAGGTGTGAATGTGAGTGGTTGTCCATCTCTTAGTGTGGCTGACCAGGTCTTAGAAGGTTAGCAAGTTGAAAAAGCCAAAACCTTGCATGACAACAAATTGGTCAGAAGTGAGACAAAAGGCCGAGACAGAGAGATCCTATAATTGACCAGATAAACAGCTGTGCTCTGCTGGCTGCCCTACTGTCATCCACACATAATCATTATTATTGACTGCATCACAAACATAAGTGTTGCAACAGGCAACTGCTGTAGAGTCAGTGTAGGGCTGGAGTTGAACGTTTGATCATGGCTTGAGGCAGGAAGTAGCCGTTCTATCTGTATTAAAGCTGCGAAACAGCTGCTGAACAGATCTGCTTTGTGTGGACAGAATAAACAAAAAAGAAGGCAAACAGCTGCCGTCTTATTCCGACAGATTTGCGTGAATGTACTCTTTAATCACACTTTACGCCTTGAAGCAGCTCCTAAGAAGCACCTGGGGGTTAACTGCTGTGCTCAAGGGCACCTCAACAGCAGTAATGAGGAAGGCGAGCCCCATGTTAACTCACTTGACTTTCCAGATTTATCCTCCAGGTCCAGGGATCAAAGACCTTAAGGTCTAAAGTACAGCAAAGCAAGAAACACTTATGGGGAAACACTTGCAGATGGAGATTAAGGCTGCTCCATATTGTATCATCCATGATATGCCGGTGTAATTCCTCCCCATAATCAGAGTTTATCCTATAGGAATAACAACAATTTACACAAAACACACACTCTAATGTTTTGCTGAACCACCTTTAGCTTTCCCTACGGCACACATTCACCACGGCATTGTTCCGATCAGCTTCTGTCACCACATTTGTACACGTCCAGAGTTCCATTCATTTTTCTCCAAGATCTTGTATTGATGATGAGAAAATCGAACTGCTGGGGAAGTCTTCTCCAGAACATCCCAAAGATTCTCAATGGGATTAAGGTCTGGACTCTCTGGTGGCTAATCCATATGTGAAAATGATGCGTCATGTTCCCTAAACCAGTCTTTCATAATTTGAGCCATGTTTTGTGATCTTGGAATATGGATATGAAAAAAAAATCATTGATGGAATAATTCAGTTTATTCCTGTAGTCAGCTGACCTCATTCTTTGGACACATAACGTTGCTGAACCTAGACCTGACCAACTGCAGCAACCCCAGATCACCCACAGGCTTGTACGGTAGGCACTAGACAGGATGGGTGCATCACTTCCTCTCTTCTTACTCTGATGTGCCCATCACTCTGGAACAGGGTAAATCTGGACTCATCAGACCACATGACCTTCTTCCATTGCTCCAGAGTCTAATCTTGATGCTGCCTAGCAAATTGAAGCCTTTTTTTCTGATTAGCCTCACTGACAAGTGGTTTTCTTAAGGTTGCACAGCTGTTTAGTCCCAATCGCCAAAATACTATTTATATTGTTATCACAAAAATCCTCGTGATGAAATATTGTGATGTACTTTTAAGTCAATTTCTCCAATCCCTACTTTATATGGACCATCCAATCAAAGTCAAAGTGCACAGTTATTAAATCTGTGTGTCGGGGGCACACATGTCCTTTACCCTTGAGGCCACAGGGGATTTGGTTAATATGTGATATACATTTATTAAAAACGTACCGAAGAAGACTTGAAGGTTCCATCAGTTCCATATAATCCATCTGGGGCTTCCCATATAATCACGAGTTCCAAACCTGAGCTCAAAGCTCAGTAATGGCTGACAAACCCTGCATCAGTCCATTAAACACGTTGGAAGCTATTAAGCTATGAAAATATCCACAGTGCATTATGTTGCACAGACCTTAATTTGACATGTGAGGCAGCTCTGGCCACTGGGACCGGTTGGATCGACACTGTTATGAGGACACAGACAATAAAGCTGGGTCTTGAACGTGCTTTGTTAAAGCATCCGTTGGGCAGAGCAAGAGCCCGATCGATGCTCAGATGTGTTGATTTAGATGGGAGGAAAGATCGCCAATAGGAGACGAGCATCAGCACAGCAGAAAACTCAATGCCAATCTTTGTGCTCCTGCAGCATCGACCCGAACTCGCTCCTGTTCATCTCTCATCTTTCTCTTATAGGCTGCATCCAGCTATTCAGTCTCTACACACACTGCTTCAAAGGCCAGTGAACCCTGTGAAGATCTCTGCCCAGTGTGTGTGTGTGTGTGTGTCGTGTGTGTCGTGTGTGAGAGAGTAAAAGAGTGAAGGAGAGCGAGTGACAGAGAAAGAGTAAATGAGATGTGATGGGTGCACCTTGACAACCAGTGAGTGTGAGTTTGCTTCAGTAGCACAGCTTTCATTAGAAGAGGTAAATATAGTGTGAGATGATGAGCACAGTGATGATTCAGCTAATTAAACTACAGGCTGCACAGTTGGAAGGATACGTCAAACGCCAAACTTTAGTTCAATTAGCACTTTGTGTTGTTTGTTTTTATTGTCTTTCTATGTTTAGGGGGTTAACGGCCCTTTTGCCATTTTCCACTATTTGGCTGGCCAACAATCACATACTGGAGGTGTTCACATACATTAGCACACTAACAAATGATGACAATCAAATTCAGTGTTTCAATGCATATAGTGAAATAATATATATACATATATATACACACATATATACTGCATGACTGAGTAGCGTTGGATTTTTGAACCTCTGGTCAGACAAAACCAGCTCTTTGAAGACGCCTCTGGGATTTTACAAGATGAGATTTGATAATATGAGACATTAACAATTAACAATGTATTATTTCACTTACAAATTTTTGACAAATAAACAATTTCTGACAGATCAACAATGAAATAAATTGTTAATTTCAGGCTCCCTCTTATTGTCTCAGGTTCAATCAGCTGTCCTACCTTGACAATTTGGAGAAACCCTTAAGATATATAGTAACACCTCCTGATATTATAATAATAACCAGTTTCACCATGAACCAGAGTAACTGTTGAGTTTACATTGATGGAAGACACACACACAGCGATGTAAACTGGCTCACATCACCAATGTACAGCATCACTCTGTATGTTGTGTGATAAGCAGAACTCATTTAGAACGGACGCACCGTGTGGATGCGTGTTTTCCGTGGTTAGTGAGCCCCAAACTGTGACCAGACATCACCTCAGGAGGAAGCAGCAGCTGCAGCAGCTGCAGCAGCAGTCTGCGCTGCAGCTGCAGCTGCTGCAGCTTCAGACATTTCTCAACTCACACTCAAACCCACACAGAGAAGGAGAAGAGGTGTCTGGAAAAAAAAAAAGGGGGGGTTAGAGAATGGAAAGTGCTCACCGATGCTCCTGAAACTCTCGGACAAAGTTCTCCTCAACTTTTTCATTTTGCCCATTTTCTCCGCGGGCTGGGACGCTGGCATCAGGTCGCACATGTTTGTTTTTTTCTCTTTCTCTTTCTCTTCTCTTCTCTTCTCTTCTCCTCTTTCTTCGCAGCGGGCTGCGTTCGCGGTTTGAAGCGGGGGAAGGAGGACCGGTGCTCGGTCAGCCCTGCGGGGGCTTCTTCAGCGCAAGCTGCGGCGCGCTGGCAAACACAGGAAACGGAGCCTCGGCCACTCTCACTTCTCTCATCAACTAGTCAGAGCCGATGCCTTGTTGAGATATTCTCAAGAATGCAGCTCCATTTCTCCAAAGAGACAATAAAAGTCCGCGCTGAGGCTGCAGGCATCCAAAGTGGACAGTGTGCGTAACCAGCTGCGCCTCCGCGGTGCGTCTTTGCTTTCTGGTTCTGGTGCTTTAAAAAAAGAAACACACAGATCGAGCCCTGACTTCTTTCTTTCTATCCTCCCTCCCTGCTCCACCGCAATCTAGATGTCATTTTTTGGGAATCTCTCTCTGGTTTCGACCCCAGCACCCCGCCCCGGATTGCGGGGATTGGAGGACTCCCCGGGGATCACCGCGTTTCTACTGGCTGCAGAGGCTGTCCGTCAGCGCGCCAGCGCCGCCCTGTAAAAATGTTGCAGGAGGAGGAATATTTTCATGGATTATTGTCAGAGCTGCTGCTGCTGCTGCTGCTGCTGCCCTCTGTGAGACCCGGTCATTGTGTGCGCAGCTCGAGCTTTTCACCCCAGTTATTCCTGATCTCACCTGAGAATAAAGAAAGTGAATCAATCAGACGCCGGTGGCAGCGGTTCATCTCCCAACTGCTGCTTGGAAAATGGAGATACAGTAAAATGTTGAGCAACAAAACCAAAACTCTCTGTGGAGTTTGGTGAAAAACTTGCATCACAATAATAATGCAAATAATTCAAGAACATCATTATCACATAATTATGACACATGAGCAGGATTTCCCATCACGAGTACAGAGACGTTTACTCTCTTAAAAGCAACCTTTTGTCTTTTAAACCCACTTTTCTTTGCAAAAACCTAATATAAAATCTGCAGCAGCCCATTCAGACACAGTCACCCTGGTCCTAATTTATAGTATTTTCTAGATGGGATTAAAAAAGGAGCGGTGGGATTAGAGCGATCAGAGTTATCCAAACCCTGCATCAATAATCTAAATCCTGCAGCAGCGAGCTCATGAGCTCTATTCTGCTCCTGTCATGTGTCTTCATGTGCGGGCTGACACACACACACACACACACACACACACATCCAGCTTGATTTGGTAGAGTCGTGCTGCAGTCACCACAGCAGCCGCATCAGTGATTGTTCACGGGCATCAAAAGAACAATGGTGCAGCAATGTATACATTGTACCACAACATGTCTGGTGCTCCTGAAGTGTTTTCATACAGCTGATGCCTAATTACTCTGACTTGATAATTAAGGCAAACGCAGGGCTTCATTCGTCTGGGTTTGTTAATAATGCCTGCATCATCACACACCTCTACAATCCAGGAGAAACTTAGTGTTTTATGCTGCGGTTGCTGTGCAGGTTGGAGGATCTGAGCATGGCTGTGGCACCAGATGGCAGTGGGCTAACTGCTCTTTGAAGACTTCCTGTCAGGTACAGGTACAGCAAAGGAAGCTCCTCCGGTACAATAACTACCCCCTAAAGGAAGAATCACTGATCAGACTAAGGCTGAATACATCAGGCATGTTTTCTTTTAACCATGCTGCTTTTAAGGACCTCCTCTGTAATAAAGACATTATTAACAGTATTTATCTATCATGTTGCATGATTCAGAAGTTCATCACAGAGCAAAGCTGTAAAACCTGGTGAAATACACATGCTCTCGATGTGTGACTGGGGTCGACAGGACTTTTGACACAGCGTGCTCCTTGTTCCTCAAAGTTGAGTCGTGGACACTGGACTTCCAGATGTAACTATACCTGTTACTTTATAGCAAACAAAAATTGTATTAAAAACCCCAATAATTTGGTTCATCTCTCCACTGACAAGTGGAAAGATGAACACTGATTGTGTCCTCACAGTGCTGGTATACGATAAGCAGCAAGCGAACAGTTCGTTTTTGAAGCTAGTGATGAGCGAAGGTAAGGAGCCTGTCTGGTCCGATCCCACAGAAGCGTCAGCAGCTGTCAGAACACACAGTGCACTGCAGCTTCCTGAGAGCCCATGTTGATCCCCATGTGATCATCTGAACTGCATCATGGCGCAGTGGAAGAAGACAGCCTGCTCACCTTCATGGGTCTCGGAGTGTTTGCAGCACTTGGGAGACCTACACCCCAACAATATACTGTGACAATCCAGCATTAAATTAGTTTTTTAGCAATGCTGTGATATATTTATTTCTCAGTGATGACATTAAAACTAGAAACACGTCTCATAAGATTTTGACAGGTCTGTTTTTGTCCTTGACTTCTGCACATTCTTCTACACAGGTCACACTCAGTATTTGTCACCTTGTCACCTACAGAAGTTGTTTACGCCATTATGTTTTTAATAATATGTAGATATTTGCTATATTTCCTAATTTTAGTATTCTAATATGTATATATAAATATATATATCTCATATTAAGTCACTCACAGCTGCACATTCCTCCATATGTTTCCGTCCAGTGTATCAATGATTATTTAATGACTCCACATTTTTTTTTTACACCAAAAGAAAAAACTAGATGTGCAGCAGAGTTTAAAACCAAATGAAGAGAGAACAGCTGTAGAACCAGAGTTCGACATAAAACATAAAAACGTATTTCTCCTCAGACAGTCGACCTGTTTTCAGGTGGAAAGGAACAAAACCTCACTGTTAAAAGAGCAGATTTATTTTATTTATTTATGTGTCTGGACACATCTCTGCTACAGTTATTGTGTTTTATTTTTTAACTCAACAGTATATGTACAAAGTGCAAAGACTGATATGAAACTACAATATCTAAGAAGAGATAACTAAAGTAAGGAAAGTTCTGAACACAGAAGAACTTCACGCAGCTGTAGGTTTAAAAACAAAGCTTCCACACGTCCAACACAGAACACCGCGTTCTGTTCCCAACAAGAATCACAAGGCAAAATAAATTTCAATCATGTTTGTTATTTGAAAAAGAGAGAAACTAGGTCTAAATTGAGTCGTTCTGGAGGACGGCAATCTGCGGCGTTTGTCTCGCTGTTGATGTTGTGGACTCCAAGCGAAGGACCAGCTTATCACGCCGACTGTGGAACTCCTCCAGCACAGCTGCTTTACTCGTTCTCAAACTTACTGTATGGGTGGTCCGAGTCACCCATCAGACCTGCACAGAGACAAGAGGGAGGAAGAGAAAGTGGAGAAATGAAAACACAGACACTCACGGCGAGTCAGGAAAGCTGTTCTCCTGATTACATTTTCCATGGAGCTCCGAATCTTCGATGGATGTGGAGTACATGATAATGACTCCTGGAAAATCCATCTTCCACAGCGTTTTCTTCACACTGTTACCAAGGTGAAATGTGTCTTGTAGGTGTACTCCTACACAACTACATCTGCCCGCTTCACGTTTTGAACTAGTTTCCAAATGACGTCACATCGTCAAGAGATGAAAACAGGAATAAACTGTAAATCATCACCATAGTGTTGAGTGTCATCACGCCACAGTCAACCATCTCCCAATCAGTGATCCACGTGATTTCAATTCAAGTTGCTAATTATTTATGTGTAATGATATGTGACTGTTTCACATTACATTTTGATTAGCTTATAAACACCACTAACAATATAACAGCTTCTCTGTTCACTATACATGAGGTGCCACAATGATTTGATCTGCACACCACTGTTCTGGGTTCGAGGCTGCACAGGTTCTAGCTCCAATTTCAAGAGAACTCAGGCGTCGACAGGAAAGTGGCTGGTGGTAAAAACGTGAAAACACACGCGTCTTACAGAAAAAACAAAATGTCCATAGATGTTCACGCTTTGCATTAATGACATCTGACCACAGGCTAAGGGATCATGTCTGATGACAACTCTGGTAAAATGATCTAAACATATACATTTAAAATAAATTCAGTAATTGAATAGTTTATGTTTTCCATCCTTGTATGGAGAACAAGCTGCTGAACGGAGAGAGATATTCATTATTAACGTTGCTCCAACACTGATCAGTCATGATTGTGTGCTCCTTTGTTTGCTTCACTGAACTGTGAAACATAACTAACTGTAATTCATTGATGGAGTGTTTGTCTTTGTGGTTCAGTATGTAAACAACCAATTCTAAGAAACCTAGCTGGACACATCGAGTTAGAAATGTGTATACTCACTGTCACCTTGGATTATTTGTGTTTTTACAGTCGGTCAGTAGAGGTTCACCATGATTCAAGTGTTAACTGGAACCCAGACAAAGCAGAACACTGCTGACAGAAGAGCAGCTGCATGGGCTGATGGACACAGCTGAGGGAAGCTGAGGATTTCTGAGCTATTACATCGGCCATAAAAAGCAAACGTCCACTGACAAGCTCAACAGGCAGAGTTGACAGAATGGAAACGTTAGCATTGTTGCATTTAACAAATCTCCCTTTCATCCCGAGAGGAAGGTGAGGAGATTTACATTTGATTTGTTTCTGTTATCTAGTTATCATACCTCAGCATAAGTTCCACAACTAACTAACTAACTAACTGTGGCACTTTTTGTGTGGACAACTGAAAACAGTTCAACATGGACACTGTGTGTCAAGGAAATGTGTGAAATTGGTGAGATCCCTCTTTAATGGACAGCTGTTCGTCTCATCTCACTCCAAACTGTTAAACTGATACTGCTGGATTTCTCCATCAAGTATAGAGATGCTTTGAATCTGCAGCATCCAGCTCATTGTTACTGTCTAACCTCTACAGGCTGACACACTGTGCTGGGAATAAGAATGTCCTGTCTCAAATTCATATTCCTTTCCTGGGATAATTTTAACTCGCAGTGACAAGAAACTATTTCTCATTTTGCAGAGACCTCCTGTCCCCTAGCCCCAGAGGACTCTTTGGCCACCTTCACTGATCCTTGACTGAGAGCCAGTGCTTCAAGTAAAGAGAACATGACTTATGAACAGTGTTTCAGCTGTGCGTTGCATTTCAGCTACTTGAGTTTGCATGTGATGCAGATGACATCACAGATGACTGGGTTAACCACTGCTACTTTTGCTAACTTGGTAATTAGTTCAGTCTGCTTCACTGTGTACAGCTGTGCTGAATCTTACAACATGAAGGTTCACGAAATGAAGAGCTTGCAACATAATTCAAACATTACATTGCTTATTGAAATTTCGTTACAATCCAGTTCATATCAACTTTTCTTTTAGCGTGTATATGAAAGCCCAGTTAATATGCTGCATTTCTTCTGTCTTATGTGCATTTGTCAGAATACACACTCCCAGCTGTCTACACAGGGCGTGTTACTTTTACTCACCCATATGTGCAGCCTGAAGTCTATTAGCCTGCGTTTTACATGTCTAACTACAGTGACTGTGCTCTGAGCGTTAAAGTGAAACACAACTGATCTACAGCTCAGCACTGTGTAGCAAAATAAATAAAAGTCCATGTAGCAAAAATTGATGATGATCCTTCAAAAATATGAGCTTCAACAGTGTGACTAAACAGTTTTTAACCTTGTTTTGGCCAAATAGCCGAGTTTGCAGCATATTACTTTTGCATAAAGGAGTGTTTGATACAGGTCATAAAGGAAAAGCGGTCAGAGACAAACCTTTATCTGCAGTTTCTGGGACCTGTAAAAAGCTGCTCATGCTAAAGAGGGAACTTCCATTCAACACCAGCGTATGATAAATTATGCTTAAATTGATTTAAACAGACAGGAGTTGGTGTAACCTATACGTGACCTGAATTGCCTCGCTCTGGGACCGGGCATATTCTGTTGAATAATGCATTGCTGGCACAGGGTATGGAAATGAAAGTCAATGACAATGTCCCGGAAAATCTGAGGCTAATTCAACATGTGTGACACACACACACACACACACACACACGGTTGTTTACATCTAGCACTGTGTTAGACTTGCTGATCGACTCAAGTGCAGCAGGTTCATAGATCGCACAGGGAGTGAAGGGTCAGCCTGTCAGGGTATTATTAAAGAGGCTCAACAGGATACATACAGTGATACAATGTAGACTGTGGTTTATACGTACCATACTTCCTGCGGATCTCATCGTGCCGTGCCTTTCTCTCCACCTTCCTGCAATGAAAACACAAACAGAAGGAGGTTCAGAGTAAAGTCAGAGAAATATTTTTGCTTTTCCACCTGTTGTTTAGGTTGTTCTGTTGAGTACAACAAAGAAAATTCCCATTTAATCCATAGCCTCATTTCGCACGATCAATATGATACTGATACACTGTTTCACAAAGCCCATTGATTTATTTATCATTTGTAGAAAACATCATTATGAAGCACGTTACTATATGGAGGATGAAGAACCTGAAATAATGACTTAGCAAAATAAAACCAAACAAAGACAAAGGAGACATTTATATGTTTTTCTCCTTGAACGTTAGCTGGCAGTGCAACAAAAACAGAGCATTTAACAAACACTTGGGAGGAAGCTCTATGCTCTGGACAAAGAGAGCTGGTGTAAATTAGCCAGTGTCTTATTTCTAGGTAGTGATGTGTGACCAGTCTGAGCTCTGCCTGCCATCTGTGCTCCTGACCCTGGCACTCGGCTTGCGTGAGACTAATTGACTTGTCTGTGTTCACGCTCGCTCCGTGTAAGCATGGCTGTATTCAACAAGTGGAAAAAGAAAAAACAAGTTTAAAAAAGCTTTACTTATGTTTACTTCTAATATCAAATGAAAGCTTTCCGTCGTTCGTGTCTTAAAACTCTTAGAGTTTAAGACTAAACTGAGCTTTCAAGAAACAAAACAGTTCATGTTTTGTTCAGTTCACAGTGTCATTTCATGTTAGCTCTATTTGCATTTTACAAGACTTTCCTACTTTTAACACAAACATCAAATAGAAAACACACCTAATTCGGTTTTCTTTTTTTGGAATGGCGATCACAGATTAGAAGCAGCTAGAGCATTAAAACAGTGAACAAGTCAATCCCTGATACAAGATGTTCTCGCAGAATGCTATCCAGCCGAGACACACTACTGTGATCTGGCTCTGCAGTCGCCAGGCTGCAGCGTCTTCAAGCACTAGTCTCTCCCATGATGGGTCCAATCTATTCTGAAAGTCCTGTACGCAACATGAACTGTATCTATGTAGGTCACTGCACTAACTCCGACTTCTGAGATTTGATCACGCTCTCCACAGGAAACCCTGACTAGATTCTGTGGGCATGTGAGAGAAAAAGCTCACAGAGGCTGGACTTTTCAAACTGCTCAAACACACACACACACACACACACAGACACACACACACACACACAGACAACACACACACACTAAGAAAACCAGGGCTCTGATGTTCCCAGCTCTTCAAGTGATGATGATAAACCAGTTACTGACTATGTTTCTGCTCGACTGCCCCGCTTAGCAACACATCATCCGGCCATCCTCTGAGGATGGATGCACTGGGAGTACAAGCAGTAAATTGAAAGACGAGGCTGAAACATTTATAGAGAGCACAAAGGGGAAGGTTTTCAGGTCTACTGACTGCTACAACACGCACTACTGTATGATTCAGGGATGATCACACAGTTTGCCTGACAGTGGATGGTACTCCACCTACTGAAGCCCACTCTGTTTGTGACCACATAACCAACGAGCAGCTGCACAGTCTTCACAATCCAACTGGTGTTTTGGGATAGGAGTGGATGAACACTGAGATCCTCCTCTGGGACACAGATTCTTGGGCTACACACACACACACACACACACACACACACACATCACTTGCTTGAATCCTAAACACACAATGGGCCCTTTTAGGGCACTATGAATTATTCCGTTGTAGGAAAAACCATGTAGGTCCTGCTAAGATGTCTTGGCAAGCAAAACCACCCAACATGTTGTGAGAACAGAACTGAATGTTCAAGTCAAGTCATTCAACCCGATTTGATGATAGCTGGGTATTAGTGCGATTTGCAGGTTTTAGTTATTGTCGGCATCCACTTTCATTGGAATTAATCACGACAAACCTGAATATGACCAACAAATGTACATACATTCAGGTCCATATAAACGTGGGCAGCGACACAGTTTATCATTTTGGCTATGTACACCATCATAATTGATCTGAAAAGAAACACTTCAGAACTACTTTAAGTGTAGACAGTCACTTAATTTAATGGTCTATTTGAAAATACTGATTGAACTGTTTAGGAACTACAGCTATTTTTAAAACACACATCCCCAGTTTTAGTGGCTTATACAAACCTGGACCGTAATGTATAAGTTAGAATAATCAGTTTTAATAGTCCCAGACATTAGCAGGAGCAGGAGGGTTTCTTCCCTGCTCTGGCAGCTCTTTACTGCAGCTATCTTCACCTCCAGCTTGTTTTTCCTTCAGCAGGTGACTGACTTCATTCCAGGACATCTCACTTCTCACCTCAGCTCCTTCCTCTTCTCCTCACATTTTTCTGGTACAAGTTGATCTTGCTCTCATTTTTTTCCACAAGATGTTTCAAAACTCTTCAGTTTTACACTGGTTATCGTTCTTGATATTGACACACATAAGTTTAACTACCAGAGGCTGTTCTAGCTGCTGTTTTAATATTTATTTCTTCATCCACTACAATTTTTTTATGACCTGTCCTTTCTGAGTTCACCAGTCTGTATTCGAGAATGTAGCAAGAATGCGTTCTCTGACGGGCAAGTTAATAGTGTTGAGGGATGACAGTTACTGAAATCACAGTAAACCATGGGACAATTCCAGTTTTACTGTTTTCAGATTGTAATTATTATTAAAACTGTTGATTACTTCCCATCTGCAGGGTAATATGCAATCCAGCTTTAATTAAAGTTAGCAACAATCTCCTGGACTCATTCTCCCTCCTGTATATATTTGATGGCTGCAGACTCTGTTCAGCAACTTACGTTCTGATGTAAGTTGGTGAACAGAGTCTGCAACTCCAATACCAGATAGTTAACTTTAGATACTTTTGATGTACCGGGTTAGTTCTTATGTATGCTCACTCAAATCAGAGTCAGTGTCTTTCTAAGGCTGTATAGTGAGAGAATACAACTACTTCTAGTACTTGTACTGCAGCAACTACTACTACTACTCTAATAATAGTCACCACAAACTAGAATTATGTGTCAGTATTTTTGCCATCCTAACAATATTGTGATAATACAAACAAAATATGTGATATAACCATCATAATAACTGTGATAATAAATGTTTATACCATGTCATCTCTAGTCAGTGTTATCATACAGTATTATTACAATGATTGCATCATGCCATCAGTGCACAAATCTTGGTTGGCCAAAATAAATTACCTTAATTACATACAGAACCTTTTGCTTTACAAAGTGAATACTTTTGCCTGGTTGGAGTGATTAAATTAGAGTAATTCCATACTGAGAAACATATTGCTGTATACAGTTTGTAGTTGGCACTGACAGATCCAGCCTGGATAAAGCCTGAAGAAAAGTTCTTACCGGTCTTCAGCGCGTTGTTTGATCTCCTCTCTCCTCCTGGAAAATCTCTCCTCATCTCTGTCAGGCCTGAAGACATAAGGAAGCAATAAAGTAAAAGTGAGAACAACAAGCATACTCATCTGGATTCCAGAGATTTTCTTTTTAAAAGCAAAACTTGGTCACTGGTGACGAGCATGATTTATATTTTAAAGTTAAAGTTATGCTGCAGAAACAAGGTGCGCCTCCTTTAATAATGAAAGGACCTAATAAAATGGAAGCTGACCAATCAGGAGGTGAGAAAATATAATTTCCTATAGGGAAAAGAAAAAATATCAAAAAGAAAGATAAAGACATGATCATGAGTGTGAGAGAGAGTGAGAGTGTGAGAGTGTGAGAGAGAGTGAGAGTGAGAGTGAGAGAGAGAGAGAGAGAGATAAACATGAAGGAGACTCCTACACCCACAGGATGGTGACTATGTGACAGGCCAGTATGCAGTTGATTGACTGACATGACATTTTCAAATCACTCCAGCACAATGAATGAATGTACCACACACAGACACAGACAGACACATTTGTTCTTCAAAATAAAGGGTTTAAGAACAACAGTGAATAGAAAGTAGTTTGGATGCACAGGTGATTCACTGCACTGAACAGATGGAACCACAGAACAGGTATGAGCTCCTTTTCTTGGAGCAGAGCAGTGATATCGTAGAGGTGGAACTTGGATTCATTTGCATGGCAGTTCAAACATTATTATTAATGTATTTTTCCTTTAGGTTTTTACAAGCTTGGAGCTGCTTTGATTGTTCAGGTTACAACAGGCTCACAAAAAAGTGCTACTTCTTTGTGTAGCACTTCTTTGGAGAATTCTAATTTAAAATGGAGATTTTAAATTAGAATTTAAATATATATAAACACATGACATGCCGCCAGCAAAAAAAATCAACAGATCAACCAGACAAAAAAAAAAAATAAAATAAAATAAATAAATAAATAAATAAATAAATAAATATATATATATATATATATATATATATATATATATATATATATATATATATATATATATATATATATATAAAGTCCACCCATCTTTACAGAACAGAAGGTAGCATAAACGAGCATTTTCTCTGCTAACTGAAATCAATTGTTTGACCTGCAGATCCTATTCTTCAGTTAGTCTTTCTAAATCTTTACTCAGAAATATATGTAACATCTGCACTGAAACACAGTCAGTTTGTCATTTAACCTTACCCTGACCGACGTTTCTTGCAACAGCAGCAGCAGCAGCAGCATACGGTGATGCTAATGAGGATGATTCCACCCAGCACAGCCAGAGCGATGATGAGGGCTTCAAAGTTCACTGAATAACACAAGAAGGCAAGTAACTTTCAAATTCTTTGCAACAGCAGGGCTTATTCTGAGGTCATAGACTAAATGGAAACTGAAACTTGAGTCCCACTCTGCTTCGCATGACATTAATGTTTATCTTGCTTGGGAATGATGCCATCTGCTGACTTGTCCACAACACTGCATGTTCTGATGTAAATACACACTACACCTTCCATATCCAGTGAAAACAATCAGATGGAGACTCTATCAAAAGCAATAGCACCAGTAAAATAATGTATCTGTACAGTAACCTGGTCACAGTTGTAACAGTTGAGCTATTTAAAATAAGAAAAGCACATTTTCTTTTCCTTCATAAGGAACACTTAATTATTTAAGGTCAAACTTAAGGACTTAAGGTCAAACTGTCAATGTACAGTTGCCACTGTGTCTTATTTTAGTTTAATAGCCTTTTTAAAAATATGAGCCTGAAATTAAAGTGAGCCTGCAACATTACAAAAAAAAACACCTAAAGATGTATGGAATTGCATAATCTACCACAAGGTATGATTACTAAGTAATTACTCATTTGAAGCAAAAGTGCACGACAAAATGATCTAGTTGTTTTTCAGGTGTGGTCAGACCTCCTCATCCTAGTAGAAACAGGTTATTTCTTCCTTGGCTCCTCAACACTGCAGAATCCTGGTCTTATGTTTAAAAGAAGGAGAAGGAGGATCTGGTGATCTACTACAACCATGTTGCCAAAATGGTTGGCACGATGTGTAAATTAAAAACTCAATGATCTGTAAATCATCTCAAACCTACGCACATATCAAAAGTTGAAACTGAGAAATTTCATTGATTGGTCCAAAACAAATGCTTTTTGATGCTGATGCCAGCAGTGACTTTAGCATGATACAAGTTCCTCTGTGCAGATAGAAGCGCTAAATCAATTTTTTTAATTTTATCCGTCTCTATCACTGGCTGTGCTGTGGGAGAAATTTCTCTCCTCCTGATGCCAGGTTTGTTTAAGCCACAAGAATGAATTTTGCAATTAAATTAACACTGAACAGCTAAATTTAGTCTATCAGGATTACTTTCTTCTCTGATCAGCCAAATGCTCAGCCAGGTCTGCATTTCTCTACCAAAGAAAGAAAACAGCGCTGTGACTAAATGGACTAAATACACTGCCCATCCAAAATAAAAGTCACCACCTGGATTTAACTCAGCACATAGGTAAGAGCCTCCCACTGAATAATTACTGCATTGAGGATTATGTTTCAGCTAGCAACAAGTTTTAACCCTAACTGATGCAGTGGGTAGCTTCTCATTTCTTTAAAAAACTTGTCGGAAGACATATCTTGTGGTCGTGGAGATGATGTTAATCTGATTCAGAAGGCTCAAATTATTGGCATCAAGCAAAGAAATCATCTAAGGAGATGAAACTACTAAAACTGGGTTAAGAACTGTCCAATGCATTATTAAAAACTGGAAGAATAGTGGGGCACCATCATTTTCCGAGGAAGAAATGTGGGTTGAAAAACATCCTGAATGATTTTGATTAGCGATCACTTAAACTTTTGGTAAAATTAAAACGTAATAAAATGACCGAACTCCGACTATGTTTAATAGTTAAAGTAAGAGCATTTCCACATGCACAATGTGTAGGGAACTAAAGAGCTGTGTAGCCTTAGGAAAACCCCTTGTCCAAGAAGCATGACATCATTTTCATACAGGGATTGGCCACCACAGAGTCCAGAACTTAACCCCATTGAGAATCTTTGGGATGTGCTGGAGAAGACTTTGTGCAGCGTCCACCTCTCTTATCATCATTGCAGGATCAGGAAAAATTAATGCAATAGAATAAATGTTGTGATATCGCAGAAGCTTATCGAAACTAGGTCAGGGTAAATGTGAGCTGTAGGAAAAGCTAAAGGTGGTCCAACAAAATATAAGGGTATATCTTTTTTTGGATTGCAGTATAGTTGGGACTTTGTTAAAAAAACAACTTTACTTTCATATTTAAAGTCATCACCCCCTAACACGTGGTTCATGTTTTTTTTTTGTTCATGTTTGTTACTGCAGTATTAATTCCTGGAAAATAAATGACCTCACTTCAAAAATTCACCTTCACAAATTTTCCCTAGTCGACTAACTTTCCATCTGACTGGTTACTCAGAAACTAGTGGAAGTGTCCCTGACCATCAGCGATTTAATTTTCTACACTTACTCAGAATGTTTTCATGTGCACAGATCTATAAAGCTGCTGAACTGTATTTTGGCATGGCTATTTAACCACATAAGAGAGGAAGCAGTGAGAATGACAGCTTTTCTTTGTGATACTAAAGTGACATGAACAGAGGAACAGAAAGTTTCGGCTTCTATCAAAAACGTGGCATGTTTAAATAGCTGCCGCCGGCTAAAACACTCCAGTATTTATGTAAAAGAATCTCTAACCGTTGCACTTAACCTGCAGCTATTTGGCTCCTATATAATTTAAATTTACCTGTATTTAACAAAGGTGCAGCATTTTAGGATGTCCACATGGGCAGTGTACAGGCATGTGACAACACGGTTACTTTTCTTTTACTTGTTTTTTGTTTTTTATAGTTTAGTCCTCTTATGGCTGAGTGTGTTTTACATATTTTATGCACTGAATTTGTGTATGATCTTTGCTGAACCAGCAATAGAGTATTACGTCTTCAGTTTACTGAACCATACCAGACTTCATCACACAAACGCTGATTGCATTTCCTCAAAACAGTGGCGACTGAAGCAAGGTACCAGCTGACAATGGTGTCCAACAGTGTGCTGCAGTACCTTTCTAACAACACACACCCATTTACAAAAACTTGGGATGGAGGTAAAATGACTGCAGTCTTGAAAAGTGACAAAAGGAAGAAAAATAAGTAGGCTTATTTACCATATTTCACAACATAATAACCATTATCAACTTACACCAGCACACTCCCCATCGGGCCTGGGACAACATGCACACTGAGTTTGGAGGCAGCAACCAGGACACTGGGTATTCTGTGCAGTTGTTGGTGGTAAAGCACCACAGACACTGTGCAGACAAAACACAAACATAAACCCTCTGTATGCCTTTGTTTTGTATGAACATACTCCTGGTCTAATTAAACGTTCAGGTCATTTTAAAGCAAGACTACCAAACATCTCAGTCTGTCAAATAGCTTTCTTTTATTTGAATATTTCTGCTTTGACTTTAAAAACCTGTAGAGGGCATTTCAAACTATTTTCTTGGATCGAACAGGTATTCAGTTGACCAAATAAACAAATGGCTGTTGCATCAATGATGAAAATGATCTTTAGCTGATGCCCTATTGAAAGCAATGTTATTATTTTAGTGGCAGTAACAGCACTGATAAATAGGTTTAGTCATCAGGATTGTGCCTGCAATATATCTCATCCACTTACATACTCGCTACTAGAAACATTTAAGGTTGGTGCTTTGCTGAAGATCAAATAAGGCCTACATTTGCAGATAAGACTAATAAAAGAATACAACATGACAGTTTATGACCAGACTTTGGACGTTTCGGGCAAAGGTGTGGATTCGGTAACTTTACCTTGGCGTGTGGTACACAAGTATCACAGTTTTTGTAGGCAGAGCAGGCTGAAAGAAAAACAGACACATGACGTTAACCTCCAGGAAATAACAACAACCTGGAACAGCAGCAGCTGGAGTCACGTCCAGCATTTAAAAACAATGCGTCCCTAGCTAAATGTTGTGACCTCCTTAACCACTGAAGTACCGTCTTCTCTGCCAGACAAAACGCATATAAGCAAAAATATTACCTTTGTTACCTGTAGAAATGGTTAAATGGCCGAAGCCTACTGCTTTTTGAAGTGAAAAACAACTTACGAGTTACTGGTGACGGAGTTGTTTGGCACTCCCCCGGGCTAACCATGCTAACACACAGTACGGCAGCAGCAAGAAACGCCGAAGCGGTCACTTTCTGACTCTTAGTTGTAAAAGAAGACATTATTAAAACCCCAGAACAACTGCTGCTTAGCTTAACTGTGTCTACAAAAACCCAACTACAGGCTCGACGACAGTCCACGCTGCCTTTTCTTGTGCTCGGCGACTGTTTCTGTTTTGCCTTGATCCTTTACTGTCACTTCCTAGATATCCAGGGTTCGCGCGTTTCGTAATTTCAGACTGCCCGGGCGGGCGGAGTTTATACCGCCAACCAAACTCACATATGCCCGCCCGCTCAGCTTGATCTGTTATTAATTTGGATGTAGACCAACGTGTTTGTTTTTCCCTCGAACTGTTTCCTTGATCCTCGTTTTGGATTTGTGCATTTTACTTTTTAAATGAAATGTTGAAATCTTCTTCAAAATGACAAGATTACCTGTAATTAAATACAATTATTAGCATTATAATATATCTAGATCCATATATAACCTAAATTAATCTGAACAAATTACACTAAGTCTCACAGTCACTTTCACTGTGAAATACAGTATTTACTGAGATATATATATGTATAAAAACAAAAAAACAAAACAAAACAAAACAGTATTTAAAAATGATCCAAGCTGATGACTGAAGAAGCTGCACTTATTTGACTTTTAATCACAGAGAACAAGCTGTGCAGCAGAAAATGTGAGTTGCTCCATTCAGATTATAATTATTCTCTGTGCCTCTAGTTTGCTGTATTCCCTGCCACAGGCTGGCTAGAACGAGGAGTTGCTGTCATTGTTTAACGCTTTTATCTGCTGCGCTGACATGCTGCATCACTGCAGGGAATTCTAATGAACAGAAAAGCTGAGTCTTATCAGGAGGTGGCAGTGTAACGCCACACACAAGCTCTGTTTTTCTACTCAGCAGCAAGCACAAAATCTATATTGTGACTGCATCTGCCTGACAGTTGATTAGGTGTTTGGCAAGATTTGCATGAACTCCTGCTATTTTATGTTTTCGACAATATGTAAATGATGAATGAACCTGTTTTACACCGACTGTATATGAACAACTTTACACACTTGAGTTCAGTCAGATGTTTCACACACGTTTGAGCCGATGTTCATAAAATATGAGTCTGATTAAAAATCACTTTAAGCGTGATATTTATGAAGCTGTCTTGAATTTGTTCTATTTGAGCTACAGTGGATTGGGTGGCAGAGGATGATAATGAGCATTTCAAATGTAGGAGACACTGTGTTTGTCCTTCCTCACCACTATTCTCTAAAAAGTCAAAAGGAGGACCTGAAAAAGTATGCATCCATTACAGGTCAAATATTACAGGTACTATTACAGGGTTTACTTAAATTTTCAGTGCTACCTAGGTGTAATGGAACTTTTTGTGTTTACATGAAAACCACATCTACTTTTTTAAATCAGAGGCATGGAGTACTTCAAGTAAAAGAAATGTACTAATATTGTCCTGCAAACATAATCTGGCTGCCAAATAACAGAAGTGGGGATAGAATAGAAACAAAGGGGCAATTGCCTTGCACTGATCCATTTAGTGTTGATTTTACTGGTACTGAGGGGCTGACTTGGGCCTATGCTACTTGTGATGGACCCATTTGTAAATGTCTTGCCAGTAAACAGCCATCACACTTACAGGTCAAACTAAACTAAAGCTATTCACACAATCAGAAGAGAGATCTCTGAATGATTGCAGCATGTTACCTTCAGACTTAGGCTGCCATTCATCGAGGTGATAAATAACTAAATACATTTACTCAAATACTGTATGTTAGTACAATTTTGAGGTTCTTTACTTACTGTAAGTGTTATTATCTCATTTCTTGGTGGTGCACCTTTACTTTTGTACTTTAAATAGGAAATGTGTAAGAATTGTGTAGCAGTAAAAGTGGCTAATCTTAATAAGAATAGAGTTACAGCCGCAGCTCATTAGGTTGATGCATACATCACAGAGCCATGTGCTAATGTTTGTGCCGCTGCAGTGGTGCACACCAGTGAGTTGAGATTACAACAGAAATTGTTAACTCTAGCGACAGCGTTATTGAAGAAGACACCCCCCCCCAAACAGACACAGCCCAAATTCCAAAAGACGAGTAGATTGCAGCATGGAGCTATTTTAACTATTTGAAGTATGACCACTAATCTTTACCATCTGATGCAGTGTCATCCTTTAAAGCATGCACAATGAATTGATCAGATATTCTCTGAGTGGGTGTGAACCCAAGTCTTTGTAGCTGTGAGGTGACGGTATTAACCACTACCTGCATTGTACTTAGAGCTAGTACTTAGTCATTTTACTTGAGTAAAAGAAAATTAACAGTACTTGTACTAGAGTATTTTTCTAGGCAAATAGTTGAACTTCACTTTTTTGAGAAATGTCTCAAAAATATGTGAATACTCCTTATAGCATCATCAGGTCACAGTTTCCCCTGATCCAGTGCACATTCATGTATCTGTTAGATGGATCGGTACACAGTTTGGTACCACCCATATTCCCGACACTGGTTAATATTTCCATATGGGCTAATTGTTTTTCATGCATTCAGTAAGTTCATTTCTGACCAAATACTGTACTTGCAAAATAAATCACATTCCCATCAGGTGCAGATGTGCTTTGTTTTTACGGCTATTAGCACACTGTGAACACTGTTTTGATATTGTGACTATGTTAGAACGCTAATTTGAAAAACTTCATAGAGCTGCGGGCATGACTGCAGTCCATAATGTGAGCTCTCCATATCGTTCTGCCTATACCTCTACTTACATAGATACACATAAAACACTCTTTCTAGATTCTAGAATACCAGGCAGGTTCTCCATCCTCCCACTAATACTGCGGTGACCTAAATCACTTTTACAATAGGAAAGACCAAATCCTCTTCATTCTTGAATGCTGGTTTAAAACAGATGAAAGGTTGGTCTCAAATGAAAATGAAAGTTTGGCCTCAAATCTATACATATGTGTGCTGTAGCAGCCATCAGACTGGATATTTGTGTTTTTACTTTAAGCTGTTAAGCAGTTCTTTCTCAAGTGGGACCACAGCGGGGTAGCATAAGTAGCGCAAAGCTTCTCTTCATTCATCCTCACCATTGTACAGTACAGCTATTCCAAACTGAAACAGACTTGTTTGCTATTTGCATTGTAATTCATGTGCAACATGTGAGCTTCCTCAGGGCAACCCTTGATAGGCTTAAATGTGTGAAATTAAAGCTGTTGGGTTTATCAGACCTTTCCCCAAGAAGCCGCACTGTTAATCAGCACACAGCACTGTGTTGCCCGGAATGAAGAACAAGTAGAACATGTAGGGTTGTGTCTGAGCTTTGTAGTTCTCTTCATCTTATTGGTAGTACCAGCTCATGGAGAGTCCAAATGGAATAAAATCACCCTCTGGTGAGCATGAATATGCTCAGTAAATCATCCACCTCCTCCTTCATAGACATTACATACTGTATTAAATAAGTACAGTCCATCCAGGTTCAATTAAAGGATATATATATATATATATATATATATATATATATATATATATATATATATATATATATATATATATGTTCTCATATCTTGGCAGATCCTTCATTACACGCTATAAATCGTTCTTTTCAGAGCAACATTTCTTGGGAAAATTAAAAGTTTCTTGTGTAATTGTTTCACCTACTGACTATTTCATTGCTTTGTCATGAGTGCACACATTTCTGGTCACCAGCAGAGTCAGTTTAACAATACATTCACTTTCATCTGCCTTTTAAAACCCATGTCTGTGAATTTCCACTTCATCTCCTAATTATTACTTTTCAGTTTTTGATCATTGACAGATGTTGTTCACTTAACCACATGCTGCTATTTGATTTTCATACGTGGGCCGAGACAGCAGCAACCAACTACCCTGTATCAAGTTTGGCTTCTGCAAAGTGGCTGTGACAGCTTGAGACTTTCCACCAGCTGAGTCGTGTTTTAATGCTCCTAATTGCCCTTTGTTGTCGTCAGCTCTGGCCTTTTTCTGTCTCTGCTGTTCATTTGAGAGGGTGATCAGTGGGAGATAATAAGAGTTAATGTCCTGTCCAAGTGACTGACTTTAAACACAAAATCATATAAAACCTGCTGTGGTTAGAAAAACATGTGACCCTGCTGTTGGACCAAAGATTGGTAGCTGGAGAACAAACTATGGCCTCATGTAAGAAGCTTCCATGCAAATCTTACACACCAACACAAATGTTTCCACTGATTAGATGTTGGTGGTCAAAGGTCAAAGGTTAAAGTCAACCTGTCACATTATTGTGAATGCCATAACCCAGGAACACTTGGGGGAATTTCTTTTAAATTGACACAAACATCCACTGAAGGATGAACTGATTAGATTTTACTGGTCAAAGGTCATTTCTCATCAATGCAGTATATCAAAAACACAAAGAGGATCTCATTTCAATCAGGCAGTTTTCTGGCCTCATATTTCAAGGTCTAAGGACAGAAGACTGTAAAGCCCACTGATTGATTCAATGATTGATTAGGTGAAGTAATTGTATTGCTATGCTCTTAAACTGTCTATACAGACTTCATTTTTTCCATTTGTTCTTGCAAAAGAGATCTTGATCTCAATGGGATTTCTTGATTTAAAGAAAGCTTAACTAATAACATTAATGGATTGGTTCTTTTTCTAAATAAAACCACTGCCTAGTGTCTACATCTAATCGACACTCAGCAGTTTACTATATAATGTGCTAACAGGAGACTTGGTGAGTTGTCGTTTAGGAACAGTCTATAAGAAGTCTTTTCTATTTGCAAGAATTAGGACTTTATGAGGGAAAATTCATAATTTGAGACCTGTTATAGGATTGGTTTTTTTTTACGTAAAGTTAGCAAAGTTAACAGAAATAGAAAAATACAAAGTAAGAGTATGTGGAAAAATCCATATAGACATGGACAAAATTGTTGGTACCCTTTCATTAAAGAAAGAAAAAACCACAATGGTCACTAAAATAACTACAAAGTATTAATAAATAAAAATGTACAGAAAGTGACCTCATGAAAATCAGACATTGCTTTTGACTTGTGGTTCTGTTTTATAAAAACGGTCTAATGAAACTGGCCCTGGACAAAAATGACAGCACCCATAACTTAATATTTTGTTACACAACCTTTGGAGGCAATCACTGCAATCAAGCAATTTCTGTAATTGTCAGTGAGACCTCTGCACCTGTCCACAGGTATTTTGGTCCACTCCTCATGTTTCAGGTTTGAAGGGTGCCTTCTCCAGACTGCATGTTTCAGCTCTTTCCACAGATGTTCAATAGGATTTAGATCAGGACCAGTGTTTAGTTTCAAGCCATCTTAGCCATCCTTGGGTGTTTTTAACTGTGTGTTTTGGGTTATTATCCTGACACCCTGTGCCACCCAAAGGACATTCTTCCAGAGGCTCTGTGGCTTGTCAATATGCATTTTGTCAGTCCTCAGTCATCTTCCAAGTCCTCTTTGGCTCAAACAGTGACTGATGGTATGATCCTAACACTGTACCTTGACCTTGATTTCACCTCTAACCTTTATGGAAGTTGTTCTGGGCTCTTTATTTACCATTTGTATTATCAGTCCTATCAATTTGTCATCAATTTCCCCTTATGGCCACGTCCTGGGAGGTGGACTACAGTCTCATGGACCTTAAACTTCTGAATAATATGTGCAACTGTAGTCACAGGAACATCAAGCTGCTTGGAGATGGTCTTATAGTCTTTACCTTCAAAATGTCGTCTTATTTTTTTGAATCTCTTGAGAAAACGCTGTCCCCTATGTTCTGCACACTGACCACTTTTCAACCTTTAAATAGGCATATAGATTATATATTCTGTGTATAGACTGATTACAAGTTTGAAGACACATATGATGCTAATTACTGTACAGGACACACTTTAGTTTAACATGTCCCTATGGTCAAATGATTTAACATCTTTTTTTGTGCACAACTCAAGCGCAATGGAAAAATGAGACCACAAATATAAACAAGCATTCAGTACCCAATCTGTATTTTAGAAGAGTCTCTCTATGAGTCAAAAGCCTGTGCCTGTGTCAGATCACCCTGTGTGTTTGAAGGCTAGAACCTGTGGATCAGCCAGTATAGGTTAAAGCTGATACCATCCGTCACCTTTCATCAAACACCCTGGTTAGACAGACATACTGTAGTTACACTAAGTTACAACTGGGAAAAAAAATGCCAACAACATATTTAACATTTCTTTTTTATATCAAGTGCCTTTGGCTGTACTGAGTACAACAGGTTGGGCCTCCATAATGTTCTGTCAGAAGGTGTTCTACAGTCTTCCCTCCAGGCAACCTTTTTTTGAACTGCTGCTCAGCACACAAAGCAGTCAGGCAGCTGAGAGAGCAGTGTGGTTATTCTTACTGGCTTAGATCAGTACTTATTAACCCATTCATTTACCCACCCTTGCCTCTGCTAATAAAAAAGGTCAGATGGATCTGGAGCTCATTCCAGATAGAAGACAAAATTAGCACCCTGAACTGGTACCTGGGTTTATTCCACATGAGCTGTGAACAATTCTGCTGCATGAAGGACAAATATAAGTAAAAAAAAGGCCAAACAGCAGTACAGAACACAGCACAAATGACTGTATCCTGGGCATTTTATCATCTACACTATGAAACCGATTCATTGTGTCCTTTCTTGCCACATCCAGGTACAGTAGCTGGTAAATGCCTGTGTTTTTGCTTTTATTATACAACACAAGAAAACCTTTAATGTGTTGTTGTATTTAAAAGAAAAAAGATAATAGAAAGTAATATTCATGGAGCAATACAGCACAGAAGCACTGATAATGCAGCCTTTTTTTTATTTTGAGATTCAAAGTAGAGTCTTGACCAAAAAGCAGCTGTGAAAAGACTCCACATCCAGAAGAATCAAGAAAAAATGTTTTCTACAAACATTAATTAACAGAACGACTTTTCATGATGATATTTAATGAGGGTTACTTTACAATATTAAACTGCGATTGATATTTAATCATGTGACGATTTTATTTCTTCATGAATATCAATTAATGTGACTGAGAGACAATTTGGTTGAAAACTTCAGCTGATAAAAACACATATCACCACAAAACCAGAACAAATGAACTGTTGATTCTGATTCCATAAAACATAAGCGACATACGTTGTTTCTCAACTATTTGAAATATTTATTTCATCAATTCGCTGTTACAAAATAAATACACCTAATTAAAATCAGCAGCGTCTCACATGGTGCTCCAGAATCTCCCATGGGTGCTAAGTTGTGTTGGAAACTTGCGATTTTGGAGACTATAATAAATAGCATATTATTTTCATATTCAACAAATCATTCCGTTACACCCCAAGTCCTCTGTCGCTGCTTTGCATAGACTCATTCAAACACTCCCATTAATGCCATTTATGTGGACTCTGGCCACCAGGTGGTGGTAGAGGCCTGCAGAACTCCTCAGCGACTCTCACACAGAGACTGGCGATGATTCATTGAGAAGAAGAAAGACTGGGTATTTTCTGAAGCATCTATTATCAGCAAACACGAGCACATTCACCTTTAACACGGTCCTAAATTACCCCAGTACATTAATTATAATTGCAGCTACTGACAGATAAAAGTGATGGTTGTCCACCTATAGCGATCCCATAAATACACCTGTAGAGTGCATTCTCAGGCTACATCTCTTCAACACCACCTGGCACAAAGCCAGCATTAAATACAGACCGAAAAGATCCCCTTCGCAGTTCCTCTAATCCTGCTGAATTGAAGTATTTAGCCATAAATGATCCTTCAGTGGCAAATTTGTAAAGGCCCACTACTTCACTAATTGCTCTAGCGTCTTGGCTATCTATGACTAGGCCGATACTTGGTCCTAAAGCTGTTATTTTGCACCTGTTCAAACTTGACTTCACACTGTGCCCACTTTCATACCCCGTTCCCATATGGGTCCTTCAGTGCTTCATCTCATTCCCTCCTTCCCACGTCTTGGTTTAATTAATTCTCCTACTCAGTAGGGCGTCTACTGCCGTTTCAAAGGTCTGTTTAACCGATTTCAGTTGTGATTTCTCTTAGTCAATGGAATGGTAACAGGATGTGGTTAAAGTCTGTAGCAGTGAGGAACAGCAGGCGCACGGCACAGCTGGAGAAATCAACAGAGACAACATCATCAGGTGCAGAAAAAAATGGTCTTGATATGTGTGAAATAAAAAAGAAACATGGGATTATAGGGGAAAGATTGACACTTGACTGAGGGAGAAAGAGACAAAAAGCAATGAGGAGAACTGTTCATGACACTTCACATACATTCATGACGCTCTCTCTGCCAACAACCAGTTCGTCAACACTAGATAGCAACACAGCATCCAGATGTCTTGTTCAGGATGTCTTGTATCAATATAAGATATAATAATCAGCCATCCGACACCGAACCACAATGAAGCTTCTACTCTAGCGCTCTAAGTCCCAAATCTTTCTGGGAACACATTTCTTTGTTTGCCCCGATTTCAGAGGTCAGAACTGTATGGTTTGCAAAGCCTTCACTTGTGAAGCTCTCACTGCTACCAACTCAACTGTCTGCAGCCTGTGTGCTTCAGAGGTGTCCCACTCAAAATCAGGACACTGTATCATCTGCTTAAGGTTATTTTTGATGTCCAGTAGTTTGTACTTCAGCTCTGTTTGTCTGCGTGATTAGGTGTTGGATGGGTTTTACTGATGTTCAAGTTCCCCTTGTTGTTAGCAGGCTCTGTCCTTTCCACATTGTTTTGTTGTTGTTTTCTTTGTTGTGATTTTGGATTCTTTCGGTCTCAAACCCAGTTTCCAGCAAACTACAGCGTGCTGCCAAAGTATTGAGAGATTAAAGTTTGGAATGCTTGCAACAAACTAGGTTTGACGGACAAAGTTAAATTGCCTTTCCACACATCACACCGGCTCTCTTAATTTTTGTGTATCCTGTGTCTTGACACAATGAGTCATACAAAGGAGGAGGACACGTACTTTCAGAGGTATTCAAAATGTTGTCCTTGGTTGTAAACAGCACAGGAAGTGCTGATGTGGAGAGTGCTAAAAGTTTGAGAAGGAGCTTCAAACCACTGCACAGTCACTGTGCAAAGTGGACACGATTGTGTGTGCTCTGCCTTGGAAATGCTTCCAACAAGCAGTTTGTTTGGAGCATACTCTTAAGTGCCATCTCACTCATGCCTCTTTTGGGTACAGGAGAACTTTACTACCCAGAAATGCTAGGCAGTTAGGCCAGTGATGTACTGTGAGTCATTTCCTGCCTGTTGGTATTAACATGTCTTTAGCAGTTACAGGGAAACATGATCTGTCATTTGGAGTGGTATTTGAACCCTGTCTCCTGAACATTTCTATGCAACCAAATTACAGAACTGTAATTACATTTATAATGTGATGTATTGTTGTGATGCAACACACAATAGCATTAAAACCAAGTTGCAAGGAGATAGTTAGGTTGGGTGGAGGGGATATAATGTGCAGGACTGACAAACAGAGTTCTGTGTGAAATGGGATTTAGGCAAGAAAAGCACTTTGGTGAAGGTTAGACAAGGACAGTTTTTTTGGTAAATAGGTAATAAAGGCATATAAGGAATATATATATGATACAAGTAAAGTATATTTGTCATTTATGTTAATTGTTAACAAAAGATCATGAAGTTAATCCAGATGCAATTATGTTCCCCAGACACATGCATGTGTGGCAGCAGTTTAGTTGTATAGGAAATCCATTTTAAAGACGCTGCGTCGGTTATTTGTGTCCACCTGAAAAATGCAAGTCTAATGCTGTCACTGTCTTTCAGCTGTGTCTGTCTGCTGTTCGAGTTTAAAACAAGCCAGTGAACGTGCTGAGATGAAACCCCAAGTATAAAATGGGCCACACAGGTGAGTAGTGAGCTGTGACTCACTTTGAAGTTCTGTAGAGTGGAGCAGAGCTGCAGATTGAGGTGACAATTCTCTCTCCGTTCATCACTGTGAGTCAGCCCTTTCACGGCGTCACGTTCTCTCACTGTCCTTAGTCATGTTGTTGCGAAATATCAATTAAGGCTTTAATATGCAGGAGAATGGTATTTATTTGAAAAGTTTGGATTTGTCTTTGCTTTTGCAAGCATGGACAGCTCATCTATAGAACCACAATAACAACAGCACACTCTCCTCTGGAGCAACAGGGTTTTAGATCAGGCTCCTTTAGAAGTGACTTTTATTGGTTTTTGCATGAAAACAAATGAAACAATTGACATTTTTAATTGTTGGCTTTACTTTCTTTATCCGTCCTGCACCTCCTCAATTGATCAAACCGTACTATTACCACATCAAATATTATTGTAGGGATCTGTGTGTGTGTGTGTGTGTGTGTGTGTTAAGGGAGCAGTGCCAGATTGCCTGAGGTTAGAAAAGAAGGTGTAATGGAGGGGCAGGAGGTTGATAATGGCTCAGCCTCAGACCTCCAGTCTGCAGTAGTTTCCCAAGTCCACAGTCATCAGCATGCACACCACGTGACACCCCCCTCCCCCCAAATCTCTCTCCTCCTTCTTTTTCTCCTCCCTCCTCTCCCGCTATGTGTCTTCCTCTCTTCTTCTCCTCTGGCTCAGTGGTGTGTTTCCAGGAGATAAGACCCTTGCTCATTTCACACATGAGCAGAGTGGACTTGGGAAAGGCTGTGTCTGTCTGTATGTGTGAGTGTGTGAGTGAGTGTGTGTACCTGTGTTTGTGTCTATATGGGTGTGTGTGTGTGTGTGTGTGTGTGTCAGGGTGTGTGCGAACGAGTTTGCATGCTTATGTGTTGAAGGTTAGAGAAAGAGAGAGCAAGTACAGACTCCGACTCCAAGTTTTCTCCACTTGCTGCTTCTCTACTTGGGGTTTTTGAGGTGTTGATTTGTCTGTGCTCCACAGTTGTCTGACAGAGGGTGAAAGTAACATTCATTTCACTGTTAAACCTTCCATTTTCAATTCAGCAAGTTTATAATTCAAAATCATAGGACGTTTTTCTTTTCTACTGAATCATGCAAACAGAACTTCAGCATCAAATGTTGCTAAAAACAAGGCAGTGTAATCTCATACTTACTGTGCATCAAGTATTTCAATGCAATCATTTCACATGTCTAAACACACAATCTGTACAGTACCTAACTCTGAGCAGATATCAGTCTTACTTGACGGTCATGCTTGCAAGCCAACAGATGTTTGCTTATTTTGTTGGTGTCTGGCAGAGGTTTGCTGTCTGATTTGTCCAAGCTTGTCATATGGCCTTATGTGTTTGGTTTGATCCAACATGCTTGAAAAGACAAAATCAACAAATTACCCTCAAATACATTTGAAACTTTACTTAACAAAAGGCACAAATAGGCTTATTAGCCCTTACTCCCTGTGGACATCAGTGAGCCTTGGCTGCCTCCTGCTGTGAAGGACATGCTCTGACCCAGTGGCCTAACCATCACAGTTTGACCTTTGTTAAAGTAACTCAGATCCTTAGGCTTGCTCATTTTTCCTGCATTTTTCCTCCAACAAATCAACTTCAAGACCTGACATTTCACTCTCTGCCCCTTGACAGGTGCCACTGTAATGAGATAATCAATATTATTCACTTCACCTGTCAGTGGGCCTAGATTTGCTTTTTTCCTCCTCTGCGCCTGTCATCAGTAAGTTACATTTGAATTAGAACATTGGTTTATGACAAAATATCTGAAAAACTAATGATGTGACAGGTTCAACTGTACATTACTTAGTGCTGAATAGCAGCAGTTAGCAAGCTGACATGCTGAATGAAAACATATAGTTAACATTTCACCTGCTAAACACCACCATGCTTCCGGTGTCCTCTGAATGTACTATTTAATATTAAGCACGACTCAGCCTAAATGTGGCTAACACATATGAAGAGTTGCCTTTTATTAAGAATAGAATTTATTATTTAACATTCTTCTTGTGACAAATATTATTATACTTTATTGTTATGGATACTATAACTGCAACCACATACTGTATATAGTGGCAAGAAAAAGTATGTAAACCTTTTCTGATTTGATCTTCATCTAAGTTAATAACAAATATAATGTGCCTAAAATAATAACAACAAAAACTATTCTGATCTTTCACATCTTTATTAAGAACAACCATAAAAAATTCATAGTGATATTGGAAAAAGTATGTGAACCCTTGGCAGCAATAACTTGAACCAGGTGCTTCTTGTAGCTGTGGATCAGACCTGCACATTGTTCAGGAGGAATTTTAGTCCATTCTTCCTGCAGAACTGCTTTAGCTCTGTCATATTTTTTGGACGTCTCGTGTGTGGCTCTCTTCAAGTCATTCCATGGCATCTCTATTGGGTTGAGGTCTGGGCTCTGACTTGACAGTCTAAGTAGCTTTTTTGAGGTCATTATTCCAAAGATTCACATTCTTTTTCCAGTGGTACTAGGAGGTTTTCATGCTTGTTGTCAATAAAGACATGCTATTATTTCAGGCACATTATATTTGTAAATACTCTTGACTTAGATGAAGATCAGATCACACTTATTGACAAATTAATGCAGAAAACCATGAAATTCCAAATGTTCACATACTTTTTCTTGCCACTGTAAATATTATACCATAATCATCATCATCATGTTTCTTCATCATGTTGGCACCAAACTGTGTGTGTGTGTGTGTGCTCCGAGAATCCATGTACTTCACTACTTCTCGGACCAAATCTAACTGTTTCTGCATTAAAAGGCAGCTTTTAACATCAATGGAAGCAATTCTCAACAAGGCAAAGTTGAGAATTGCTTCCAAGTGAATGCATAAATCAATCAAATGAGTTTGAGCAAAGAAAAGCTTCTCACAAGGCCCAATCTATCTTGTGCAGATAAGTCCCAGTTCCAAACCAGAAGTCTGAGCTGCATTAATTGAGACTAACTCTGTACTTTGATTTATTTCCACTAAGATCTTAAACAATGTTTTCCTCTGTTGTATTTATATATGTCCCATTAGTTCCTGTGTGATTGAGAGTAATAGTGAAAAACTATGACATTCCTCTGCAAACTAGTCTGATCAGGGACAGTAAGAGGACGACGAAACATGGAGAGAGTCATTCATGCAAATACAAGGTAGTAAAAGAGTTTGCTCCATCCTCAGAGGAGCCCCTTTGTCTCTGATACTCAGACTACTCTGAGAGCAGTTTGGCTGGAGGACAGGCGCTCACAGCACTGCTCATTTGCACAGACAGTCGACTCCCCGGGGAGCAAAGAGGAGGCGTCGCTGCAGATGAGCACTCAGACAGATCTGAGTGGACTCTTTGGCCTGTGCTACAGTTAACTGGCTCATTCCTGGGTTGCCTGTCTTGGGTCGCGTTACTGTCAAAGCTAGCAGAAGTGTTTTGAAAGTTCTCAGTAGCATATGAAAGCTTTATTTCTTTTGAACATTTATATTCTTAATATAATCTTAATAAGTAATAGTTACTTTAAGAAACATTAAAGTAGTAAATGAAACACATTGCTATCTTGTATTCAAGGCTGTGGCTTAGCATGCAACTGTCTCCAACCCGAATACATTTATGACTTATTGTTTACCATCACTGACTCTGCATACTGTAGAAAACTGTGAAAACCTACACGTTCTTGTCACCTCACACTGTAAATAGACTTACCTGGCCCCATTTTCCTGCTAGTTGTTATGACACTCTTGCTATAATATAAGATTGGATTAAATGTGAAATTGCTTTGCTTCTATTCCAAAAAAAAAAATATATAAAGAAACCAAGCACTGAGGTGATCATCCATATAATGAATAAAAAACGAGAAACTGTGAAAAATAGAGAACTGGATTTAACCCAGGAAGTGTAAAAGCATCCGGTCACAGCCCTTATAGGTCAGTGTCTCCAGATAATGCAGTCCTGCCCAGAGCCTGAACCATGTGCTTATACAGGGGCTTGGAAAAGTATATCTCCTAAAGCAGACATCAAGTCCAAAGCCAATTTGTATGCAACTTAAGTGCGATTCGAGCGTGTGCTTTAAACCCAACCTGCCCTCCCCGGTGGAAGCAGGTGGAGTCATCACTGGTGGGTGGACAGCAGCGTGTCGCTGAGCATCTGTCAGCTTTCCTCACAAACACTTCTTTGCTCCAGCTAAAGCAGAATATAGTAACCTGATCTTGGGTTAAATTAAGAAGCTCTGATGTACAGTACTTACAGGAGCGCCACACTGAGGCCTGTCTCCTCTAAGCTTGGGAAGAAAAATATAGTGCATATCAATGCAATCATACACCCACGATGAGTTATATTAAAACCTATGTGGTTAGTGTCAAATAATACTTTTCAGCAGCTCTGTGCCAACTGCTAATGCTGCTTCCTCTCCTGAGAAGATCTAAAATTAACCTTCCAGTTGGTAATTATGTCACTGATATGGAATTCATAAAATAAATCACGGCTTGATATAAAAGCTTCACTGTATATTGCAGGATAATTGTAGGTATTTTCAAATTGGCCCATATCATTAGAGTTTATCTTCACTTTTTTGTTGTTCTGGATTGTGGTATTTTATTTGAATGTATTTTAACCATGTTTTAACACTTGAACCTGTTTAGTGGCTTTTTATACCTCCTTGCCAGTGATAGGCAGGGCTGTAGACAGTATGTTCTCAGGTTGTCCTTACATTCGTGTGTCTGTGCAGAAACCCAGTTCTTGTGAACACAATATCTAAGGAATGCTTAGATCTGATCTCACCTTCATCTGAAGCTCGTAAACTGATCAAGAATACATTGAGGGAATTTGTTCAAATTTACCACAGCTGTCTATTGGACTACTTTTGGTGGACAAAGGTCAAAGGTCACTGTAACCTAATGTTCATTCAGTTCTTGTTGTGGATGCCTGGAGTCAAAGATAAACTGATGTGATTTTTGTGGTTAAAGGCCAAAGGTCAATGTCACTGTGACATCATGCATGTCCCATTTTCATCTATGGTGTCAATCTGGTACAAACATCTGCTTGGACTCTATATACTATAAATTTAATAGAATATGAGTCTGGACAGACATCTGTGTAAACTACAATGTCACCGGTTAGTGGAGGCCTTCAACTCCAACGCGGTGGTTCTAGTTTATTGGTTGGTATAGTTTTATGTTCAGCTTTACAGCTTTATGTTATGTTCAGCTTTATTTATTGTGTGTCCAAATAGTCATAGGAGTTCTTAACTCCTGTGACTAATTTGAGAGGAACTGGTAGCCAGTACTGTGGCTCAGATGAGAGTCTACAGATTTAAGAGTCCTGCTGCAGCAAGCTCATTTGTAGTAGAGCATGTGGGACTGGCACATCAAAAATAAAGTGATCATGACAACACACAGTCGAAAGAGGTAATGCCAGGAGAGCAGAAGGAAGAGCACCACGAGCTAGCAATGATGGAATGATACATACCACCAGGGATGTAGCAGAGTACTTTGGCAAAAACAGATGCTATGGAGGAGCAGAGCCAGGGACTGTACAGGACATCTCACAGCTGGGGGACTGTTTCCACCCATTTTTTTCTCCAATTTGAGTAGACATTGTTAACCATTTTGTTAAAATTAAAGTTTATGCTACATGAGTTAAATTATAGTATTGTTCTTTGTACTGTTATATTGTTCCAGTCTTTGTTACACTATTTTTTAATGGGAAAAAGCCTCCTTGAAAAGTTGCTAGATGATGTCATGGACAAATGTTCATATTAGCGACATTATAGCATAACTATTGTATTTACTTTTTAAATGCTAAGGCTTATGAATTAATTTAAAAACTAATTAGCTTTATGATTTGGTACTTTTCAAGTTGTTATTATCACATCATTACACTTCTAAATTTACCTCTAATTTAAACAGCAACCTCCAACTGAAACATCTAAATATCATGAGAAACATTAGATGTTGGTAAAGTGAAACATATAATAATAATAATAATAATAATAAAATAAATAAATAAATAAATAAATAAATAAATAATAATAATAATAATTTGAACTTTACTAATCCCTAGGAGTGGAACCACGAAACCTGGAGTTTGTAGACAACTGCTCTACAAACTCACTATCATCCTTAAAATAGTCTAGTTCTATTTAATACACACCTAAATGAAGCACTGAAAGGTAAAGGGTGAAAAAGTATCATGGTCAGTTGGGTAAAAACATTTCGTATATAAAAGAGCACACTTCCACACAAAAGAAAGCATTTTCAACAACAAGAGGCATAGAAATGCCCCTGTTGGCTGCACACACAGGAGAAAGAGTGGAAAGAACACAAATCCAGCTCTAATTGAGCCTCTAAACTGCAGATGTACATAAATGCTTAAAACCTGTAATTTCCCACTTGTTACAAATGGAAGGGCTGAGCTCATTACAATTTCCTTCAAGATAAGCTATGGGCTGTTTATAAAAATTATACACTCCTAGGTCAAACTAATTCCGAGCCTCTGATTACATACATTAACAAATGTACAGAATATTAACAGCAGCTCTCTAACTGTTAGCCGCTGGCTCCGCGTTCAGATTCTGATACAAATACAGACTAATGAAATTTATTTAGCACAACTGAGATGTAGTGTTTGTCTTTGAGATTGACTTAAGTTCCAATTGCTATTCATTTTCCGAACATGTCGTGTTTTTACAGATTTTACCCTTGTTTTTGAGAAATATTCTCAGTGAGACATTTCCCATTGGCGCCACTGAGGCATCACCATTAACAGAACACCAGTAATGGGAGGTGAAAGAACGTAATTACAGTGGTAGAATGTGAATTATGGACTCATAAATCATGTTTGTCGACAGGCAATAATACACACTAGTGAAGTGCCAACAAACAATAGTCTAATTATCTGCCAATTAACTGGTTAATAATGCTTTTCCAGGGCCAGACTGCTGACCTGTTGCTGAGATGACGGTCTCTATAATGGATCTGTTTCACCCAAGCAGCGCGTGCCAGTGTGGATTATAACTTGAATCTATACACAAAAGTGAACAGGGAAACAATACATTGCTTTTCATCCCAGAACATATCTATATGATGTCATTTTTTGGGGAATGTAAAGGCCATACTAATCCTTTAGGATGATTCATTTTAAATGTATTTGTTGAATTCAATTTATTTCATTTCATGATGTATTTTCTGGTAACAGTCATGTCAGAGACAAATTGGGATGTATTAGTGTGTACACTGCTAAAGCAAAGTGGTCAAATGCATCCCAGACTACCTTGTAGTTCCAGTAATTAGATTACAAGCTGTCTTGGTGGTTGTTTGCACTTGTATTTAGTATCCGCTTGTGATCCAATTACCCAAAACTTTAAATCAAGTGTAAATAAATAAAGTCTCAGTGTCTGTGTTTCTCAATGATGCTAAGGTGGTCATCAACAGGACCAGCTCACTCAGGAGCTGATGAGGCTTGCTTTGGAACTTATGTGGAGAGGCAGGGTGGATGGGTGGACCCTGGAGCTGGTGTTGGGGTAATTGAGGTGTTAACTGGAAACTGGAATGGCGGCTGCATCGCGGCACAGGAGGAAGTGTGCTGTTGACCCACTTGGAAACAGGAACACGTGGCATAAAGCCACTTGAGACCAGGGCTACATGGGGTTTTACCACCATTAAGAGGCTCAAGTTTGTTGTATAAAACTCTCTCTTATGTATAAATGTGAAGTTTGTTGTATAATATAACATCAGGGAGCTGGGTAATGCTGGAGAGAAATATACATTCAATCAACATAGGCATGACAACTGGACGTCCAGGAAGGAACTGGTGTTCTGTTAATGGCAAACAATAGAAAAAAAACACAAGGGCTGACAAACTCGGAGGAAGAACCCTGGTGTGTGAGTTGAAAGGGAGAGGAGGAGAGAGCTAGTTAAGGTAGGTGGGAGCAGCTGGAGTTGATTTAAGTGCCTGCACTTAGTTATCATAATATTCTGTCATTGCATTCCCTTAAATTTCCGCCACCAATCCCGTCCCTGCTACCTCCACCCTCCCAATGAGTGACCAGCACAATCTGGCCCGATCCCGCCCCTCAGCCAGAGGAAAAAAAACGCCTGCTTATTCTTTTGTTTTTTAATTGAATTTCTCCCACCATTTCTTCGCTTAGTTAATCCCTGCACTGGCCTGTGGACATGATTGGCGTGTAATTACTGGCTGTTGGCGTGTGTGCTCTCTTCGGGCCTCTCCTCTCGTTCTGCTCACCGCGAAGGCAGCAAAAATCTTTGTGTTGATCTATCTCCTCTCCCCACTCTGCACCTCCTCCTCTCCTAACGTCTGTTTCCCCGTCCTATCTTCTCTCTCATATCTCCTCCCTGTTCCTTGTGCTCCAACTTTCTCTGTTCTTCCTCCTCACTCTCCTCTATATATCTGAGGAAATATCGTTCCCAGGGGGAATTTAAAGAGTGCGAGTTAAAGGACTGCTCTCTATTTTCTTTTCAGGATGAAGAGAAAAGGAACGAGGCCCCCTTTCTTCCACATTTTGTAATCATTTTCTGTGCCGTTCTATCCAGTGTGGAATCAGTTGGAGCAGAGGCCGAGTTAAACTCCTCCATTCTTTGAGGACACATGTTAATAAAACAGCCAGCAGATAACAGTAATTACCTCTCGGTGGCTTCTGCTCTTCGCTGGGGACACACTGTGTGAGAGAGGTCTGCCTCTTCTTGAGCCTGTACATCCAAAAGATTAATTCTGTTTTTAATTAGAGCACGCTCCGAGTGATACACCAAATGCAGCCTTCCCTCCATCCTCCTCTGCTTCCCTGCCTCTGTCATCGCTGTATTAGCATAAGTAATTAGAGATTCTTATTTGCCTGCATGGTCTTGCAGTTTAAATTGAACGTGTTGATCTCTTTTGATTCTTCTGTAGTTTGAGGATCCCTGTCTTGTACAATTAAAATAACGTGCAGGGAGGGTGGTGGTGGTGGTGGTGGAGGCGGTGGGAAGCCTGCAGCACTGCTGCTGAAGCATTATCTTTAGTTTGTTTGAAACTCTCTAGAGCTCTGTGGAGATTTAAGAGGTGAGGATGTAGAGCTTTTGAAGTTTGGGGTGCTAGAAGCTTGAGAGTTCAGCCACACCGCTGCAAGATGAATGTTCTGCAGACTCGATGCTCGTGTCGTTTCATTGATGTCACTTCAGCAAAAATTTACAAGTAAAAACAAAAGAGTTACTCTGAAAAATGATTTAAGACATCAGCTCACTGTGTGAAACCCTGTGCTGTTGGAGTTGCCCCACTCGAGCCCTGTTGTAACTGTAATTTCAGTCCCTTATGTCCTTTTTATTGAAGCAGAACCACTTCACATTCCTAGCTGGTTAACAATTATGGAATATTGTATTTTCAGTGTTAAGTGCCACCACCATAATTGTTAGCTACTGAATGCGGAGAAAGTGCAGAGAAATATTTGCTCATCCAAACAACTAAGTAGCAATTGCCCAGAGTTTCTGACTATTCCTTTAAACAGTTTAGAATCAGTCTACATGGAGTCAAAGGTCAGTGGGTTACCTATGCCTCATGTTTAAACCAGCATTTATTTACTTCATTACTACTTTATTGCATTTACAATATGATGTAAACATGAGACCGACACCAGTATTTGTGATATTAATCTCCTGTTTCCTATTTTGGTCCCCACCATTTCCTGTGAGAAACATCTTCAGCTCTTGAGCTGTTAAATGCTCTACTACGTTCAAAAGCTAGTCTCTAACTCTGCCTGTCCGCTGTTTACTGCTGAGTAGGTAGTAAACATCGTGCTTATCTGAGCTTTTTCAGTGAAAACAGCTGCCTGCTGCAGCTGGAAAACCACTTTGCAAGAATGAACACAAGCTTTAAAGTTCTGGGTCATAAACTCAAAATAATGAGTAAAAAAAGCAGATAAAAACAGATCTATAGACATAGAGATGGTGAGACCTGAAGAGTGTGACGATAATTCTCTGTGGGTTGATCCCTATGAAAAACCACTGTTCTTCCAATCAACAGGGGAGATCACCATTGCTCTTTACGGCTTTCAGTTTTAGTTGAAAACCATCCAAACCGTCGACAGGAGCAAGTAAGTAGGCTGAGAAACCCAGTTTTCACCATGCTTTTTTAATATCAGCAGTATACCCACTACACCAGTCGTTTCGTTCTCTTTCAGGACATTCGAAATCTTAACCTACCTGACTTCTCCCTCTTTTCTCTGATTTAAAATGGCTTGCTTTCTGGTCTTCATGGTAATTTGTTCTCAGCTTGTCTACCATCTGTAGGAGAAAAGAGCAACTTCAGTATGAAAGATGATAGGAGATACCAGACAGGACAAGGGTTCATAGATAGGACATGGGTAGGAGAGGAGTTCTGGGTCACAAGGTCACGAGTGAAAAAACACAAACTTGTAGTGGGAATTTATTGTATAAACATTCAGCCTATATGTAGAAGAATTTATGTCTTCCTTATGGTTCACATATACTTAGTTCTTTAGGAATGTTATGTGGAGGGGGCCCTGAGAAGTATAAGTATGAGGGTTAGAGAGAGGTAGAGCAGAAGACATTTACATGATTGTGGTGTTTTCTCCATGCCAGCATGCACGCATTAAACTGAGATGGTTCATCACACTGAGTCCTTCCTTGAAGTCTACTAAGATTGAACAATATTTAGAGGAAGAGGAAAATTTTCTACTACACATCAGTTGACTGAAAAGGTGCATTGCCCTTTCTTCCACTCGCTGCCACTTTAAAACAACAGGGGCCAGTGTGCTCTTTGACACCACGTTAGAAGCTGTCTCTCCATCTTTCATCTTCTCTGACTCAACTTAGCCTGAATGAAGCTTTCATGGCTATAACAGCTGGACTTGTTGCTGAAAGATTAGTTTGCGTTTTATGCAGATGGGTTTCCTGCAGGAGTGTTTGGGAGGGATGCTTATTAAAGCTGCCTGAACAGGCGAGCAGGAAGGCAGAAGGAGATACTTGGTGAATGGCTGTTCTGACAACATAATTTGCATTCTTTAATTAACTGCCTCTCTTAACCCCCATCCCTGACCCCGCAAAATGGAAAAGACACACACACACACACACACACACTCATGAATGCTCACGCTTAAACACACCTTGAACCAGAGCTACTGGAAAACATTTCTCTTCATGTGAATTAGCTCCATGTTGCTGTGTGACAGGTCTTTATCAAGGCTGTACCAGTGAGTTAGGTGGGAGTAAAGTTGACGTCTGACAGAAGTGGGTTTATTTAGTGTGACATGAGAAGAAGAGGACAACACCAACTGTAGAAACTATATTTGAACCTGTCTTGATTGAGATTTCCTACTTAATAGGTAAATCTATAAAAAAAATTCACCATGCTCACGGCTGAGATCTGAGAGTGTGGTGGCATTGCTTATCAAAATATTCAGGTGATTGTGGTGTTATAGAGTCAACCCCCGACAAATCAATACAGTACAAATGAGCATTTATTAGAAGATAATACAAATCATTCAGGCAGGGTACAAAGTCACACAAGGAGCAAGCTGCTTGCGTCTGTCTCGGTTTCTGGGTCAGAGGGTTATTGCTTTCTTTCCCTCTCTAAATTTCTTTTGTAACTTTCTCTACGTCCAGATCTCCATCCCATTTTTGCCTATTCCTGGTTGCTTGATGGATCATATCTCAATCCAAACTAACTGGTCTCCATCATAGCTCCAAAAAACTTGTTTATCTTGAACTGTCAACCAAACTCTTTCCATATACCACTAGATTACCGTGACCCAATTTGCCCTCTGATCAATTGTCCATGGGTCTCTTCCACACAGATACAGCCATCTCACTCCAGGAACGCATTCCATACACACAGCTCTTTATCTGTGAATTCAACTAAGTGTGTAAAACTACTTTCTATATAAGTGTAATATTTATGCAGTCTACAATATGTAATCTGTAATGTACAATATGTGATCTACATAAAAACTCTAACCACTACATGATTAAACAGGTTATAAACTAAGGAACATATTTGGATAAAAAAAACTTTTGATGGTCAGTTTTCCTGCTAAATGGAGAGCTACGACCAACATATTAAGAGCACTCAGTTTCAGTTTTACCTTAATTTGGAAAAACCTAAATAATTTGTTTCCAACGTGACCTGGTCATCTGAACTGTGGACCTTGACCCATCAGATATCAGACTTTCACTCTCAGGCCACTGATATTCTTATAACCTACTGAACAGCTGCATCTCCTGGGTACGTTTAGGGATCCCCTCTGCTCTCAGTGTTCCACAAAGGCTCCTTCACCTACAGTTTCAAGTAAAATGTTTTTTTTTTTTTACATCTTACTTGAAACTGTCCTGTGCAAGAATGAATGTGTCACAGTCTCCATTCTCACTTTCTGTCATGACCATATATGATTGATTGATGCTGGACCTCTCCGTCCGCTCACTCTCTCTGTTTACCTGATCAGGTACCTGTGCTCACACACTTCCTTATAAGCAGGTCTGCGACCCTCAGTTCCCCATTAGATTGTGTACAAAGTTGCGCTCCAGCCTTCAGTTCTGTGCTTTAGTTACCTGACCACTCGTTGGTGGCCAGATCTGCTAACCTGAACGTGATCTCTTGCCTTATCCCTGACACTCGTTAGTCCTCTCTCTGATCTGACTTGTTTATGCCCTCTCACTTTGCCTCTGGATTCTTACTCTGACTGCTTTTAGATATCACTGTGTTGTTAGATGTTTCTCAGTCTCTTTGCGTCAGACTAATCTCTATGTGGACGCCACCACAAGCACCAGCCACTACCTGGACCCCTGCTCTCAGCCTCCCCCCGCCTGCCATCTCGCACTCACCACATGGACGCCATCGCCATATTCAGCTCCTGCTCTCTACTCATCCTGGCTCTGCTACCGTTGTCTCAGACACTCACTCTCACCTCTCATCAGATTCCCTCATCTCCTGTTCCCCTTTCTGGCTCAGTGAACTAAATCTCCTATCATCCTCAAGCTCAGGGCACAGAGTCCTGGCTGCTTGTTTTTTCTGGGTTTGATATCATCATCATCATCATCATCATCATCATCATCCGTTAGTTGGCAACTTACGTTTTGATATTCCAAACTGAGTCACATGCTGTACTAACCCTCTGTCTCCTCTTTAGACCCAGTCACATCGCCATCAATGTTGCCCTTGCTTTAGCCATCCTCTACTAATCCTATGATTTGTAGAGACTCACATGGCTAATGGAGGTAGCCAAGTTAGTAGCAATGCTAATAAAGTACAGAAACAATGTTAATATAGATTTTGCAACATTATAAATGTACACTACACATAATCAAATGATCATTTTTCAAAATCCTTCTCACACTGTTACAGCATGTTAACATATTTATGAAGATTACCAGATTAATAAACAAACCTTAAAGCATATTTTTGTTTGCTTCTCCATGGATATTTTCCACAGTCCAGCTTTGCAATATGTTGTATCCAGCTGGTAAGCAGAATGCCAAAATGTAGCATATCAGTACTTCCAACTGCATCTGTTTCACTTGACCATTGTGCGGTAGGTTGTGGTTACAGCAGTAATGTATGCTCAGATCCACCTCAGTAATGCCACATGCCTGGATATTAGGACAATGACCTTTATGTTTGAAACTCGTGCTTCAGGTTGTCTACTTGAATCTTATATTGATGCAAACATTTTAGCTTTTCTTTCTAATATGCTTTTGGCTTTAACCCCTTATGAATCCATGTTGAAACTGGACACTGGATCATATTCTACACAGTCCTCTCTTCTGTATTTATGCTTTTAGGTATTCAGTATTGTGTGTAGTATCACTGCAAGAGGTTGACATTAGCCTGCGGGAAACTGAAATTCAGCTGTCAACTGAGTGTCAGTACATTATAGACACACTGTCCAGCTATGTAAATCCTGTCTGATGACAGATGTTGTACCACAGGAGCCATTTAATATCACAGAGTTCTGAACTCTTATTATTTTGTTTAGTGCCATAATGAAACTTAAGGTAACTCAAATTATTAAAAGAGAATATAGGAAATACACAAGTTTAAACTAAGTTATACTGTCGCTCGTGCTGAAGGCCTGATACCTCAAATACTACACTAGCAATTGCCCTAAACCTTGAAATCTCTTTTGTGCATATTAAACTGACTTAAATCATGACTGGGAAGACAAACTGCCCTCGTTGATTTTAGCTGCCAGTGAGGTGGTCCAGGAAAGTTTGGGTTTTAGTCAACAATCTTGGTCATACAGTGCAGGGCCCTTTAGTCTCTCTATAACGATGAATGGAAGACACAAAAAACCTCAACACACCTTATATATCATGTAAATGGCTTTAGGCTTTGTCTGTATTATGCAAATAAAATTGCAAAAGCAAGTCTGCAAACAGCACAAAATGAAACAATCTGTATGATCGTCGGGCAGAAAGACGTTCTGTTCTCTGTTTTACACTGTGGAATGAAAGATGTCAGATCAGAACTACCTCACTGAAAGTACAGACAGGACAGAAGGCTATGCAGATAAGCCATGTATTCTAGCCTGACTCTGGTTCTCTGGTGTCTGCTGTTGCCCCTGTGAATGGTTCTGGTCTGAGTAGATAATTAGCAGTTACAATTCAAGTGCCACGCATCTTAAGGAAGTAAAGCATCATGTGACAGTGTTGACAAAAATTAGTTACATACAAATAAAACAGAAATGAATTGAATTCAATTAAAGAATTATAAAGTTGTCCCTCAGTAAATACATTTTTTTCATGAACCAATGTATTCATGAGAGCATATGAAAGCAAATCAAAGTGAGCAAAGCAAAATAAACAAATACCTCAGTATACTTATTAAAATGATAATTCCCAATAATGAGCTATAATAATAATGAGATACTAGACCCAAAATGTGACTTGGTATGCCAGATTTGTGACAAAATATCAGCTGTTGACTTCTCTGACACAGAAATCTCAGTACTTCCACTGATCTCATTTAACCTTTAGTGGTTGAACTCTGTCTCTTCAAATCAAACTTGTTTGCTCTGTTGTTCTTTTATGTCATGCATTCAAAAAAACTATTCTAAATGTGCATGCGTGCACTACCCCATTGATTGATCGGCACTGGCCAGATAAAGGACCTTAGCCGTGGTGTGTTGAAGCTTAGTCTTTTGTGAGTTTAACTGCTTTAACAGCAGCAGCAGGTTGGGGTGCAAATGAAAACCGGGCCATTAAACAGCGGCCAGAGGAGTGTCTCCATGTAATGGCTATTGAACACGCTGCTCCAAACGAGAGGTAATCAAAGCCGAGTGTAATTACACACTGCTCTGTGCTTTTCCAAAGCCTGGCCATTGTGCCCCGAGCTCCCCACACCTAATGACACAGGTAAAGGATCAAGTGGAGCAGAGGGTGAAAAGTGGAGAAGCAGGGATGCAATTATGTACCAATTGCAAGATGATGTTTGCAATTTAGCCCCATGACAAAGGCACAAAAAAACAAAAAACAAAAAAGAAACTAGGTGCTGTGAAGGGAGAACATACTGTAGGTGACATATTAACATTTGAATATTCGGGGACTGTTACTATTAGACAGAAGTGGTGACAGTGAATCTTTGTTCACCCCTTCTATAAAGGAATATTTCTGATGCACATCTAATAAGTTGCCATTCCTGTGCTATGCTCACATTATTATGAGAATAGTCTTGACACACAGAGAGAAGAAGGAAAATGAAAATGCTGTTGTAAATATTTTACCAGATGAAGCGTCACTAAAGCAATCATCACTAAACAAATTCAAACTTTTAACAGAAAGTCATTATTAATCTTTCCTCCATTTAACAGGCAATTTGTAAGTTCATATGTTGTTTGAGGCAACAGATTAGAACAATAGAATATTATAGTTAAACCAGCAAAGCAATTGTACAAGGGCTGCAATTTCAACATTGTTTCAATGCTCATTTGGGTTGTATGAGAACATGGGGACAAATGACCTATATGGGTGTTAAGGTTGGAGTCATGCTTTATTACCGTAAACATACAAAGCATATTTTAACCCAAGCTACAAACTTCTTATTAAACCTATGTGGTTTGTGTACGTAACCAAGTAGATTGAGTTTTCATGACGAGGAAGGTCTGGTATGACTGTTGCCATTGAGGTGCTGTTTCAAGAGTCTCACGATGCCCAATCAGCCTTGAATTTAACTGTGGCATGCGATTAATGCTAAGATATTGCCCTGTGTGACTCACCAAAGGTCTGCTTGGTCACATCAACAATGAGGAAAAAAGTTAATTTGAGCCACACAGGTTGATAGTTGCTTTACATGCTTTATTGACTCCCTTTTGTTTGGACAGCTGTAGTCGATGATGGAACGACTTTGGGGTTTCAGTGTCTTGTCCAAGCACACCTTGACATGTAGTCAGAAGGATCTGGAAATCAAACCACTTACCTCACAGTTTATAGACTACTGCTGTACCAACTGAGCTAAATGCCACACCAACAGAAAATAAAATAAAAGCACAGCAAAACCAACTAGAAATACAGAAGAAATAGAACCATTGCAGATACAAGGGACAAGGCAAAGGAGGTCTTGCCTAAAGACCTCTACTGGAGGTATACCTCAGCCAGGTCTGGCTTCCCCAGTCTCCGCATAGAGAGCAATCTTCTTACCACTACACTTTCAGGCCAAAAAAATTGAAGCTCTTTTATAGACTGGAGCTATCCCGGTAAACACTGGACAAGTTTAGCCTTTCACAGGTCCAACTCACATAACTAGACACATTGACAGCTACAAGCCCATGCACCTTATCCATTGCTTACAACACATTCTGTGTTGCTCATCAAACTCTTCCCTTTCAAGGCTTTATTGTCACAAGCCTCCTATATCTGCTCTTCTACACACGCACACCAACCGTTTTCTTTCTTGTTAACAGTCCTCTCAGGTGGCTTGATCTTCATGCATTAAAAATTGCCTCTGGCAAAAGCTGATTGCTAAAGTTAAAGTGTCACAAGAGGTGACTGACAGCTTCTTTGCTCTTGACATTTACAAGCTGTGGAGTACAATGCTTTGCCACTGAGTAGTAATCTTGTTGTATTTATTATCAATTTATTATCACTCACCCTCCACTAGGATGGTAAGTCACAGAAGATCATCGCTGAAACACCTGGCTGTTCACAGAGTGCTGTATCAAAGCACATGCTTTAACAAGTTGACTGGGAAAAGTGTGGTAGGAAAAAGTAGACAGGGCTTCTATCACAGGGCTGACATATACAGACAGACACAGGGAGAACATGCAAACTCCACACAGAGGGTTCAAACCTGGGTGTGCTGTGAGGCCTAACCACTACACCACCATGCCCCCCACGGTAGTACTCAGACAAAGGTATAGTATAGGAGAGATACTGCATGAATGTGATGGGCTTGGTCAAATCACACACATCATAGCCTACTTTAAGTATAGTAACAGCAGCTGATCGGTAGAGGTTTGTTGAAGAAGAAGAAAAAGTGCCAGATGTGCAAAGGCAACAAGCCAGTGTGACCATCCACAGCAGCTTAGCGTAAGAAGATGTGAGGCTGACTCGAACAACTGAGTAGTTACTTTTTATTTGGGTGAGGTAAGGTGGCTAGCTACATACCGTTGTGGTTGTTTGACTGATGATTATTGGAAGTGATTTCTATTACCTGTCATGCATTCATCCTAAATCGTTCCTTTGCCGCATGAAAACAGCTGCAGCAAGTGCACAGTCTGCCTCTTTGCTTCAGCATGAAGCTGCATTTGTTTTAACTGCCATGGAGCACACGAGTGCTTAGTGACACAATAAAAATGATGGCCTGCTCCTTTAACACACTTTGTTAGAAGTAATTTCATTGCAGGATTTACAAACTGCTGAGTAGATTTCCTCTGACACCAAGCTGGAATGACTTTTCTGGTTAAGACAACTCATGAAAAAAGAAAAAAACACTAATGATTAAAGCATATTGATCAGCTGAAGCTGCACCATCTATAATAACTGAGGCAGACAGTTATAAGTGGACCAATGCTGACTCTGTATATTGGACTAAACCTTATGCGATACTCAAAAAAGTCACCATTCACTTGACAGTATGATAACAGCTCTCCACAGTCTGTCACTATAATCCTTTCCACAAAGAGTTAGCATTGGGCAACAAGAGAGAAGCAGAGCAGTCTTAACCATGTAGAAAAAGGGCATTTTCCTCGACTAGTGTGTTACAGCGACTGCGGGCTCTCTTATCTGAGAGTGTCAGAGGGAGAGAGAGGAGCTCAGCTAATCCCAAACAGCTCTTCTCAGCTAATCTCAAATGAGATGGAAATCCAGACGATTCACAGGGCCAAAAAACATGCTGCCTCCATCCTATAAGATCTTGCTTTAGGGGGAAAAACAATAATTTACAAATGTGGTAAGCCACAAAGTAGTGAAGCAAAAAAAAAAAAAAGTCTAATAAGTCAAAGAAGTTACACTTCACATTCTCCTTTTCATATGTATGAATTATGGTGTTCAAGACCAGTGTATAAGACTGTATTTGTTCCAAAATGGAGAATACATCCATTGTACGGTACCTGGAGGGGTTCACAATGGACAACTTAGAACATCCATTGTCTGCTACCAGGTTGCCAACCACACCTAATCATGTTTCTACTTATAGTACATAGGTAGAAATATATTCCACTTTCTATACATTTACATTTAGGCATTTGGCAGACACTTTTCTCCAAAGCGATACAAGGCTAGCAAGATTGGCATAAAATGTAGATTATGGCTTGTATCCACCTTACGATAGATGCTACAGTATGTCCCAGAAAGACATACCTTGCCACTGAGGTTGTACAAGTCAGAGCTAATTTAAAAAGTTATTTGGATTCTATTCAGTTCTATAGCTTTATGCTTGGCCTGGATAGGATAGTGCTCAAAATCCACAAAACTAGACAAATGCGGATGCAAGGAGGGAAGAGTTTGAGTTGGGCAAGACATTGCAGACCCTCAAAAAAGTTGTTGAGACCTTCAAGGAGAAGCTGAGACACCTGCAGAAGACAAGCCTTCCCAACCTGTCCAGGGTTAGTGTATTGACCATTGCCAGTTGCCGGAATCTATAATAGACCACATGTGCTCAGAGTATTACAACCATCCTGAAGTTTGACCAGAAATCAAACTGCCACGAGTTTGACAAGTTGGACATTGGCATTAAAAGAAAGGATGTCTGTGGATGCATAATAGTAATAGTCAGTAATAATCTTTTTGATACACTTGGGAATTTACCTTCCTCTCAATCACTGCAAACTGTCCAGGCCCTAATGCAGCAAAGCAGGCCCAAATCATGATGTTTCCTCCACCACACTTTAAGATTGGGATGATGTTTTCATGATGATATGCTGTGACCTTTTTATACCAGATATAGTGTTGTGTGTTCAATCTTTCATCAGTCTGGACTTTTGTGGACTTTCATCAGTCCACAAAACATTTTGCAAATACAGCTGCAGAGTGTCAGTGTGCTCATTTGCAAACTTCAGACATGCAGCAATTATATTTTAACAAGCAGCCGCTTCCTTCAAGACACCCTACTTGTTCAATGTTTTACGTACTGTAGACTCATGAACACAAATGTTGCCTTCAAATTTTAATAGAGCAACCACAGTCCCAAAGTGTCACCATTTGTAGATTGTTTACTTAACTGTAGATTGGTAAGGTTGTAAAGTCTTTGAACTCACTTTGTATTGATTTCCAGCTTTATGTAAATCAACAATTCTTGATCATAGATCCTCTGATAGCTCCTTCTTGTTATGCGGAGAAAACTTAAAACATTTGAGTGTTTTTTGTCAGTCAATGTAGTTTTAGTCCACACCTTCAAAATAATGTTCTTCCAGGTATGCTAATACCTGATTCCAATTAGCTTTTTGGAGGTTATTCTCTTAGGTTCACATACTTTTTCTTGCCACTATAGATTATGTCTATGTCACATATTGTCCTGTCCAGTAGTAACTGTCTAGCAGCCACCTATGTTTAACACTATATAGATTGTTTCTTTCTGGCAAGTAAAAACATTATATTGTCCTCATAAGTGACAAAAGTTCAAAATGTCCGGTCTGTCTCACTGCGGCATTAAAACATCTAACTCTCATTAACACAGAATGCATTGTTCATTGTTACCTTGATATCCAGTGATCATCCCTTTAAACTAAATATCTCATATGAAAAATAGCAAGTCATGTTTCTGACCCATGGCTTGGTAAAAAGGATAATGGCTTCATTTTGAAGAAGCCTGTAGTGCAGTGTAGATCACAGTCAGTTTGTCCTGCTCAGTGCACTGTCACCTGGATACAGGATGGGATCTCTAATAGACATTCTAGTTGGGTGCATGAGAAGCTGTGAAAATCACAGCCAATGACACATACTATTGGTATTCCCTCTATCTTGTATTTCCTCTTTCTATTGCAATGCAGCACATACAGTATAATATTCATAGGGAACATGTGATAACTGCTGTTAAATACTGGCATATGGGCATAACTAAACGACTTTAAAAAAAATCATTTCAAATCATTTAGGTTTGACAATTTACATGCTAATCTAATTGCCAACATCTGGGAAAGAAATTGTTCTTTTCCTCTGAGGACACAACTTTAAAATTTAATGCTGACCCGTTGCTCACAGCAACACGTCTGCCTGGACTTTAATTAAAATGCATAACTCTGGGCGACGTGTTTAAAAGAAGCTGACAGTCACAGTCGTTGCCCTGGATACCCAGTGTTTCAGATGGAGTGGAGTGCAGTGTAGTAACGCATAGAGTAATATTAACATTGCAGGATTAGACGCAGCTAAAGGACATGGACCAGGAGCCTCACAACACTCCCCATCCTTTCCTGCTTCCTCCGCTGATCTTCCCTGCACATCTTCCCTTGACTACCTCTAAGTCAAATCAATCAGGAGTCACTAATGGACTCCACACAATGCACGATTCATCACATGACCTCCAGAGACATTTAGGGCATGAGAATGCAAAAACTACATGTATAGGAGGAGGATGTACAGCAACATGAAGCTAGGGAACTGAAACAATGCAGCAGAGTGAGCAGCATTTTCACCTGAACTCAAGATCGCACTACTCTGAAAAATGACATGGGATCTTTGTTTAAATATTAAATGTACACCAACAAAGAACTCCACATGTGCACGTATACGCACACATGAATAATGATGCATTCTCCTTGAAACACTCAGTCATTCACCTGTCGCCTCACAAGCACACACACACAGAGCACATGGATTTGCAGCATAAAGGACTCATGTTTAAGGACTCAAATACAAAACCTTATTAACCTTTTTAGTGGCATTTTACAAGTGTTTGGTTGAACGTTATCCTATATTGTTTGGTGTTGTTGCAACTGTGCAGCCATCACTTCAAAGTCATGAAGAGGAGAGATGCTGCTGCTGCTTCCCCTTTTGTTGTTGCATTTACCACCAATCCTGAACATAGACGTCACATAGAGGGAGCATTGTGTTGTCCTAGCAGAAGCAGTGTCTATGCAGGATGCGTTCATGCACAGTATTAAGGTGAAGGTCATTTATGCTTTGGAAGTACTGAAAGGCCACACATTAATACATATTCACTTTACTTATACAGAAAAACACAGGAAAATCAGCTAGGGCTGCACTAATATCCTGTAGGAGCATGTAGAGGAAGTCCAATCACAAAGGCAGACAGACTGACAGTACAGACAGATACAGTAAACACATCAGCTTGAAGGCCTGATTGCTACCTTTTACACTTTAATCATCCACAGGTATGACAGCAACATATACCACAGTCTTCCTTTCACATCACTGTGTGTGAGTGCACATTTGTGTATGCGCACGCAAAAGGCAGTGACACAGCCATTCATCTTGGAGGACCTGGCAGAGAACAGCCCTGTCTCACTAATGGTGTTATTTGTTAGTCAGACACCGGGCAGATGCATTTTCTAATTTGCCATACCCTTCATCTTTGTACACATTAAAGAGGGCATTCAGACAGACACACAGTGGAAAATGTGTTATAGTCTGAAACAAGGCAACAGTCCTGACTGTCACAGGCACAGATTGCCCAGGCTCCCGGGCACCGACGGGGGGAAATCACACTGTCAAGTGACCACATGGACGGATTATGAGACAGTCATGTGCAAACGTATGCTTGCAGGTGTGTTTTCTGTTCCTCTTACTGTAGTTTGGCATCTCCAGCGTTTGTGTTTTTCTTTATTGGTGACAATGTTGCGTCTCTTTGTACTTGTTTGCAGGGGTTTTGCATCATTTTTCATAAATTGTAGTCCCCGTTTTTTTTTTTTTTTCTTTCTTATCTCTTTGTGGCTACTTTGCATTTGCATTTGTAGTCATTTTAATGTCTTTGATGTTTTTGGTATCTGTTGTGATTGTGAAGTCTTTTCATTTCTTCACAGTTTTGCTGCATTTGCAATTCATGCATTTGTTCATTTTTGTTTTACTTTTCAGTCTTAAAGTTGTTTTGCTCCTCTTTTTGATCATAAAACATTTTTTGTGGTTCTCTTGTGATTGTGTGTTGACATTGTTTGGTATTGTTTCCTTTTGCATTGGTTCCTCTGGTCACTTTTTGTCTTTGTGTGACTGAGCTGTGTGATTGTCTTTGCAACATACTTTGTATTTCTAGTAAAGCAGCCTTGTGCTGTTCTAGCTTTACGCAGCTTTTACACTAAACACATTGAGTTGTATTAATACAGAACCTTAATTGGATCAAGTAGACAAAGTTTAAATTAGTAGTCTTCACTCAACTAGCAGATTTGCTTTCTTTTCACAGGATCATTGGCGAGGTTCTGATTGTGAACGATCCTGTTCGTTAAAATGGCTCTTTGATAGAAAGAAGGGGATTGTAGTTAATAGCAGTTAAGACCACACCTCTGCGCAACCCTGCAGGAATGTAACTGACGCACAGGCTTCAACCTCCGTTTAACCAATGCACTGAATTTAATGATTTGAGTAGGCATTGAGAATTTGGCTCATTCAACTGATAATTTCAAGTTAAGTTAATTTTAAAATATAAAATATAATTATGTTAATGAAAATTATTGATTCCATGAAATTCCCTTATGATGGTTTAGTGTTTGTGTGTGTGAGCATAAGCAAGTGAAAATCCTGTGAATAAAATCCAGTGTGTGTTTAAATAATAAAAGGCCAGTTGTGTTGTGATGTCACAGAAATATAGAACTTTATAACATACATACCGTACTTTTTTTTTTATTTTGTCCATTCCGACTGTATCTATTTTATAATAATGCCAATAATGACAATAACAATAATTTTCAATAATTGTCTTTGGATTGTTGGAGGAAGCTTTACCAGCCTGCCCTGCCTAGTTACAGCTGCAAAGTTTATACAAGGATACACCCAGAGGAGAAACTGCAATCACTTGCAGAGTCATCTTAGTGGATACGGTGGAAACAAACAGTCTGTTAAGCAATCAGTCAATTGAGACGCAGCTGTCTCTTTCTGCATGTCCTTGGATTTGAACTAGCCACCTTTCTTTGAAATTGTTCTGCTTCACCAGTGATTTATGTTGGCATAAACTAATCAAAGGCGTCCTGATTATTATTTTTTCAGTTCAGTTCAATTGGATTTATATAGCGCGAAATCACAACAACAGTCATCATCATCAGTTATTATTTTTTACGAGTATATTTTGTGCAAATTTACATTTGTGTTTTGCTTGTGAGCAAACACATTTTGTTCCTTTTACCTTAGCGTCCTCATGTCAGGTAAACAAACTAATGATTAATGCAAGTAGTGTTGAAATTTGAGCCAGACAGCCGGCTTCAGTCAGTGGAAGCTATTTGGTATTTATTATTTTTAAGAACCAGTCAAGCATAAGTGTAATTGTCCTTTCCTAAGAAATTGGAAACAGAAATATTCATGTCTGTCAGTCACTAGATAATTACACAAGCTTGTGCTTACCTCTTGAACATGAATTCATGACTAGTGTTGTGCTCCTGATGGGTTTCTGGTTCCAAATAAACAATAAAGGAAGAAAGGTAGGATGGCATCTGCTTCTAGTAATGAGTAACACTTTAAGGCAGGCTTTTCAGCGCAAGGGAAAGATAAAGATCTGCAGAGTCCAAGATGTTTGCGTTTCCACTTATACATAAAAAGCAAAATCCCACATTTCCCCAATTTCTACAGAATCTTACAGTTCACAACATCAAACTGAGTTTTGTTAGACCCTCCCTGTTAAGAAAATTCTCAATTTGAAGCTATAGGCTAAATAACCTTGACCCTGACACTCAAGACACAATATTATGCGAAAGAGTAGTGCCATCCATAATGAATACATTAATGAATACATTATACAATTCTTCAATACAAAAACGGTATGGTTTTAATAAAATTATTTTGATATAAACTATAAAAAACAGATTGCTTTACAGTAGCTGTATTGCAGGTATTTTACGAAAGCTTTTAAAACAAAAGATAAAAACATCATTGGGCTACAGTCATTTCTCATCTGTGTGGAGACACTGCTGAGCTTGTAGATTTTGATGGTAGGGGCAAAAACATGTTCTCTCCATTCCCAACCTATGCTTCATTTTGCCTCCCTGTAGCATTCCCTTAGAAAAGCCTTCCACATCAACCAGTGCTGCAAAGCCTAACCCACTGCACTGATCCGTCTCCACTGGGTGATGATGCGGGGTATACTTTGGACATCAGCATCTTTCATTCTTTCTTTACCTTCTCAGAAAATGTCACTCCATGAGGTTAATTTCAGCCTGAACATCTTTTGAAAATCTTTTGTACTTTAATTCTGACAAGGGCTTCAGTGATCTTCTGGACAAAATCAAATATTGGCACTTCTGGATAACCACCAGAGGGTGCCAGTGGTCTTTTCCTCCCCACCAGCAGGGCTAACTTGTGAAGAACGTGCGTCTTCACATGTGTAAGAGTCCACATGTATGAATCACACTGTTGGAAATCCTGTGCTTATGCAACAGCTGCTGTAGTCTAAAAAAGAAGATTTTTCAGCAAGAGCTCTGTCAACACACAGTATGTGCACATGAAGTAAGAAGCAGTCACAACACACCTGTATTCCACTGAGCTAAAGTGGACATTGCAGGATCAACAAACAGTTTATGCTTAGAAATTATAGATAATTATAAATAATTTCAAGGTATTCATGTCAAATGCTATAGCTTCATTGATTGTCTAGACAGAACAAACGTTGGCATGCAGCTGTTTTCTTCCAGACCCCCGTGTTTAATGTGTTATAATAAAAACTGCAACTTCTAGTCCATCGGATAATAAATGCAGAAGATCCACAACAAATTGGACCTGGACACAGCATGAGAAAAAACATTAGGTCAACACAAAACATTTTTACAGACTAATGAGCTGACTCAGTAGACATGGTTAAGAAAAAAATCCTATGTTTCCAAGGACAATTGCAAAAAGCAATGTTTCTATGCCTATTTGTTCTCTGAAGAAGTCATCAATTCTTACTGTGGCTTGGCGAGACTACAAGCCAACCATAGATTGTTTGTCACAACTTGTATGACATACAGAGATGATTATAGAGGAAAACATGTTGTAAAAGTTTTCAAACTCAGCAAGAGAAGGCAAGGTCAGATACAGTGTCTTTGACAATGACACAACACGAAGGCTAAAATGAGCAACTGTTGTGCCCAGTGCTCATTGTTTTCGTGACCATTTTTTAGGCTGGTTTCTTGGGTGATTATTTGCAGAACTAAGCATGAACCATCGGATCAGATTCTGCACTGGCAGAGAGGTAATATTAAAAACATTAGATTGAGATCAAATAAGAAAAAAACAATATTGGAACATGTCTTGTAGCATTGCGCCTGTCAATGTGACAGTGGTTGTCTGTCTCTTCTGACCTTGTTCAGTGTCAGATGGTATTGGCTTTAGCCCGGCCCAGTGACCATTATGGATAAGTGGGTATAGCTAATGAATGGGTATTATTATTAACGGCAGATCCAATAATTGAGGTTTGTTTTTTAAAAGCGTTTCAAGGCTTTTATGTCCCCTGTTGAGAGAAAAAGACATTCAGAGATAGGTATCAGTAAGGTGCTGTATGAGGAACCTTGCACAGTTATAACACTCCCCAGTGTATTCAGCAAAGTGTATAGTAAATATGTGTGACAGACCTCAGGGAAACACTTATGGCATGAATTGAGAAAAAACTTCCTTTTTGAGACTGAGAGGTAAATAGTACGGTTCTCTGACATGCCACATGTGTGGAGACTGTAGCTGCTGTGAGATGGATTTTGCTTTTCGAGTTGGTCAGGACTCAATGATGCTCTGCGGCTTGCCTCTTGGGGTTTGGCGCTGAGAGCTGGTGTCACAAGAAACTCGGCTGGATCTCCGGTGACTTTATCAGAGTAGCCCATTGCGCTGCTGCTGCTGGCTCATCACTATCTCTGGATCTTCTCTGGTGCTGAGCGCCTCTGAGGCTTTCAACTCCTATCTCAGTGAAAGACATTAAGGACAAGATTAAGATGAAAGAGAATACCACAGGATGTTCTGCAAAGACCGGGATCTTTAGCCACAACCTAGCTCTCTGAAATCATTGATGGAGCTGGAAGAATTTTAAATATATAAAGCAAGTCATTGGGTATCATTTAATTTCCTGTCATGTATGTTACTGTATGTATAAGAATAAAACATACAGCATGGATGGGTAGAGTAATCACTCATTAGCTGTGGGATTGGCATTTCGCTGCACCATCCATACAGTATGTTGAAGTGTCCCTTGACTTCTTTAAGCCCCCATAATTTCTAAAATATAGCACAGCCATTGAGGTAGCACAGGCCAGTGCACGCTGAGCACCCTGCCATGCTGGTCGTATTGGTGAGAGCTGAGTCAGAAGGGGCACGGAGCAGATCAGTGCATGGATCAGTTGTTCTGCAGTGGAAACTACTAACAGGATAGGACAAAAGAGAAAGAATAACAGGATGTGACAAACATAAATCTAAATCTAAGGGCGGTCACAGCTTTAAGGGTTCGTCCCCTGGGACAAATAAATGCCCTCAGCACATTTCGAACCAGTCCGCCAACTACATTTTGACGTTTCATTTATCAAGATCAAATGACGAGTGATGAATGATTGATGATTGGCTGAATATGGTGCTACAGAAAACATCAGGGGCCACCAGAAGCCAAAGTTTTCGGAATCTATCATCTATAGAACAGTTTCTCCGATTTGGCCGGACCACGTACACCTGAGGAGAATTGTTACTTTAATCTAAATTTGGACTATTTTATCGATCCCCTTGGGGAAATGATTGCTCAACAGCTGCACATAGATGATGGCGCTGCCGGAGTGTCCAGCAACATCTCGAGAGGTGGCCTGGAGGAATCAGGAATTTAACCACCAATCCTGAGGTTCATACTGGATTAGATAACTGCCCTATCAACTGAAACACTGTGGAAGCTTAGTGTAAAGGCACAGACACAGCAACATTCATTTCCCTTTTCATGTGTATGTGAAATGGGGCGAGACACGTGCTTTTTACAAACTGACCCAACTCATTCATGACTTATGAAACTGTGAGGTACTCCAGTGTCCGGGTGGTTTGACAGAGGAGGCACGACTGAGATCTCTTTCAGGTAATAACGTTTGCTTCTTTTCTTGCTTTATTACTGCAGGTGAAAATTCCAAGCAACAGAGAGAGAGAGAGATGATTCATCTTTGTGCATAGAGGATTAACTCTCTCAGCGGAATCCACATTGTTACTTGAATTCTTTGCAGCAGAGCCTTTTTCTAGGAAATCTAACTGCATAAACATTCTCTAACTGTTCTCTTCCTTGATGTGTCTGTCACTAATAGACCAGACATACACACATCAGAAAATTATATGTTATCACCAACATGAGAATCACATAATTGAATATATTATGATCATGACTAGAGGAAACTGGCTGGCTGCATTTACTCATGTAACCACAGTCACTGTGTATTGGGCTGTAAGCAATTCAAAAACTAACATCTTTTCCAAGAAAAGTTTTTTTCCCAGAAATATAGTAGTTTAAATTCTCGGCTAGAAGGTTGTGCCTTGCTCAAAAGCTGTTCAATAAGTCTCATCATATAGAGAAGCTTTGCACTTTCATCCATTATCACTGAGTTTACAACATTTCCCAGCATGTATGTGAGCATATTTCCAGACAAGGTCAACTGAGTTAAGACACACGCCCATTAATTATCTTTACAAATGATGCATGAGAAGAGCTCAGTCAATCAACATATCCCATTTTAAATATCGAAACCACACAGGTGATCTAAAGATTGCATGTCCCATACTATGTATAAAACACACAATGCCAAAGAAACAGCATTGTTAAAGAGTCACCTGTCCTCAAAATTTACCAGCTTAGCATTTGGAAAGATTGAACAAGACGCTAGTTAAGCTTGTTCCCATGTACTATGGGTGGCTGTAGCTCAGGAGGTCCAGCAGGTCATCCACTAATGGCAGGTGCACATGTCAAAGTATTCTAGGGCAAGACACTGAACCTCAAGTTGCTCCCAGTGGGGCCATGGCATTGACTTAAATGGCAGATCCACCACCACTGATGGTGCATGTGTGGGTGTGTGTGTGTGTGTGTAAAGGTGATTAAAAGGGTGAACATGTGAAGCGCTTTGTCTATCAAGTTCTACTGCGATGTATATAATCTTCATTTAATTTTATAAAAGTGTAAAAATGTTCTGAACATGCACATTTTCATAAAGCCGAGAAAACAGTTACATATTAGGCTGCTAAGTGGATCTGATGGAGCTCTCTTTGAGGGAAATCTCAGCAGATGGCCAAGTAATTGTTGAGTTATTGATCATCTCCCTATCAATGCGGCTAGATATATGATGCTCATTTAGTGCTATGATGCAGGCAACATAAGAGTAATTACAGTTGAGCTGAGTCTGGAGCAACAACTTTTATGCTTTGCAGAATTGAAGAATTATGCTATGCTACTTTCTGTCTGTCACTCCTGGGAGTACACCTCCATCACGACGAGCATGATGCACATTGCTAGAAAGAGTAAATGGATTTTCTTTGACTTGAAAAGTCAGCTTGTATTCCTGTAAGGAACCTCAGTGAGTGCTACTGGGCGCCATCATGCTGCACGGATTTGACCTTGCTCATAATAACATATACTGTAAACACGGCTCAGACGCGATGAATGTGAATGTGGAACGTCAGGGCTGTGTTCTTCTGTCCAGCTCCGAATGGCGGTGTTCCTCAGCTATGTGGCATCTCCTCATGAATAAATTGCTACTTTGCATCCTGTGCAAAGAGTGGGTTTTCTTGTTACCGCGGAGAAGAAAGAGGAGGCTAAAAATTTCATGACTGCTAAATTATTCACGCCGCTGTTAGATGACAAAAAACAGCAACATCCTGAAAAATGTAATGTTTTAGAAGAGGGTGATAAGTGGATTATTGGTGGGAGACTATGAAATATGAAAATGTCAGAATTATCATAATTTACTCTGTGGGCCTGGTGTCAGAGGACGGCTCAGTAATTGGCTTTCATACGAAAACACAGGAGCATAGATGGTTAATATACAGTCGCTGCATCCTCTGCGGTCACATAGGGGCTGTGTTCCGCATTTCTGCAGAACGTGGAATCTCCTAGAATGAAAAGGGAGATCATCACTATACACTATGAATGGTGTTTTCTTTTTATGTGTGAATGAACTGTGTGGCAGGCTTCTTCCTTTATTTTCCACTAAATCAGCTAAAAGAAACCAAATGATGCTATCTCTCTTTAAGAAGATTTCTTGTGAACCACTAATGGCGTTTCCTATGCAATAGTTTTATTTAAGAAAATACACAATGGTTCGCCATTAGTCAGGGTCTGTCACTGTGGCTGGTATTCAGCATCCCATGTCAAATTGCGGTCGTAAAGAAGAAGGGAAAGCATCGTAAATATACACTATTTTCGAAAAAAAAATTTTGCCAATAAAAGTATAAATGTATAAAATGTCTACGGTTGTTTTTCAGTATAACACACAACAGAAAAATCTAAAAAAACTGAAGCAGGAGAGTGTGCAAAACACAAATTGTGTGTCATTTTTAATCATGTTGATCAGGTTTCCATTTTAGGCCTGCTCACTATCTAAAACTGAATCTAAATAGAACAGAGCATACACAGCTGTTTCATGGTCATGGATTAAGGTCCTATTCACCAGTTGCTGCATGTGCGTTACTTCGAGAGATGATGGAGGACTTACATGTCTTCACATTGTGAGTTTTGGAGGTGAGAGAAAGAATAAGATGTTAATCCATTTTAATTTCAGAAAGTAAACATGTTTAGATTTGTTTAGAATTTGATTAATGGTATTACTCGGTTGGTCAACTGAATGTGCCCGCTGCCCTCCCATTTTTTGATGATTTCTTGTGACTTTCTTTCAAGAGAAGTACCTAAAATCAGCTCAACAGGAGCCTAGATGTGAGACTATTTGCTTATGTGAAGAAATAACTCTAGATAGCAACACTACAAGACTGATCAGTCAGGATCCTGCTCAACACCACAGAATATAGATTCCCAAACTACTTCAACTGCTTACAGTGTGAATGAGCAGTGGTTTTCAAAGTCTTTCCAGATATCAAGAACTAACTTTCAATGGTTGTTGGCTATTAATATCTTTCTCCCAGTCCATTCCCACCAAGCCCTGGGAGTCATGACCACATACATGTACTGTATGAGGATTTGAAATCTCATGGGTTAGAGTTAATGTGTTCAGCGTGAAAGGAGAAAAGAGTTCGCTACCAATGTAACAAGGGGGAACACTGTTTGGCAATAGTCTTCTTGACTGCAGGGTGTACCCAGGTAAGATATCTATGCGGTATAATCCTTCAATAACTGATTTTAAAGTTGCCAGTTGAAGTGGTCTCATGTCAAAGGAGCAGCTGATTTCCCCCTGCTCTCCCAATGATCCCAGCCACTATGTGCACTTTAGAAATTCAAAGTTCAGGATTTTTAATCTTGTGTTTAAACAAACTAAACTAAACTGCTACAATATAAACTACCCCCCCTGCATTAGTACGTTCCAGTGTCATTCTATTTGAATCACTCATTAAATAAGTTCTGAAGAACTTCCTAGACACTCCGTGTCTAGTTGTTCATTTTTCATTAAATACATAACCACACATCATATGTAAGGTGGATGACACTAACTGGACCTGATTTAATAAAAGGCTAATATTGTCCCCAAATAGCAATGCACTGCTGGTACACATGCAACCAGGGACGGTGGGAACACTGTCCCCAGATGATTTGGCTGTTTGTCTAACTGTGGGCGGAATAATTGAGTTTAAGCATTAGGCTGAGCAGTGGGAGACAGTGTAATATGTAACAAGGTAATGGAGGAGGGAGAGTTTTTCTCCCCCTCGGCTGAATCTCTAGACTCCTCCACTCTTTGAGCCACTATTTTGATGAAATTAACAATCCTCTTCACCCGCTTTGCCCTCCATCCTCCAGCTCTCACTATCCTAAAGAGATTAGACCACTTCAGGAACATTATTCAGATTGTTTATCACTCTCAGCTCCAATTGAAATGAAGTGGATTCTGTTACACTGAGGGCTTCTGCAGAGATCTAGATGATGTTTTCTCTGGCTTTCTGCATACCTTGGTATTATGATTTTTAATTATGTATTTGGAAATATTTGAGAATCACTCAGTAATAGTGATGTGGTATTTTCTACCTGTAATATAATCAATGTAATCAGTAGAGAAGAATCCATTCACCTTACTTTATGAACAATAAGCAGACACATTCAATTAATTACTTCCCTTAATTGGTTTCAGAGAGTCACTCAGATTTGACACCTTTTCAGCACGTGTTTAATGCTGCATTTAAATTGCTCTTTGAAATTTTAATAACAGAACTAAAAACTGAAACTTTAACATCAGTTTGGCCAAAATCACCAAAGAAATGATAAAGAGATATTATGACACTCTTTGTTCAAAACAGAGAATTCCATCATATACGTTATCCACAGTGTTAACAGAGGTACGACCAAAAGCACAGCACCACTGGAGGATTTGATTGATTTGTTATACAATTTTTATCAAATCAAGTACGTCCACCAAGTTCAAGCAAATCTGTGGATCAATGAATGGAATTCTGTGGAACTAACTAATATTTATTTTCATTAACATAACACAGATATCTAAGGTTGAGCTTTCCAAGCTGAAATGACTGGTTTTTACCTTCTAAACTTATGTTTATAAGTATTTTAAGTAACATTAAGTCTTGAAATGGTGAGTTGAATGAATGCTATTCTGCAAGTTACTTAACTCAATAAATTCAGTTTTTACAGAAGCAAAACTGGTGCATTACAGCTTCATTAACGTGTTTTTAGTACATATTGAATTGTTTCTTTTCGCTGTCTTGATAATAATAAAAACAGTTATCATGCAAACTGGGACAAAAGTTAGAATGTATCTTAAATTTACAATACACATCACATCTGCTGTATTTACCTAAATCCTAATGCCACCTTTTGGCAGGGTTTGTGCCACTCCCAGGAATCAAATAAGGTTTACAAGTGTCTCAAGGATCTTGATTATTTTATCCACGTGCATATCAGTGTGCTGGAATTTACAACAGCTTCATGCCACAAGGGAAATGCAGGAACAAAATCTATTCATATGATACTGATAACAACGATGGGATACTTACAGCCACTCATGTAGATTAATTCCGTCACATCCATTGTTAATTAGTGGAGATTGGGGAAAAGCCGTGATTATCAAATGAGCTTAGTGTATTTAGCTGGGACTAATCCCTGGCTTCCCTTGTTTATAGGATTCGATGAGGGAGACAGTGGTGAGTCAGCTGGAGAGGTGACAGAACAACTGGATTTACACAGCAGAGTGGCTGAAACAGAACAGAAGCAAAACTTAAAAGACAACCTAAATCAGATTCACCCATTACTGTGCTTGCTCATTAGCCTTAGTAAACACAGTCAGAACATGACATGAACTTCCAGAACATCTACAACTCTATCCTGCCCCGTCCTTTTGCAGATGGAAGAAGGCACTGTGAACCTCAGACAAATAGCAAGTTATTACACAAAAGCAGGAACTGTCACCTGAGCTGTCCATTTAAAAAGGTGCATTTGTTTATTGAAACTGAAATTGATCAAGGTGCTCATCAGTGAGCTCCTATTTGGCAGCCTCCATTCTGGCCGTTTAAGCCACAGACTTAAGGGAACTAAGTTTTTAATCTGGTGTTGTGTACCACAGGTAGTATTTCCCTTTGTTCATCCTTCCAGTAGATGATAAGAATGTCTTGCCGACAAACCACTTCTGGCAAATTACTTTTAATTTCTTTTTAAAACACACTTTATTCTCATTTTGTAATGTTTTTGAAAATGACTGTAAACTATTAAACTTTGTGATGATGCTCAAAATTGAGCCTGGTTCATTTTGTTTTTACTGATTATCCTCAAAATGTTTCTGCAACTTGGAAGTTCAGTTGATTGGAAAGGCATACACCTGTCTATATAAGGTCCCACAGTTGATGCATGTTAGAGCACAAACCAAGCCATGAAGTTCAAGGAATTGTCTGTAGACCTCCGTGACAGAATTGTATTGATGCACTGATCTGGGTAAGGGTACAGAGAAAGGTCTGGGACATAGAAGGTCCCAATAAGCACAGTGGCCTCCATCATCCGTAAATGGAAGAAGCTTGAAATCACCAGGACCCTTCATACAGCGGGCTGCGCCGCCCAATTGAGTGATCGAGAGAGAAGGGCCTTAGTCAGGGAGGTGACCAAGAAGCCAATGGACACTCTGAAAGAGCTCCATGGTTTCTCTGTGGAGAGAGAAGAGCGGTTCAGAAGAACAATCATCTCTGCAGCACTCCACCAATCAGGACTGTATGGTAGAGTGGCCAGGCAGAAACCACTTCTCAGTAAAAAGGCACATGACAGCCCACCTGGAGTTTGCCAAGAGGCACCTAAAGGACTCTCAGACCTTGAGAAACAAAATTCTCTGGTCTGATGAAACAAAGATTGAACTCTTTGGCCTGAATGTCAAGCATCATATCTGGAGGAGACCAGGCACCACTCAGCACCTGACCAATACCATCTCTACTGTGAAGCATGGTGATGGCAGCATCATGCTGTGGGGATGTTTTTCAGTGGCAGGAAATGGAAGATTAGTCAGGATAGAGGGAAAGCTTTCCAATCTGAGGTCAAAGAGCGCTTTGACCTCAGATTGGAGCAATGGTGCATCTTTTAACAGGAAAACAGCCCTAAGCACACACCTAAGATGAAGCAGTGTCTATGGTACAACTCTGTGAATGTCCTTGAGTGGCCCAGCCAGAGCCCAGACTTGAACCTGATCGAATATATCTGGAGAGACGCTCCATATCCAACTCTATAGAGAAGAATAGTAGTAACTGCCTAAAAATAGGTGTGCCAAGCTTGTAGCATGATACTCACAAAGACTGGAGGCTGTAACTGGTGCTAAAGGTACTTAGTATTGAGCAAAGGCTGCAAATACTTACGTACATGCGATTTTTATTTTTGAAGATTTTTGATGAAGATTAAGAAGAACTAATTTCACACTAATCACATTTTCACTATGGGGTATTGTGTCCATGAAGCCATCCTTTCAGGAATATGAATATAGACACACGTTTGAGGAAATGTGACCAGAACATTGAGAGTTTTTAATGTTGACCAATGACCTGGATGCAAATCTGAAAAATGCTAATATCGCTTGATCTGTTCCCTTTGTGGAATCTGATCTATTTATCTAATTAGCACATTTTTAGCCTACATCAGAGATTTTTAAAAGACATTTTTGTGATTGGATCTTAATTGATTGACACGTGCGCCTCATTAGTTGCATGTATACTGTATAATACAGCATACATGCAACCCTTAACATACTGTATACTGACATGTAAACTACTCAGTCCAGTGTTTCCAGCCCAGATGGGCCAGAGTGGAACTGTGGCTTGCTGTCATGCTGTTAAATGTCCAGCATGTTGCTGTAGATGAGCATCTGAGTGCATTTCAGTGCCATTTACTTGGGGCTGTTCTCCTCCATCTGCTGCTGCAACCTCCAGGGTGTCGCCTCGTCACAGCCTGCTTGATTGGCAGTTTCTAGGAGATGGACAGTCTTGCAATTGAGCAGGTGGCACCCCGCTGTAATGGCAAGAAGCTGCACTTTGCTCAGAATGTGTTTGTCTGGTGTGTTTGTGCTTATCATTCAGGCAGTCAGTTTACTTTAGCTTTAACTCTTAATAGAGACTATTTATGTACAGGCATTTTAGTATATTTAATTCACTTCGTCCTCAATGAGCCAATAAATAAATAAAAAAAACAAAATGCAATGATAGCAGCTATCTGTAGCTTTTGCATGTTCATATGCTGAGTTTATTATTTATTCTAAATAGTTTCAGATTTTTTTTTTTTTTTACAGTACTACAATTTCATAATTAAATCATGTTTCCTGCAAATCATAGCCTTACTGCCCTTGATCTCTTTTGGTAATTGGAAACTATTGTACTAAGTGTATAGGGATATAGGGAAATCAATTTAAGTATTGATGACAAAAAGAAATCTATTGCAAGTGAATTCACAAATGTTGTTAAAAAAATACAGTCAAATGTGAGATAATTTAGACATTTAGACAATAACCTTGTCTAAATGTTGTGAAGGACGACATTATATGTGAAATCTGTCCACTGAGCTGCATGTGTGAATGTAGTGTAACATGCGGGGTGGATCTTGCTATCTAAAGCTAACCTAGATAAACATTAAGGCTCATCTGAATTCTGCCACAACCCCCCTGAATAGAATTCCACAGAAACAATATAACTAGAGTTGAGCATGGGGGTGGCAATGAAATCTTATGGGAAAACTAAGCTGCTTCGAAGCCAGTGAGACTTCCCATAACACAGAGCAAAATTCATGTTTACGATTTGCTGAAATTCAAAAATCTAATTTGCTCACATTAGCTGTGCACCTGAGATCCATTTGAAAAATCGGAGCCCCTAAACTAAAGAAAATTGTAAAATAGAATAGAAATATAAATAAATAGAAAGATTTATAACTTCTAAGTTTTTAACTCAATAATGACTTAAATTATTTTTCTACTTAACCAATTATCGTATTGCACAGTCTACGATGTTTTATTCACCTCAGGGTTGCGGTTACTTCACCTTCACCCCAGTGATCAGCAGGAACTAGAAGTTTTACTTTGATAACCATTCACATACTCTGAGCTACAACTTCCTTCCTTCGTGAAGAGTGTCCCACATACTGTAACATGGCCCAAACATGCACTTTGACAGACGTCGTGTTTAAAACAGGCACAACCACCAGCAGTTATATAGAACAGTCCAGGCTGGTGAGGTGTGTAATGCACTGTAATGTAAAAACTCACACACAGCATCTTCTTCAAAATACATTACTTAACTGTGCTGCACATACAACAACTGTGTGACGGACTGCAGCCCTGGGTTAAACTGGTCTGCATTTCCTGGTGCAGAGTTGTACAAGAAGACGTTTGGGCACTTTACATTGCCAAATATCATAGACAGCAGTGAATGAGCAGCAACATGCAGCTACGGGACCTCTCTCTCTCTCTCTTTTTGGAATATCCTCGAGTTCAACTCGGCAGATAATAGCTTTCAGGGGACAAGTATGAGGAACAAGGGACGCTAATAAATTCTTGTATCACATCTGCTGAGGAGCTCTTTGCATGCCAGCTATTTACAGGAGGCTGATGGAGAGCTGCACTATTCTCACACATTAATTGTTGACGCTGCCAGATGCCAGTTCTGTCTCCCAGTGTGATGGACACTAAAGATTGTTTTTGTCTGAAAGAGAAAAATACAGTATTCTCTAATGGACACTGCAGCAATAGCTTGTCACTATCTTCAGACTCAGTATTTTTTTTTTCATTTCACTATTCTTTTTTTTTTTTAGATCCTCTCACCACCCACCACCATCTCCTCCAAAACACAGTTTCTTTTGCTGGAACACAAACTTCAAGAAAATATGTCTATTTTACAGCTGTCATTTTTTTTTAAGACAAACAAATGTTTGCTTTGTCACAGCTGACGGGACTGCATCAATTCCACGAGTCTATGGGGAGGCACGGAATGTTTTTTTAAGGTCAAATAATCAAGCCAGTGAGGGAACCACAAGTACTATTTAATGTTTTAAAAGTTTAACACTACATTTAAACACTACAGATTGCGGAGTTGGCTGACATATTTCTGACATTAGTTCCATCTCTGCATGATGTAACAAATGTCTCTGGTCAGAAACAGTGCCACAAACCTTAGCACATACCACTTCTCTATGATGCAGATTAATCCTGTAATCAACTGTCCGTGCGGTCTGTATTCTAGTTTGATAAATTTACCAGGAAAGAGCCACATGTCATCACAACACAGTTTCTAGAATAAAACTAAGCCATTGACTCCCAACTAAAGAGATAAAATGATGTAGTCATTTATTACAATTTTCTTTAAAATTACACATTAATATCTCTGTGCTGCTCACATCCACTCCGTCATTTAAACACATCATTAGCCCTCATTATCTCCCACTGATCGGGCTCTCAAACAAGCAGCAGTCAAAAAAAAAAAAAAAGAGGCCAGAGCAGACGGTGATAAAGGATGATTAGGATAGGACTCAACTGTTGGGAAATTTAGAGCTGTCACATTGGAGAGAAAATATATGGAGGTTTCACTTGCATCCATGTGGCTTTACTGAACATCTGATAATGTGTAAGTAAAATGAGACCTAAAAGACAAAAGGAGACATGATAGTACCACTCAATATATGTACAGAGAGATTATTAAAGCTAGTTAATAATTAGTAATATGAAACTGATATATTAAAGCTGTTTCTTCATGTTCTTGAAGCTCTGCTGAAGGCACTTTATGTTAACTTTTATTATTAGACTGAGCTAGATTCATTCACACTTTCATAGTCCAGTCTCTCCCACATTTCCTGCCTCCCTCTTTATCACATTCATCTAATTACATTACACGTTCAGACCCATCATCTCCCTTCTCATTCATACATGGTCCCTTTCTTCACTTGGCTTCTTGTCTTGCAGGTGACCACCAACATCACAACTCCGCCCACCGCCAGACAGCTCCAAGACTCCCTACGTGGGGCATGCTCTGACTTTACTGCAAAGTCATGATCTTCCCCTGTCTGAATCTGCACCAAAACATAATTAATAAATCATGTTTATCTCATATTTTTGTTGAGAAGTCTTGTCTAGTTGGACTAGATTTAATGAACAGCTTGGGATTTACAGCCCTGGCATTATGCTGCGCCAGTTTGAGACAACCAGCTGTCAGTGATGTTGTCCTGCATGTATATCACAGAGACAGGCATTCTCTTGACTGCATTAATCACTCATGCAGTGTCATTTCTATATGCTTGGTGGTGACTAGATGGTGGACTGCTGGAAATAGTCAACTTTTCCTGGAAGGTAATCTCTTTCGAATGATTTTGGATCTGATCAGCTCGACCCTTAGCCACTTGACCTTGTCTTGCTTTATACAGTAACTTCATTCACAGTATATATTGAATATTATTGGATACTGCTTTTTAGGAGAAAGAAATTGTTATTATATGAAGTAGTTTACTATTCAACCTACCCAGCAGAATATGAAGCAATTAAAATGAGCTCCACTTTGACCATGTATAACATTAAAATATGTTATTGCTTCACTAACAACAATCCACTAAACAGTGACTGGCTCCATTTTGCATAATACGCTTACTTTTTGCATTATATTAAATATTAATGCATAGGTTTTACTTTTAATGAAAAAAAAAGTAAAAAAAACTCATAATGCACTATGGGAAATGTAGGACTTGAGATTAAGACTCTGTGAGCGTGTAACCTTTATACAAGAGTGACACTAACTGTGACTGTGTGAATGCAACTTGTCCTCTTCTCTCTAAATTACCACCAACCACTTGGTGTCACACTCTCTCTGCATTTAATTTAGGTCATTTAGATAAAACAACAAATCTCTTCCTTCTGAGCATATTTCTGGCACTAATCTGAATGCGCTAAATAGCTCATTTGTAATCCCTAATAGATATTGTGATAAAATGTCCTCGATCAACAGCAAGCAGTAAGCTGCTTTGGCTGTGTGTGGCCAGGTTGGTGTGTGTTTGTCTGTTGTGTTCTAATCTGGCAGGGCAGCGTCCCTCCTGACCAGCAGGCTAATGCCTCATAGCAGTGACAAGCAGCCAATTTACACATCACAGCTCCTCCATGAGCGACAGCTAATCAATACGCGCTCTGAGTGATCACAGGATCCAGCAGCAGCCTGTGTGTGAGAGACAGTCAGATTTGTTTTTTGTGTGTATGTTCAGAGAAAACATTAGTAACTCTGCATCTGCAACTGCATCTCTCTGGATACAGCGCATTGGCTGTGTAATGTGTGTGTGTGTATGTGTGTGTGTGTGTGTGTGTGTGTGTGTGTGTGTGTGCAATTGTTACAGCAAATCTTGACTGAGGCTAAAGTAGGTGGTTTATTTCGGTGCCTTGCATCTTTGTGTGTGGAAATGCCTATGTGTGTGTTTCTGGGTCTGACTCAGTATGTGTAAGCACCATGTGTAATTACTAATACCATTCAAGCTCTCAGTGTGGACTGCAGGGAAAATACCATTAACCTCTGTTGCAGGACGTCACAGCTACTGAAGGAACGGCAGGGATGGGGGGAAAGCAGGAGGGGGAGCTGCTGGGAGATTACCGCTATTGTTGTTGGCTGCTGGGACCTGCCTGATACAACTGCGGTCATGTACTTCTGGCCACTGAGTGGCTCCACTGGAGTTTCTTCTATGCAGTCACTATGTGTTAGGAGAGTTGTTTCACTTGCCCCCAAAACTGAAAAGGTCGAATAGATTAAACTACAAGCCAGGTCAAATAGAAAGCAGCAGTTTTACTTTGAGAACATGACGTTTAGAGGTGACCTTTGTCCCTGTAAAATTTGATATTTTAAAATAGCTGTTTGAATTTAATGCAGTTTAGGAGGTGAAGGACAAGACATTCTTTGTCAAAGCAAAGTTTGAGAGGTAATTAGTGAATGTTGGATAGGTATCTAACGTTAATTTGTGATCATTACATTACCACAGTCATAGTTCTCTAGAAATAATAATTGGTCATGTTATCACAATATCTTATGACATAAATCTAGCTAATCAAAGCTTTTTACCTGTGTTAGGCAAACTATTTCTACAGCTTTAATAACCAACAAAACAGCGGTGGAGGAGGGAGGAACTGGTGCAGTTTCTCTTGTAAAACGGGATTAGGAAGTGTATGCACATGAACAGACGTGGATGAAATTATTGGCAACCTTTTCCAAAAGAAAGAAAAACCTACAAAAATCACTGAAATAACTTGAAACTGACAAAAGTAATAATACGTAAGGAATTTACTAAAAACGCATTCATGAAAATCAGATATTGCTTTTGGGTTATGGTTCAGTTTAAGGAGTTTAAGGTCTACAGGACTTTTAGTCAACCTCCCTAGATGTGGCCACAAGAGACAGTCGACGACAAATTAAAGAGACAGATAATACGAAATGTAACCAAAGAGATTAAAGGTGAAGTCCAAGTTCAAGGTACATCAGCATCAGATCACACCAGTCACTGTATGAGTGGACTTAATGGAAGACGACTGAGGTGGACTGTGAAAAGCAAATCCTAAAAAAGTGAAAAAACACATATTGACAAGCAACAAAGCTTCTGGGAGACAGATGAAACACAACTTTTTGGCAAGTTACATCAGCTCTATGTTCACAGATGTAAAAATGAAGCACACAAAGAAAAGCACACTGTACCTACTGTGGAGCGTGGAGGAGGCTTGGTTAAATTCTGGGGCTGCTTTCCTCCATCTGGCACAGGATGTCTTAAATCTGTGCAGAGTACAATGAAATCTCAAGACTATCAAGGCATTCTGAAGTAAAATGTGTTGCCCAGTGTCAGAGAGCTTGATCTTAAGAACACATCGTTGGGCTGTTCTGAAGTGGCCTTCTATAAGTCCTGATCTAAATTATATTGAACATAAGTGGAAGGACCTGAAACATGCCATCTGGAGAAGGCACCCTTTAAACCTGAGACAGCTGGAGCAGTTTACTGCTGAGTGGGCCAAAATACCTGTTGACAGCTGAAGAGGTCTCATTGACACTTACAGAAACTGCCTTCAAAGGTTGTGCAACAAAATATTAGGTTAGGACTACCACACCATGACTATCACTTTGTACAGGCCAGTTTCAATAGTTTTTTTTTTTTTTTTAAGTTTTGTTGAACCACAACTCAAAAGCAATGTTTGATTTTCATTAGTTAATTTTTTGTAATTTTTTATTAATTACTTTTGTCAGTTCTGAGTTATTTCAGTGACCTTTGTGAATTTTTCTTTCTTTAAGGGAAGGGTGCCAATAATTTCATCCACTTCTGTAGGTGCCCTACCTTCAGCTTTGCTAGCAGCTGTAAACACTCTGAGTGACACTACATACTTGTTTAGCCCTCCTTGGGCAGTTTAGCTCAAGTCCAACATTTTGGATACAAGAATATCCGCTATCTAGTATCAATATTTCTGGGTTCTGCTGCCAAAATGCACAACTATTGCCATCGAAAATGACACAGCACAAATCACATTGACTTGCTGATGTGAGACGTGTGTGCACAAATTATAGAAGTCTGTTCTGTATAAGTTTGTGTTATTGGTCTTGCTCTATGGCCTCACTGTTTAGCTGCAATCATATGTAATACAGCTCTGACACAGTACTGTCTATAATTACCATGCAAATCCCCTCTTGCAGGCAACCCTAACATTTTAGACTTGTATTGTTAATATAATGCCTTATATTAGAATTCAATTTGATTACTCTGCATAAATGTATTTTATGCAGTGCTCTAGTTATTGAGATCCAGACAGCGCAATGCACACCCTAGACTTGTAACATGGATTAGAAAACATGGGCTAGACAATATAAAAAGTTAACTGTGTGTATTAAAAAAAACGAAATACAGCAAAAGAACAAAAACAACTAAAACATTTCTTAAAAAGTAAAAAGTAAGTCAGACAATATTAACAACTTCCAGCTCTGTCATTTTTGTTTGCTGTCAAGTTCTCTGGTTCTGCAGATGGCAGAAAACATTTATATGTTTTTGTGTTTTAAAGGAGTAAACCTTCCTTGAACAGTGGTTTAAAAACTTTGTCAGACATCATCAGCTGAATTGCACTGCAATCAGCTGCACAGCTGGTATTTACTAGTTTCTTTGTCACCTGCTAATCATACCTGCAAAACGTACACACAGGGTTTTTTTTTTTTGGTTTGTTTGTTTGTTTTTAACTTTTCAGTGAAATACGCCATCACTTCTCAAAAAAAAAACATCATGACTTCAATGCTTTGTCTACATCCACGTTACATGCTTTTACACCATTTCTATTTCTAAGCCCAGACCTCCTCTAGGTTTGATTCCTACTTATTTTTGTATTCATCGGTGTATAGAGAGACATGATAAGCAATGTAGCTAGATGTTTAGCTTATGTCACAGAGGGGCAAACACACAGTGAATGAGATGCGTAACTGACTGAAACTGTGTGAGTCAAATGCAGTGATTTAATTTAGTGTGACAGTAAAGAAACATTTACATTTTTGCTCTGTAGCCAGAGCGGGCTCAGAGGTTACTCTGGCGGTGTGATCTGCTTTCTGCTATGACTGCAGCTGGGACTTCTGTGGGACGTAACTGTGACACTGACTGCCTGTGAGTGTTTTAGGACAGTAACACCAGAAAAAGCCACTAGATTTAGATTTTTCACTTTGGACAAAAAAAAAGTCACCAAAAGGATTTGGAAAGTCGGCCTCTTTTCACTCGCCTTTTTTTCCCCACCCTTTAAAAGCTGCACCCGAGGGCTCGAATGGCCTTTTCATCATGCCAATATCAATATGACATATATGACTTGTTGTTGACGTCTGTCATTAAGAACCACGAACTGAGAAGTGCACCAATAAGCTGTCCCACTCCCTCTTCCACAGTGCACTCTGCAGGACAGGTTCTGGGCCGTGTCAATCAAATAATGAGAAACATAGGCTCAAATTGTGAAAGAGTGGTTAAGGGAGCATGACACATCACAACACATGGATTGGCCTCCACAGACCAGAGTCCAGACCTTAACCCTACTGAGAACCTTTAGGATGTGCTGAAGAAGACTTTGCACAGTGGTCCAACTCTCTCATCATCAATACAAGATCTTGGTGAAAAATGAATGAGACTATGTATGGAATAAATGTTGTGGCGTTATAGAAGCTTATCGAAACAATGCCACTGTGAATGCACGCTGCAATCAAAGCTAAAGGTAGTGCGAGACGAGTGCGAGACCTTTTTTTGGACTGGCAGAAGTAAGTACTCAAGTTCAATTACAGATTTAGCAGAAGAAGGTTCAGATTTCAGAACGCTGACACAATGGAAAAAGCCTTGCAAATAGTGGGATGTGGTACTGCTCACACAGCCACTTTTATAGGACACAAGCAGCTGTGAATTCTGAATTACTTGTCAGGGGGTGGTGAAAGCGGCAACAGTAATGTTGGTATGAAATGACTAATTTATAACTGTTCTGATTTAATTATACATCTATCAGGTATTGTATTTATATTTAGTAATTAATGAACCAGTGTGTAGTAAAGGGCAGGCATACAAAAAGGTAATTTACCAGGCCTGACATAAAGTACACACAGCCTCCAGGCACCTAGGCAGTGATTACAGTACATAGGTCTGTACATTGTCCTGAAGCTTGATGTGAATATGGAATTCACTTCTTTGGTCTCTACTGAATCGTGGTGTCCTTATGTGAGCCCAGGCCAAACATCAAGCAACCACAAGCAAACAAGGGTTAGATAAGAGTAAACATACAGCACTCTGTGTGCAGCAAAGGTAATGACTGGGCAGACAGGAATTATTAGCAGCTCGGTTTACTTTTATTGTCAGTATCTGCTTTTGAAAGTAAAGATTAATGTCAGGAATAAACTGAGAACAGCAGCTATGTGCTGTTGTTGTCACTGTTCAAAATCATGCAGGTATTCTCTGGAAATGTTCTTCTGAAATCCTTGGACACTGTGTGCATACTGGCTTTTGGTAGTTCATAACCTGTGCCTGATCACCCAGTTCAGTGACTTTTGGAGTGTTTTTTGAAAACAGACCTGTTGCTGCTTCTGTACTTGCAGACGCCATCCCACACTGCGTTGCTGTTGTTGTTTTTGTTGTTGCCTTTTGCATTGAGTTAGACCACACGTCTATGATTATAATGCTGACCCCACCAGTGCCAGAGAAACCTCATTCTCCAGTGCTTATGGCAGCTCACTACATTTTACACCTTATCTTTGGTATCACAGAAAACAAAAAGTGTCCCATTCTCCGTATTTTGTTATTAGTACCCAGTTTTCATAACACCTGTACCCTCTTTGCTAACTTTATACTGATGTACGCTGTATGGTGAACAAAATGCTACCCTGACAAACACCAGCCTTTCTAGGCTAACTAAACTGTAACCTTGCAAGAGGAACAGATATTTGCATCCTTTGTTTACAAGCTGCCCCTCGAAGGTAACTTCATCTTGCGGATAATGAATATTATGTGGAGTCACACACAATCATGTGAAAGAGAAAAAAAGAGTTTGGAGGCACTCAGAACAGGAGTGAATGGAATTTTAGAACTGATACTGATATGAGTTGAGGAAAAGGGGAGAAAGTGATTTTGAATCTCATCTTTTGCTCTGGTGCACCTTTGGACAGGATATTACTTTCTGCTGCTTAGGAGTATACATTTCCTTTCTTGAGCCCAGCTGGAGATTGGGGATGGGAAAAAACCAGCAGCTTCTTATCTTGGAGAGATAGAATTAGATATTCCTTCATATATGATGGACTAAGAAACCTCACTTGCTCTTTCACACACATACACATGGATAGTGGTTTAATTTCCCTCACAGCAAGTGTGGCATATTTACACTGGTTATAAATGAAAACTAAAACATTCGCTTTTCGTATCTTCAGGCATTAATAGCAGACCCCATGTTGGGGAGCAAGATGTGTCGTGCGGAGTTGGTTACTTAAAGAGTCCAGAGGTCATTCCGTATCAGCCACTACAGGCTCGCCATCAAAAGGTCTTTGTAGGGGAGCACGGCTGAGGAGTCGGAATGGAATCCAGGCTTTCACCATGCAGTAGCAAGGGTTAGATTATAACCTGAAGTGAGGAAAAGGAAGAATTGCTTTTTCATCATCTTTCAACATGTTTTACATTTGTGATGCAGTTCCTGTATCTTATTTGTTTTATTTATAGCTAAATTTTTACCCTTTGAATTTATTGTATGGAATATTTGATGGAGAATTTGCATTAATAAATGCAGCAGCTTAATACTTTTTTCCAACACCCCAGATTATTAGTGATATATGTAGTACTTAGTATGAATACTCCTCCAGTTTATGGATGGTATTTACACCCTCCGTGTTCTTTCTTTTTCTCTTCCATGGACATAAAGCTGACTTGACCTAACAATAATGCTCTTATACTGTTAAGCAAACAACAGTCAGTTTCCCCTTTATTTAGAAGTCTTTCATGAAGCCCCCTTTAGACAGAAAGCGACTTTCCTGGACATTGTTGTACCTTGATCGTGGCTGTCAGCACCATTCAGACTCGAATCAGATTTTTCTGGTGGCCATGTCTAATGACACTGTAAATTAAAGTTGACATAAAAAAGTACCTTTCATTGATTTATAGTGTACCTTTGCTATAGTTCAGTTTCTGGTGTGAAGCTTGTAGAGCTATGTCAAGTTAGTTTCCTTAACACTAGATGTCTATGCTTAATGTACTTAATACAAATCTAACAAATCTGTTATGAAGCTATATTTAAAACAGCGCATTTTCTCCTCATGGTGGGTGGTCTCACCAAATGTCAGAAGGTCACACATTGATTCACTAGATTTTCCATATCCACAGTATGTGTGCAGTGCATGGCTATCTGACTAGTAACTGTCTTGCTTTGTAGTTGCAAAGACATCTTTCTGTTGATTACCAAAGGGTTGCATGGAAGAAGAATTGACTGACTGCCACCATTTAGCCTTACTGCTAGCAGAGCAAATTGTTCTAATAAATACTCAATCTATGTGTGTGTATTCATCGATATATCCTGGGTAAGATATTGCAGTCTGTCTTCAAATGCTCCAAAAGAAAATGCTCTGAAAGAAAATGTTTGCAGAGTTAAGAACAGTGATTACCTGGTTGGTTATCTTGCACAAAACCAAAGAGCTTTATCACCAATGAGAAAACAGCCAGTTAGCTGTTTGACAAAGTGCTTTTTGTTAGTTTTTTTTCTGCAAAGTTTTTATCAGTGTTTTCATGAGCAGCTGTTTGGAGCAATTTATTTCAGTGTTGTCTCACTTACACCTTTGGTTTAGCAGAAAGCCATTTAGCCTGCAGTGAGATGGCCAGTGGCTGTCTTTCTGTTCTCTCTATCCAGAAGGACAGAAAAGAGAAACCTTTGAAGACGTTTACCTCTTAAAACAACCTATAACCTTCAAGGTTGGCTACAGGAGAAGAAAATAGTGTAAAAAAATCCCCACCACCAAATAAATAAGTAAAGGTCTATCAAGGTGATAGCTGGAGAGTCAATGCTGACAACAGTAAGTTATCTGAGCTGTTGGTTCATTCCTCAAACATTGGCAGAAATTTAGCTTTTTTTTTTTTCTTTCTTTACAGTGGGAAGAAAGAGTAAGCATCAATTTGAATTTCATGCTTGCACAGTAATGACCTTTCATAGCTTTTTGAATATATTATGAACACACGCATTAAATGAATTAAATCGCCATTGCCCAAGTAGGCTCCTTCTGTAGCTGTGATTGGGACCTGCACAATCTTCTTGATCACCGTCTTTTCCTCACAGACCTGCTTAAGCTGAGTCATATTCTTAGGACGTCTGGTGAGAATGGCCCTCTTCATGTTATTCCACAGCATTTCTATTCTATTGGGCTGAGGTCTGGGCTGTGGGCATTATGTCGTAGATTTATTTAAATGTTACAAGATGCTGTCCAACTTTATCACTAGTCTTCTTCGCAGCTTCAGCTTGTGGACTGCCACCCTATCGTTATCCTGTAACATACCTTGCTACAGTTGTAAATTCATTTTCACCTTCACAACTGCCAGCACTACAGGTCCAAAGTCAGCAAAGCCTTGTGTAACCCAACCCAGCAAACCCAAACCATTGTTTGTTTGTTGGTTTGTTTGTTTTTACTTGCTTTTATTTTGTGAGCAGTAGCCAGAAGCATTAAGTTAAGTGTATTGATGAACATAAACTGTTAGCAGTCTCATCTCACCCGGGCTCCATCTGTTCTGCTGCGTGCCGTCAGCTCTGCATGAAGGAGCTGAGCTCCGCCCTCGGTCACAAACAGAGGAGAGACTGCAGCATAAGACATGCAACTGCATTTTCAGATGCGCTGGTGTCACTCACAAGTGCTAAGAAAAATGTATTCCTGTCTGTCACACTGATGCACTCACATTAACACTTTTAGTCACAACATGTTAAATGCTCACAGTGTAGGCTGCAGATGTGTCTGCAGGCATTATACATTTATCAGTTGGCTTGATTGCAGACATATAACAGGTCGGCCACTTCTCCTTAGCTACATATAAATCAATAACTCTTGATTTCAGGTCTTCTTTGTAAGGCATAACTCACATCAGCTGATGCTGCTCATGTATAGCACACTGACATTGGGTGTTTTTACACATCGAGGTAGCTCTAAACCACAACGCCATTTTTTGTTTTATTAATTGGACTCCAGGTTTTCTAACTCCAGACTCCAGCTGGTGTTTAGTGACATTAGAAGCCTGGTATTTTACTACTTTTCCCCAGCAGCACAATGTATGTTTAATGGGTGTGTTCTTTAAAGACATGATCATTATCATTGTTTTGTCCACTTAGAAATATTTGTTTATGCTTGTGAAGTTGGTCACAATCAGACAGAAATGTCATAAGCAATGTAAAACATAAGGAAATGTGTTCCCTTTCCTTTGTTGCCTCTACCCCTTACATAACGACATTCTGAGTTGTTTTTTTTTTTAACATTATTTAGAGCATAATTGGTTAGGTAGTATCAACCTGACACAAGTGAATACAGAAGCTCTATTATCTGGCATGTTGCAAGCAGGAGTAACATCAAACATAAAAGTGCTTTTGTGTCCTTACCAGCGTTGAGACGAACCCTACATCCTTGCTTTCACCAAGTCGTTGTGGGTGCACTAACTCCAGAAACTCCAGAAACTCTGACATGTTGTGGACCACTATCTGTTTTACACATTGATCAGACACAGTGTAATAGTTCTATTCATTTGGAGCTATATTTCTTGCCACCTTATTATAATCAATCTTATATTCATCCTTGTATTTAAGTTTAACTTGAGTCTGAAAACAGTTGCCAGCTGCGAATGGATACAAGAGTTGATAAAAGCAAGCTAAAAACCACAACAACGGCACATGAAAGTTTAAAAAAAAAACTTTTTTATTATACTTGGAATATGAACTTAACAAGAATGCAATGACGTATGCTTCAAAATAAACATAACCAACTGTAGATGCAATTGGATGCTAAGGTACTAAGCCACTCATATACAGAGAGTGTGTTTTCAGCTCTCAGCCACAGACTGGAACTGCAGGACTGAAGCTTTATTGAGGCAAGCTAATCCATGAGCTGCAGGCCTCAGCTGCCATTGTCAGGCTGAAAATAATTACATTTTAAATGGCTGTGCAAACAACAACCACCACATTAGGGTGTTAATTCAGGCCAATCAGTTTTACTTAAAAAAAAAAAAAGTAACAGAAGAAACACTGCCTTCATTCTGTTCCCCACAGACTGATAAATGCACGGTAGTCTTCAGTTGCCCCGGGTGACCATTTATAACATTTGATTATTTATTTATTTCCCTAAATCTGCATAATCATTTTGACTATAGGTCATATGGAAACAAGATGGGAAGCTCAGAATAGCATGAATTATTCATGATTTACAGGATACAGTGGGCGCCAGAGGTTTACAAGATATGTGAGTAGGATTTACCAAATTCGTCCTTTTCTTTATCACACAAAAGCTTGTTGGACCGGGAGTACCTGGGGCACCAGATAGAGCGCAAAGTGTGTAATGAAGGAAACGGTAAAAAGATAAATAAGTCGTTGCGCCCTATCCGCTCTGTAGCCTTGCCCAGCCCTGTAAGAACAGGAACATTTGACATCATAGTGAAATTTCCCTTTGTGTGAGGTAGATTTATTGCCAATGGTGGAAAATGATAATAGATAACTTGTGCAGTAATAAACTTCTGATATCTACTGCTATCTGTAAGCAAGCAAAAAAATATATCCTATCAGTAAATCTTCATGTTGGGAGCTTAGTCTGCTGTGACAAAAAAAAGCCAGAGTGTGAGGACAGCGTGTACTGCGTCATCGTGTTACAAATATAAAATCACTTGGATGAGGTAAACTTTAATGGCAGGTATCGAAAAGCACGGGGTCATCTATGCTCTTAATACTGCAGTCACCCTGACTCATCCTGCTTTTTAATCACGGGTGCATGCTGCTCGTGTGTGTGTGTGTGTGTAAGTGCGCGTGCGTGTGCGGATGGATGGATGGCATGATAGGAGAGCCTTAGATCAGAGATAAATGACTTCATTAAAGTGTAAGTCTCAGAAAGCTGGAATGAGCCACATCTCCCCCCTCTGTGTCACTGCAGATTATGAACTCCATAAATCAATACATTTCTGTAAAGCGATAATGTTCCCCTGCCTGCAACATCCAACCTCCACCAGTGGGGCTTATAAAGCTAAGGACATTCACATTCTGTCGAGATTTCTGGTTTCGAGAGGACGCTGGGGACATGGGAAGTGCGGAGGTGGGGCGGCGGGTGTCGGGTTCGAGGGACTTGCAGGTTAACGGTGTTACATTAACAGTCAACACATGCACTGTTGTTGCCGAGATGCGATGACGCGTATAGTCACGTTCACTCATGAAGGGGGCTTGAATTTATGGATTTTCCTTGGCAACAAGTCTTAATTTCAGATGGTACTCAAAGTAAACATAAAGATATAACGCCTGATATCCACATACATAAAAAAGAGAAATCATAAATTCAATTAAAAACACACAGCAGCTGCAAACACGGAGCAGTGAAGGAGCACTGTACACTGTTAAACAGTACTGCAAGCTTTCTGACTGACTGAACAGCGAGCATATTGCTTCTTCTGCTGCTCTGGTTTTTAAACACATAGGAATTTGCATGCGACTAATTTCTGACAGTTTAAATAAAGTACTCATATATGACTGATACACAGCAGGGTTCTATTACTCCACAACACAACTCCACAGCAACGTTTCAACAAGTCACCAAGTAGTAGTTGACTAGCCAGTTAGATGTCATGACCTGCTTAAAGCTACATGGACTCTTTTATTCCAAACCATTGATGAATGTCTGCATCACATTTACTTCACATCACAAACTATAAGATTTATTTATTTATTTTATGTGCTGTGACTTATTTAGACATCTACAGGGCACGCTGTGTTACTTTCAGTTTCAGCTCGACTTTTCGTTTCATTGAGCCACCCGACTCGCTGTCGTGTGCTCTTGCAGATGAGCCCATCCCCTATTATGGAAATAAAATCTTCTTGCTTGAGAAACTTCATATTGCAGTTGAAGTTAAGGGTAAATTAAGCGCATATAAATGCACTACTACGTCTGCTGTACTGTGGATGCTTTAGCATAATAAACCCTGCTCTACTTTAATAAATGTGGTACTGCCAGTAGTAGATCATTTATGACACGGATATGAGACGTTGCACTTCTGCGCTTATTCTTTTCAAGAAGATCTCACATCTGACTTGTAATTGTTAATGTGTACAGACAACGTACACTCCTGACACCGAGTGCTGAGCTGCTGAGCAGTCCACATCACATCAAAACCCATTTATTGTGAAGCATATGTGCAATAGCTTCCTGGTGTAATTGGACTGAGTGGGGAATACAACAATGGGAGTCCTACTGTGACAAACGGGTTTGATTGACAGGATAAGTGCTGCCATGTAGCAATCAGTAAGCCACTACAATGCACAGTGATTGCCAAGGCACTCTCCATCAATAAAAGTTGCAGAAATACTGTATTGTATAAAAATAGTGATGCTGGCTTGAATTACAGGTGATGGCTTACTGGCATGGCTCAGAAAATACTGAACTGGAAAATGTGCAACTCGTTCTGTTCATCCGTGATTAACGATGCAAATTCAGGGAGGTAGGAGTGAAACGGCAGCAGGTCGAGCAGAGGTCAGCAACAGACAAGCAGTATAATAAGAAAGAAAGGTGGACGAGGCAAAATCCAAAAACTACAGTTGAAATGTAGACAGTGGTCCTGTGTTCACTGTATACTGAGAAGGTAAGAGAGGGGAGGAATGTGTGCACAGGTGGGTGTGGGGGCAAAAGGTGGAGTAGCAGCATCTTAAACTGGCCAGGTAGCCAGGGCTTTTGTCCGGCAGAGAACTGGTTCAGTTCAACTTAAAGCCTAGTCTCTTGCAGTTTCTTCAGAGATTTTCGTGTTTATTGGTTGTCTGCACCAAACCTTTTATGGTTGAAATGCCCTTAATTGAACAATAAAGAACTGGATCAGTCCTCTGTCAGTCAAAATTCACTCAGTGTGGGATTTTGATTCATTCTGGCTCATTTACAGATAGTTTATGACTTTCCATAACAGCCAATAACAATAATACCCACTTTACTCTGGGATTGCCCTGGGGTACAGATAAGATAAAGTAGCCAGTTATTCTGTTAATATATGATATTATAACAGTGTCAGAATTTAAAGAAATGATTTACCAGATTAAACATTTGAGTGAAAGGGGAATTAACTTTTTATTAGATTTTGTTCACTAGAGTTAAAGTTAAAATTGAAGCCACTGTTTTCAACTAGGTGTTGTAAACAAAAGCTTATGATTCAAGTTGTCTGCCCACATCAATGTAAAACTGCAGTGACGAAGCTGCAGCATCCCAAAACCAAGAGGTATTTGAGTTTGGTGAAAGACCATAAAGACTGGTCTCGTCTCTCCTATGTCTCTGCATGGACTGCGCTTGTTGCCATGGCCAAAGGTTTTGACAGTGACACAGATTTCAAGCAGAAGCCCTTAAGTTGTGATCCACTCTGAGCACTGATAAGCCAAGATAGGATCTCCATCAGCTGACATCCCTGATGAAAGAACACATTGTAGCAGCACTGTAAATACTGACTCTACATAAATTGGATTTATTTGCCAATAAGAGTTTTGAAACAAATGAAATTCCTAGAATTGTTCTTCAGTATATCACAGAAACATATAAAAAAAGCAAGGAGCTACACAGCACCCTGAAGGACTTCATTTCTAACACGGTGCAACTGCTGGACAAACATTTTAATCGACCAGCAGCTTTTATAGGTTTGTCATTTATATCCCATGACACAAGGCCAGGTGTGTTGTAGAATTTTAGGGCAACCTAAAAGTTTTATTGACATATGGCTCCCCACAAAATGCCTGACTGATTTTTCACTCCATGAGCCAAGAAAGTTTGAAAACTGCTTCAATGGACATGAATAGGATAGAATAAAAACTTCAAGACTATGTGCTGAGAAGCACATCTGATCTGGTCTGTTTCAATTTAAGAGCACCTTTCAGTTAGCCCCAGATTGTGCTTCTCATGTATAACATACTTTAGAGTCATGGTGCTAACGCTCCAGATAGCCTGTAAAAAAAACTTCTCATAGGCTCTTCTGCTCTTCCACTTTAGGGCCTTTGGCAAGACATTAGCTGGTACCCCTTACATCACAACCGATTCCACTGCCCATCACTGTGTTCACACCCTTACACAGAAACTTCATGTGGTTTTATGTCTTACAGATTTTATTTATTTTAGTAAGAAAAACTAATAGGAGTGGCATAAAGCAGAAGCAGCATAACTGAGCGATCTACTAGGTGCATCTGCATCTGAAGAGAAAAGAAACACTTCAAAACACTGTGTGTTAAGATTTATGAATTAAAAAGCTGCTTATTATAAACCCACACCAATAATGGCACCTGAGCCACATTAAAGTCTACAGCATTCTAAACTAATTTTCCCCAGGCTTTGTGGAGGGCTCAGACAATGTGATGGCTTCCTGTTGTTATTTGATTAAAACGACGCATATTATGAATACATTTTGATGTTAAATCATTACAATACAAGTCTGCTAATGATACACTTCCTTTTTACTATGAAGATCAGTTCTGTTATAACTTTTCCTCACTGAAAGCGAGGAAATAATTTTAATGATTAAATTAGTAAATGCCATTATTACCTATAGTAGCTAAGATAGTAATACTCTGTTGAAACTGTATGCAACAAATCATTCATAAAATTCATATTTACCTCTGTGTTTTTTCTCCTCTTCTTTTTTTGCCTATCCTATCTGATATACAGTATTAAAAACAGTTGTTGCCGTGAGTTGTTTCACAGTTAAATTCAGATAATACTTTTAGAATTTGGCTGAGAATTGTAAAAATGGCTCTATGAGTTAGAAATTGTCATCATGTACTGCTTTGATTGATACTTCATTGAATTCCCCGTCGAAAAACTAGTGATATAAGTGACATAAGTGGAAACTCAGTTTCTATTTATGATCTCTCAACTCAACAATCTAATTCATAAAATGACCTTGTAGTTTTTCTCTTATTTTCATGTTGGTATGGTCAGAGAAGAGCATCCATCATGAAACATGAATGGCTCTGAGATTAGATTTCTAACTAAACAGTTATTGGCCTATTGTAGTGATAAACCCACATAAGAGTGTAATCCAAATCAAAGCAGTTGGGCCATCATCCTTGCCAATTTGTACTCTGTAATGAAGAAGAATGAAATGCAAGAAAAAGTCCAAGAAAAAAGAAACACAAATGCTATAGATCACGCTTTTTTTTTACATCAATCTGCTATGTTGGCTTGTTGTTTGCAGAATCTAAATTGACTTAGCAAGAAAAATCAATGGCCAGGCTTAAAAAATAGCACATATCCCCTGAGATCTGAGTTCAGAATATAATTTAGCAAAGGCAAATTCATTTACTAACACTGCACTTCATACCCTGAAATCCATCTGAGAGTCAAACTCAGAGCCCTCTTTTCCCTAAACCCCAGTCCTCTAGCCTTCAGCATGTGGTGAGCACTTCACCCGTAGCTATCCACTGATCGAACACAAACTTGTGTGTAATTGTACAGAGCTCCTCTCTCGACCTTCTCTGTCAGGAGAGAAATAGGGGCCATCATTCATCCTTGCCATTACCAGCCTGCCTGCCGTGAATAATGCAATTTGTATCCTCTATGGAGTGTATCCAGAACAACAGGCACTCCAATAAACAAACAGCAGATCGCAGTAGAAATCCACTTACAGGGGCAGCCTGGCAAACGCCGCGGCCATTAGAAGTCCACTCAGGTCCCATCATTTCAGTTCGATAGATCCCTACCTTATCTGTTTTAGAGGAGACCTATGATAATCAGCCTGCCAGCTTCATTCTGCTGGAGTGCTGGATCACACAGGGAAACCTGGGAACACACACACACACACACACACACACACACACATACTTGTCAAACCCAATTGGGGGGCCCAAAAATTCTTTGGTCAATTGTGGGATCCACCCTTTCCAGTGGTTCTAAAAATCTGTAAAAAATCAGGGAAGACCAGAAAAAAATCTAAATCACAATTATCACTTCAATTTAAAAGAATTCCATACTTTTTTTTCCATGCTAGTTTTTATACCACTTGTGAGGTCTGTCTCCAACATTTAGTACTTGTAAGGTCCACCATCACGCACACACTCATATTTCCAGTTTTTATATCTTAAAGGGGATCAAAATATAAAAATTGTATATAAAATAGTTTCTGTTGTTTACTCTCTATTGTGGATGTGAAAGAAACTGCATCAAGGGTGTATACTCTTTCTGACATCTCCATTCTGCATCTCATCTCTTGTCCCTCAACAGCAGCCAATTCACATCTTTGCATTATCTCAGTCACTATAATGATTGGCCTGATCTTAACAAAACATCTAGGTAGACAGAGCAGTACCATAGGCAATAACAATACTTGATTAAGCATTGTTCCTTCTAGGGCTAACTAATATTTCACACAAAACACTACACAAAGGAAACTCTTTACAACAGGATTTGTGCTCAATGAACATGTATTGGGAATACATCATGGGCATATAATGCAAACAAAGTAACCCGCAAGTCATATTATACATTTCAAATGTATATAAATAGCCCATTCTGGGTTAAAATGATTTTCCATGGACATATATTTGTTAATAATCGCCAGGAAATTCAGCCAAACAGAGGACCACACAATATCATAATTTTCAAGAGCTTTTCAATCTTTAAAAAAGAAAAAAAACTTCTCAACTAGGGGAAGGAAATCTGTTCAAGGAAAATTGTACTCTTTTTTGGATGAATGTGTAGCTTTGTGAGTGTGCTGGACAATGAAAAATACTTGAAATGCTGAGACGTCTGCTTCTCAACAGCCACAGCAGGACCCTGCTTGTTTGTCACCTGGAATACAGATCAAAAATACCAACACATTAACATCTGATAGACATCACATATTTACAGATTCACAACTTGTTAAAGTTAGCTAAAAATAACCCCTGGAGCAGTATTCACACTTGAAACTCAGCATATGGTATGGCCTTTTCTAGAGGTATCAGTAAGTCTCACAACAGCATATGAGGAGATACAATGGATCTCGCTCAAAATACCACATTAAACATGCCCCAGATGAACAGGTGTACAATTACACTTATGATAGCATGAGGTTTGATACTGACAGGTGATGCACCAGTGATGAATAATCCCTAAGAGTAGGATCCACTCGGGAAGGCCCCAAAAGTGTCTAAAATCCTGAGTGTGTGAAATAGACTGACTTCATAAGGGACGAGTGGGAGCTCAAATAAGAGAAGTTATCTGGTTATGTGGACCTCACCAGAGAAAGATAAGGGCACCAGATGAACAGGTGTACAATTACACTTATGATAGCATGAGTTTGGATATTGACAGCTGTTACACCAGTGATGAAAAATCCCTAAGAGTAGGATCCATTCGGGAAGGCCCCAAAAGTGTCTAAAATTCTGAGTGTGTGACATTGACTGACTTCATGAGGCCTTTATGAGGGACGAGTGGGAGCTTAAATAGGAGACGTTATCTGGCTATGTGGGTCTCACCAGAGAAAGATAAAGGCGCCAGATGAACAGGTGTACAATTCCACTTATGATAGCATGAGTTTGGATATTGACAGGTGATGCACCAGTGATGAATAATCCCTAAGAGTGGCATCCATTCGGGAAGGCCCCAAAAGTGACTAAAATCCTGAGTGTGTGAAATTGACTGACTTCATTAGGCCTTTATGAGGGACAAGTGGGAGCTTAAATAGGAGAAGTTATCTGGCTATGTGATAAAGATAAGGGAACATGCATCAGGTTAACTCTCTTTACTCAACCACAAGCCTAACAGTTTACTCAAAAGACTAACCCTGACTCAAAAGCTGTCATGGAAAAGCAGAGTAAACACCTTCCTATCTTCATAAAGGAACCACACAGAGGAGAGGACAACAAAATGGGTTGTGACAACAGTATGTACACTAAACTACACCTTTACCTGTGTGACGCCATCATCCCTGTTTGAATCCTTCTGGGACGGACGATTGTTATGAGGCGTCTGCTTCTCAACAGCCACAGCAGGACCCTGCTTGTTTGTCACCTGGAATACAGATCAAAAATACCAACACATTAACATCTGATAGACATCACATATTTACAGATTCACAACTTGTAAAAGTTAGCTAAAAATAACCCTGGAGCAGTATTCACACTTGAAACTCAGCACATGGTATGGCCTTTTCTAGAGGTATCAGTAAGTCTCACAACAGCATATGAGGAGATACAATGGATCTCGCTCAAAATACCACATTAAACATGCCCCAGATGAACAGGTGTACAATTACACTTATGATAGCATGAGGTTTGATACTGACAGGTGATGCACCAGTGATGAATAATCCCTAAGAGTAGGATCCACTCGGGAAGGCCCCAAAAGTGTCTAAAATCCTGAGTGTGTGAAATAGACTGACTTCATAAGGGACGAGTGGGAGCTCAAATAACAGAAGTTATCTGGCTATGTGGACCTCACCAGAGAAAGATAAGGGCACCAGATGAACAGGTGTACAATTACACTCATGATAGCATGAGTTTTGATATTGACAGGTGATGCATCAGTGATGAATAATCCCTAAGAGTAGGATCCACTCGGGAAGGCCCCAAAAGTGTCTAAAATCCTGAGTGTGTGAAATAGACTGACTTCATTAGGCCTTTATGAGGGACAAGTGGGAGCTTAAATAAGAGAAGTTATCTGGCTATGTGGGTCTCACCAGAGAAAGATAAGGGCACCAGATGAACAGGTGTACAATTACACTCATGATAGCATGAGTTTTGATATTGACAGGTGATGCACCAGTGATGAATAATCCCTAACAGTAGGATCCACTCGGGAAGGCCCCAAAAGTGTCTAAAATCCTGAGTGTGTGAAATAGACTGACTTCATGAGGCCTTTGTGAGGGACGAGTGGGAGCTCAAATAAGAGAAGTTATCTGGCTATGTGGGTCTCACCAGAGAAGGATAAGGGAACATGCATCAGGTTAACTCTCTTTTCTCCACCACAAGTCTAACAGTTTCCTCAAAAGACTAACCTTGACTCAAAAGCTGTCATGGAACAGCAGAGTGAACACCTTCCTATTGTCATAAAGGAACCACACAGAGTAGAAGACAACAAAATGGGTTGTTACAACAGTATGTACACTAAACTATACCTTTACCTGTGTGCCGCCATCATCTCTGTTTGAATCCTTCTGGGACGGATGATTGTTATGAGGCGTCTGCTTCTCAACAGCCACAGCAGGACCCTGCTTGTTTGTCACCTGGAATACAGATCAAAAATACCAACACATTAACATCTGATAGACATCACATATTTACAGATTCACAACTTGTAAAAGTTAGCAAAAAATAACCCCTGGAGCAGTATTCACACTTGAAACTCAGCACATGGTATGGCCTTTTCTAGAGGTATCAGTAAGTCTCACAACAGCATATGAGGAGATACAATGGATCTCGCTCAAAATACCACATTAAACATGCCCCAGATGAACAGGTGTACAATTACACTTATGATAGCATGAGGTTTGATACTGACAGGTGATGCACCAGTGATGAATAATCCCTAAGAGTAGGATCCACTCGGGAAGGCCCCAAAAGTGTCTAAAATCCTGAGTGTGTGACATTGACTGACTTCACGAGGCCTTTGTGAGGGACGAGTGGGAGCTCAAATAAGAGAAGTTATCTGGTTATGTGGACCTCACCAGAGAAAGATAAGGGCACCAGATGAACAGGTGTACAATTACACTCATGATAGCATGAGTTTTGATATTGACAGGTGATGTATCAGTGATGAATAATCCCTAACAGTAGGATCCACTCGGGAAGGCCCCAAAAGTGTCTAAAATCCTGAGTGTGTGAAATAGACTGACTTCATAAGGGACGAGTGGGAGCTCAAATAAGAGAAGTTATCTGGTTATGTGGACCTCACCAGAGAAAGATAAGGGCACCAGATGAACAGGTGTACAATTACACTCATGATAGCATGAGTTTTGATATTGACAGGTGATGCATCAGTGATGAATAATCCCTAACAGTAGGATCCACTCGGGAAGGCCCCAAAAGTGTCTAAAATCCTGAGTGTGTGACATTGACTGACTTCATAAGGAACGAGTGGGAGCTCAAATAACAGAAGTTATCTGGCTATGTGGACCTCACCAGAGAAAGATAAGGGCACCAGATGAACCGGTGTACAATTACACTCATGATAGCATGAGTTTTGATATTGACAGGTGATGCACCAGTGATGAATAATCCCTAAGAGTAAGATCCACTCGGGAAGGCCCCAAAAGTGTCTAAAATCCTGAGTGTGTGAAATAGACTGACTTCATGAGGCCTTTGTGAGGGACGAGTGGGAGCTCAAATAAGAGAAGTTATCTGGCTATGTGGGTCTCACCAGAGAAGGATAAGGGAACATGCATCAGGTTAACTCTCTTTTCTCCACCACAAGTCTAACAGTTTCCTCAAAAGACTAACCTTGACTCAAAAGCTGTCATGGAACAGCAGAGTGAACACCTTCCTATTGTCATAAAGGAACCACACAGAGTAGAAGACAACAAAATGGGTTGTTACAACAGTATGTACACTAAACTATACCTTTACCTGTGTGCCGCCATCATCTCTGTTTGAATCCTTCTGGGACGGATGATTGTTATGAGGCGTCTGCTTCTCAACAGCCACAGCAGGACCCTGCTTGTTTGTCACCTGGAATACAGGTCAAAAATACCAACACATTAACATCTGATAGACATCACATATTTACAGATTCACAACTTGTAAAAGTTAGCTGAAAATAACTCCTGGAGCAGTATTCAACTTGAAACTCAGCATATGGTATGGCCTTTTCTAGAGGTATCAGCAAGTCTCACAACAGCATATGAGGAGATGCAATGGATCTCGCTCAAAATACCACATTAAACATGCCCCAGATGAACCGGTGTACAATTACACTTATGATAGCATGAGGTTTGATACAGACAGGTGATGCACCAGTGATGAATAATCCCTAAGAGTAGGATCCACTCGGGAAGGCCCCAAAAGTGTCTAAAATCCTGAGTGTGTGAAATAGACTGACTTCATAAGGGACGAGTGGGAGCTCAAATAAGAGAAGTTATCTGGCTATGTGGGTCTCACCAGAGAAGGATAAGGGAACATGCATCAGGTTAACTCTCTTTTCTCCACCACAAGTCTAACAGTTTCCTCAAAAGACTAACCTTGACTCAAAAGCTGTCATGGAGAGCAGAGTGAACACCTTCCTATCTTCATAAAGGAACCACACGGAGTAGAAGACAACAAAATGGGTTGTGACAACAGTATGTACATTAAACTATACCTTTACCTGTGTGCCGCCATCATCTCTGTTTGAATCCTTCTGGGACAGATGATTATCAGGAGGCGTCTGCTTCTTAACAGCCACAGCAGGACCCTGCTTGTTGGTCACCTGGAATACAGATCAAAAATACCACGTCTTCTTTGGATGCATCAATACTGAAGGGTATAAAACGTAAAGGAAACCAATTAAAAGTTTTACCACTTAAAAATAGTACCTCATAAACTTTTAAATATGTAGCTCATCTATTCCCCTTGTATGACATGTGATTTAAGCCAGATTTTTCCTTAGCCTCAAATGTGAATACTTATTACTGATAGCTTAAATCACAAACTAAAACTTGTTTACTGGAATTTGCTTTTGCAGACCACTTAGCATGTACATAAATACAAAGAATGCTCCTGCATTTTTGATTCATCAGCCATTCAAATCTTAGTTTTAGGTCTTATTTAGAATATTCTAGAAAACATATGCTGTGACATACTTACCACCAGCGACCATTTATCCATTTCTGAGTAGTGTTGACTGGCTTTCTTCCACTGATATGAGTTTTTCTGTATGCTGCAAGACAAAAGCACCTGGTTCAATGGGCTGTGTAGCAAACACTCCTCTTCCTACAAGAGTATTTTAGATATACGTTTGATTAACATTGTGTTGTCTTAATAGTTCACGTACATTATTCATATTCAGTTAATTGCGGTATAACCTTAACAAAATAAGGTTTTAGCCTAGTTCCTTTACAACCAACACTGGAGCTAACTAACAGTGTCATCTACGAAAATTCAAAGAAGAAAGATTCTTTTTTGCCAATAAATATCTGTTTCTGTTATGCAGCCTAAAACATACAGTATGGTAGTGTAAATCAATAACACTGAAAAATCAACTAATATGTGTCCCCAAAAGGGCTGCTAACCCATACCTTTGTTACTGTCAATTAATTTTTCTATAAACCCTGGCTTGTCCCTCGCAGACTGAATGTGTGACTTTGCATCCTCAGAAGGCTGCATCCTTGTCTTACTTTTAATCATTTTGGTTCAGTGAAAATAATGTTTAAGTCAGTACACAAGTTACATCCATAATTAATATACCGATTAAAACTGAAAATTATATTTTTATTAAATTTCATATAGGAAATGACAACTGTGGTGGTAATCGACAATGATCTGCTGTAGTGAAACTAGACTCCTACGAACATGGACTACAAAAGGCATGTCTTAAGACACTTAGAACTGTCTGCTATTGCAGTTTTTTCATGTAAAACAACCAAGCAAAAGCAAAACTATCTAAAAACAGGGTTAAGGGATATCTTAATACCCCAAAAATATGTGGATTAAATAACAAATTCTGTCCCTCAGTATTATCATTTCAGTTCAATTCAGTGTTTTTAATGACTGTATTAACATGGAGTAACCAGGTTAATTAGAGAAATTAGGTTTCTTGGATAATCACAGAACAAGTTTACCTGCACTTAAAAAGAGTGTTTCCCTAAAATCTGTTCATAAGTTTCTCCTCTACATTAAGCTCTCTTGGTGGAGAGGAGGTGACTGTCAGCGCTGTGAGAGACTCAGTCACTGCGCGCACTGTGAGAGTGTGGGGGAGGGGCGGAGACCGACAGCGCTGAGAGAGAGACTCACAGGCAGTCAGCGAACTGTGAGAGTGTGGGGGATGGGCGCGGCGAGTCCGCACATGCGCACTAGTAAAAAGCCATTAGTATTCTAATTACAGGTATAAACAGCGGTGTTTCCACCAGGTTTCCTGCTTAGACAGTTAATAAATAATGATATTAGGGAAAGCCAACTTTAACCTGGTTACTTGAGTGTAGTAAATGCACCGATTAAATGCACAACTATGAATCCTCGTAATTTGCATATATCGGCATGATAATAACTACTCACACTAATCACAAAAACATTTCTCAAAAACGGAAACACCTGCTACTGCTATGTACAGTACAGGACTGTCACTCACTAAACTAGCTAGCACATTATCTGAAGCAAACATATAATACACGATATTATTTATGTTTTCATTTAACTAGATAGCGCCTACATGGCTAAGCTAACGTGCTAATTGTGAAGCGGAGCTTTACAAACTTGTCTAAAGTTAAAATTACTAACAGTCCATAAATCGAATTGGCATTTGAGGGATGAGTTCACTCACGTTTTGGTTGTATGTCGTTGCTTCATTTGTGATTTTATCCGAGTGTTTAAAGAAATGCCGTGCGTTGTTTCCTGTGTGATTTTATCCGAGTGTTTCCATTTAACTAGATAGCGCCGACGTGGCTAAGCTAACGTGCTAACCTTAATGCTAATCGTGAAGCGGAGCTTTACAAACTTGTCTAAAGTTAATATTACTAACAGTCCATGAATGGAATTGGCATTTGAGGGATGAGTTCACTCACATGTATTGCTTGTTTGTCGTTCCTTCATTTGTGATTTTATCCTAATGTTTAAAGAAATGCCGTGCGCTCTCATGATGCGTTCAGGAAAATGGGAAAAATAACACTCAAAGTGGCTATGCATTTTTAAACTCATCTGGTCACTGAACACTCCGTCCTTCATGAAAAGCTCATGGACTGTGGCTGTGTTTATTCACTTCAGATTTATATTGATCTCATGCGTGTAATTTTATGTATTCTAAACATTTAGTAGGATTATAGTGATGTTTAAATTTGCTACCTGAATGACGTGGGTTTCATGAACGCAACAAATTGAACTATAACCGGAATGAGATTCTTAACATTTAAAGTAAACTTTCTTCAAACTTTGTTTGCAAATATGCGACCTGTGCCGATTTATAGCTGACATTAAGGGCTACTGAGTTAAAACTGACACCAGAAGCTTCCAAGTTATGGCTAATATTGAAAGCTACTGAACGGTTGCTAACATTAGCAGCTAGCGCATTAGCAGCTAGCGTGATGTTGCTAACATTAGCAGCTAGTGTGCTGTTGCTAACATTCACCACTATCCACCTACATCATTACATTTTGAAAAGTTACATTTTGTTGCATTACAGTTGCTAGCGGGGTACAGAGGCACAAACAATGTGAAAATAGTAAAGTCAAACTAAAAGAAAATAAACTTACCTGTTATTAAGTAATTCTCATCCTGGTACGATTAAAACCAACTCTAGTTCGGAAAAATACGGAAATAGGCGTATTTCTCACAGTGGTGACGCCGACAGTGAAGTAGCCTATCAGATCCCCTCTTCGTCAGTAGGCTGTACTGTGATTGGTTAAAATGATACACACTTCCGAAAGTGTGTATCTGTTGCTATACCAGGCTCCCGGCTCTAGTAGTCACTAGAGAGCAGAAATTTCACACACACTTCACACACACATTTCCAATCTTTGTCACCTTGTGGGCCAAGTAAGAAAAACGCACTAGGCACATCAGGGGATCCTCCTGAGCTATATTAAATAGCTAATCGGTGTGGGGCCCCGTTTTTTGGACCCCTAAAGTGCTTTGGGCCCCAAGCGGTTGGTGGGCTCCCAGTCGCTAAGCCCCACAAAGTAGTAAATGCAAGTACACACACACACACACACACACACACACACAGAGTAATGCACTGAGCTGTTCAGTGGAGATTTGTGGTCCCTGAAAGTGGAGGTAAAGGTCAGTCTTTGACCTTTTGTGGACACTAACAACTGTCAGGACTGAAATGGATCAGTCAAGCAGAGAGTGAGGTGTGTGTGTGTGTGTGTGTGTGTGTGTGTGTGCCCGCCCCGATGAGACCTGATTGATGGGAACATGTAGAATATTAGAGGAACATGGGCTTTTAATGTAGAGTAGATTAGGTGTTGACAGAGTCATGTCACATTGGGTAGTTCAGCTGTTAATGAACTTTAGAGAATACACACTTGTGTTTATCTAATTGATTTTCCCAGCTTGATTCTGTGTTTGCTTTGTTTTAGTCTTTTCTTTTTTTCTATTTATTTATATGCTGTTTTGCTCTAATGGTTGAATGTAACTGCTATGACACATGAGTTTTACTATGGTCTTACTCAAATTTTACTATTAGTGCTTTTTCAAACAAGTCCCACCTGCTATATATGTTTACTGTACCTAATAGAAGATAAAAAGAACAGAAACAGCATCATTAAAATTACTTGATACTTGACAAACTGATAAAAAGGATGATTCATTAATGTTAATATACATTTAAAATGCATCAGCTACTATGTTTTTTAGATAATTGAATTTCCAAGATTTTGATTGAATGAAGTGCTACACTATTAACACTTCTAAAGGATATGGTTGTGGTTGATGGTACATATTGCATGGCTGACACACCAAAGACAGAGAGCAACTCCAGAGTCCAGTGTGTGGCTAGGTTTAAGTGTTTTTTGCTTCTTCATCACATTAGACAGGCACCACCCCATCCATCGCGGCGATGCAGACCACAACGACCATTCCAGATGGTAGCATTCAAACAGTTGTAGAGACCACGTCCGGATGGGTCTCCTCTCTTCACTGCATCAGCTAGCATTGGTGTTGGCTGCCATTCATCATCAATGGGAACCCTGCATAGTCACTTAATAATGATAACATAATAACAATTGATACTTTATTAAACCTCCTGGAGAAATTCTTGAGAACAGGCACTGCATACAGGACACTAACGGTTTCGGGTTAAGTGCCTTGTCCAGGGACACTTCAACATATGGGCAGGCACTGGGGGAACTGAAAGTGAGAACCACCAACCTTGGGATTCATGGACAATTGCCTTAGCAACTGACCCATTAAAGTGTGACAGAGACAAAATGACCCCAGTGATGTGAGAGGAAGTTGAGGAAAGCTGAACGTTATGCAAATATGCCATATGATATGATAGAGTTGAGCAATGGAATAGTGAGAGCTGGTCGGGAGCATTTTGATCACAGCAGTGTGTTTTTATTTTTGTCCCCTTCAAAAAATCATCTTTGCCCTCCAACATTAACCAGCTCTTTTTTTCTGGTCTGAGAGCAGACTGACCTTGAATCATACAGATCACAAATGCCTGGGTGATGACTGTGTTTGTGTCTTTATACTACTATATTACCTGCTCTTGTTTCTTGTGTCAAGTTACCAATGCCTGATAAAGATGTGTGTTCTATCCAGACTTTGCTTTTCTAAATTTACTAGGAGCTGTCACTGCACAGACAGACCCCTCACACCTGTCATCCTAAAAAGAAAAAGAAGAAGACTGGTCCAAAATTCCTCCTGTGCAGCCTGAAAGTGGTTTAACTTCCAAAGAGTTAGACTAGACTCTTCCTAGAGCGGCCCGCTTTAGGAAGAGTCCTGGTGATTCCAAACTTCTTCTATTTACGGATGATGGAGGCCACTGTGCTCATTGAGATCTTTAATGCTGCAGAAATATTTCTGTATACTTCCTTAGATTTGTGCCTCAATACAATCCTGTCTTAAAGGTCTAAAGACAATTCCTTTGACTTCATGGCTTTGTTTGTGGTCTGACACACACTGTTAACCATGGGACCTTTTATAGACAGATGTCTTTCCAAATCACATTCAATTAACTGAGTTTCCCACAGGTGGACTCCAAATACACTGTGGAAACATTTCATAGATGATCAGTGGAAACAGATGCACCAGAGCTCAATTTTGAGTCTCATAGAGAAGACCGTGATTACTTATGTACATTTTTTCATTTTTTATTTTTAATAAAATTGCTAAAATTAAAAAAAAGTAATTATAGGGTATTTTTTTGTAGAATTTTGAGGAAAATAATGAATTTGTGTGTGTATTTGTGCAGTATATATACTGTATGAGTGTGCATGATTGTTGGGTGCAGGGCTGTTTTCTTTGTTTACTCCGCTCCGTTTCAAACCACCTTCCCCGACAGCCCCTCCACGCTCCGCCTGCCACAACAAGATAATCCTGCTGTCTCCCATAAGATGGCGGCATCTGTCATCTATAATAATCTGTGGGAGCTGGCCGAGGAACAGTCAACAGGTGGCGAGAGGGGGTGGTGGCCGGGTGGGTACGAGGGGAGCCTTGTTCCCAACGAGATAGCCAATTACAGGGGGTATTATCCCCTCATGTGAGGAGGCTTTCAGCCTCTGTAACTGACCCCTCTGGCAGGGGACTGGAAATGGTCTGCAGGACTGGGAGGTGGAGACAGACAGCACTGCGTGACACTGCCGGGACAGGAAGTGGAAGTAAAGGCATTATTTCTTCTTCATTGGGCACAACATGATAGCTCTTGAAGCGAGCCAAAGCTTAGCCCCGGAGGACAGAGATTCTCAGCATGGCCTCATTGCCTCAAAGTATTTTAAATTCACATCAACACTTCATAGCTCAGAGCATGATGGAATTTCTTCACCCCTTATCTGATTGATTTTGCACATAGTGGACTCAAATAAATCACTGTGCCGTGTGGGGGTTTGTGTATACGCGGGCACCTCTAAATCTAACTTGCATGCCTGAATCTTTTTTTTTGTTTGCTGGTGTGTTTCTCTCACTCGTGCAGCCAAAAGGTAAATGGTGTTACATCGCGTGGAGGAATTTCCATCAGTTACTGTGAAGTTTGAGGGTAAAAAAAAAAAATGTTTCGGCAACTAAAAGCATCAACAGCTGCTCAGTGTGAGGTTTCACTGTCAATCACAAAGAGAAATAAGGGCTCTTATATAGGCCTTGAAAACCTGTTTTCTTAATCAGCTTCTTAATTTAGTCTATGGAGACCTACGTAAACACATTGTTACCTGTCAAATGAAAGTCGCTATTTGACGTGAGAGCTTTTGTCTCCTGAGGATACTACATACACAGATCACGTTTTCTCAGACAGCCCAGCGGTTTTCACAATAAAACAAGCGTTCATTATCCATTTCAAACAACCTTGTCATTTCCTTTCAGTAAAAGGCTGCTGTACTTGCTGACATGATTCCAATGCAAGAATAGGATCTACTCTGCTCTGCCACACTGAGGCTACATAAGTCCTCTGAAGGTGTCCTCCAGTCGTGATTTACAATTCCAAAAAACATATTTTTCATGTAATTGGTCTTGTATAAAATAGTTTTAGCTCCTGCTGGTGGCCCAAGCTATGGCTGAAAGTCATAAGAACTGCACATAACCACGTTCTTCTGCTAGCACCAGATGCTGCACAAACTAAGTGTAGTTGTAGGATTTCACTCAGTCTTACACTACTGTCAAGTGTCAACTTTTGAAAATAGACATTCATGTTCATTTAAGGATTAGATCTGGAATATGACAGTGGACAAGATGAACAATACTTTACTGTTGCGAGATGTAACTGACCTCTCTGTTCTTGCTCATTTGTATGCAGTGATAATGCAATAAAGCCCTATATAGCATGATTACTGTTATAATCTACTGAAGTAGATATTGTATATAGTGTTTTGAGGGTAAACCTACCATTACTGGGCTGTCTCTGGCATTAGAGCCGTTATGACTTACTAAAAACAAACTGTGTCCACTGCTTGAAACCAGAAAATACTTTCTGCACAACATAATGGCCACTACTCACAGCTACTCCTGAGCTGATGGGCGTGAGGTCATTCACAGATATTGTTTTAGGAAGCTGGGCCAGCAACAGCTGCTGTTCATTGGGAATGAGAGCAGGCTTTGAAAGCCCCCCAGCTGAGCTAAACAGGTTCAAAATATGCACAGTTGAGAAAGAGTGAGAAAGGCTCATCTTGATGCAAATACTGTATCGTCGGACACGGTGTGAGCAACATACCTGGAGAACAACAAACTGATGAGAGTCCAGATATTAGCAACTGCTTTGTTGGTTGCTGGTTTTCAACAATTCAATTTTTTTTTTTTTATAAACACAGATTGGTTCTCGGACTCTTGTTGAGTGACAAATATTCATTTTTACAGATTATTAAATACACACACACATTAAAAAACAGTGGCTGTTCATTTTAATATGCCAAGTATTCAATAATAGTTACTACAGCAGAATGCAATGCAGCAAAGTCATAGGGGTTGAAGCTGCATTTATTTCTCACTATCACTATTCTTGCAGATTCTGCAAACTTTCTCTACTGAGCTTTGATATTTTGTAAATACCAAGTCATTGGCTTATAATAATTGAGTGCTGTCAACCATGTCACTGCTTCCTTTATCAATCCAGAGGCAGGCTTCATCATTACAGTCTTTTTCTGAACTCAACATGCTGTACTTATCCTTTGGTGTTTCATACCACTATACAGTAAAGACATGATATCCCTTGCACCCGCAACATACTTCAATTTCTCTATTCTAGTTTTAATTAGTCAGAAATCTCTTTGTGCAGCTACTGCTCCTCCTCAGTCCTTCGGGCTTCCTGAAACATTCACTCCAGGCCTTCCTCTGTCCCCACACAGGTCAGTTCACAAGCATTTTACAGCAGTGGCTCCTCTTATCCTCTTATCACACACACGCACGCACACACACACACACACACACACACACACACACACACACATTAGTCTTCTTTCCTTCTTCCCTCCATCATTTCTCTCAGTTTTCAATTTTCCTGCACTCCCATTCATTTTTATTCCCTGCGACCCACCCAATCTCACTGTGTGTCCAGGGCAGCCTGCCCTCTATGTGTAAATGCTGCCTCCAACAAGCTGTCATTTTGTGTGTTTGTCTGTTTGTTTCGGTGTGTGTGTGTGTGTGTGTGTGTGTGTGTGTGTGTGTGTGTGTTGGGCACAGATAGCGGTGAGATGGGTTTCTGGACTTCACCACTATCTCTCTAAAACAGGCACAGGCAGACCTTCAAGTTCCCAATAATCTTCTACTGGTATCACCTTCAACTTCACAGTGTAGAAAAGGGAACCCACACGGGCATTGAATTGATTTGTCACTTCTTTCTAATTAAAAATAGGAGAAAGTCAGTTGAATGTGCGAGGCATTAGCACCACTGTGACTGATTCCACAGGAGGGCTAATTGTGCCTGGGCTCTGCACTGCTGATATACTGATCTTTTATGTAACTGCATTAGCAAATAAAGAAGTTCTGAAGAAAGGAAAGAGTTTTTGGTCAGTATTCATCTCTGTCTTGTTCTTTCTCTGTCTGTCTTAATACTCCGTACGAATCCATCTCAGTCAGAAAGTGCAGTAATAACAGTGTCCCATCTATTTCATTCACGGTGTTGTTGTGGTGTTTTAAAACACTACATCCTGTCTTCACCCATTTCAGTTGTCCATTTATTGAAATATTGCAGCATTATCCAAATCATCTAATTGCCATTTGTTTCAACCCCAATCAGTCGAGGAAGATGACCGCCCACCCTGAGCCCGGTTCTGCTGGAGGTATGTTCTGTGAAAGGGGGTTTTTCCTCTCCACTGTCTGTTGAGTGCTGCTCAAATGGGATTGTTAGGTTTTCTATACAATTCTGTATATGTATGTGTATATGTGTTATATAAGTACTGTATGTTATATTTTGTAAGGTATTAAACCTTATACTGTAACGCATTGATATGTCTTTTGTTGTGATGTGGATCTTGGTTTTCAAAGAATGAATCCTATAAACTGTCATGTTTCCCTTACTTTGCTTTTCCACCATGGCTGACATGTTTGTATTGATTTTATTTTCTCAACAACTGTTTGATAGTCATTAAATATGACACATTTATTTATTTATTTATTTGTCTCCACGCTGTATTTTAATCTTCCTTATTATGAAAAATATTATGGATCTTGGCTCATGATTGTAGCATCACAGCAGGTGGATTTAGGCACTAAAATAAATGGTTGGGGTTAGTAAGAATGCTTTGTAATGAAATGTGCAGTTCCTTAATGTAACATGACTGTTGCCTTCATGGTTACATCGATAAACATGTCGTTAAGGTTGCAGTTATGCTTAAAACACTCGGATATCACGCAGATAGTCTGTACTACATCTTCTATTTATGGTGATTTTGTGTTAGCACAAATAGCTTATGGATTGTTCTGCAAGAGACAATAAATATAAATATAAAAATAAATACAAGTGTATTATTCAAATTTTCAATTTAAGTGTATAATTAAATTTAACATTCCAAGCAATGCAAGTAAATATTCTTATCAGCCTTTTTTTATTTGGCTTTGTCTTATGATGGTTGATGGAAAGATAAAAACTGTCAATTGTCTTAAGATGAAAGAAAATATATGCCTACTCATTATGTAACCAAGAGTAAGCACGTACATGTTTTTAAATGAAAAGGTAGAGGGCCCCTCAGGAACGTTTTACCATGTGATTGAAGGGATGGAAGGCAGAGTATGAAATGCAGAACAACTGCACTAAAATTCTGTCTGGTCCATAAATGCTAGTGTGTTGTTATACCATTCATTTAGGGGTGTAAGTAATCTTTAATATTATGAAGTTGGTACCAACTGGGCTGTGTTTCCCTTTATCTTTTCCATCTTGTTGGACTGAATTATTGTTGTGTTCAGCAAGTTTTCCAAATATGCTGCGGTTTTCAAAAAAAAAAAGGAAAAAAAAAAGAAAGAACAACCCTTGTCGGTTTCCATCAAAAATTCCCATTTGTTTGATTTTACAATTCCATCAAAGCAATCAATGTGTAATGTGACCTTGTTTCTGGGCAGCTGGCCCGTCGAAAGAGCAAACCTGCATTTGCTTTTACGACAACATATTTCTACAAAGAGAATTGTGATGAAAATGGATTGATTTTTGTTTATCCATGCTGATTGTCCTGCCTCTGTGGGTCTCTGAGAAGATGAAATCACAGAGTTCAGAGTGAGTGAGTGTGACGGTGGTTGGGCGGAAGATGAGCTCAGTGATGTTAATGCTAAAACACAACATGCAATTGAGCTGATCATCATAATGCAAACTGGCTGTCAATCCTGAATAAATATCACAGAGGTCTTTAATAATGAGAGCTTGTTTTGGTAATGTCTGCGTATTACCATGTTTATTGAAATAAGACTAAAAGATATATATGTATATATGACAGAATAAAAACAAACAGATTATTGGGCTGCACTTAAAGGGACTGCATTTGGTTGCATTGTGCTGCAGCAAACATTGAAGCAGATTTAAATTTAATGTACAGGTCACCTTGCATCATTGGACACAGTGCTATAAGTCTGAACATTGCCTTAATAGTAACAGGACCTGTTGGTTGCAATAGACACAAATATTGCTTTCTGTCATTGGTATAAGGAGGCATGCAGCAAACAAATGAGCACAGCACCGATAGCTTAGGTACACAGTCGTGATTGAAAGGGTGTGCTGGATGAGTTGCAATGAGAGAAGTACATCATGTAAGCGTCTAGTGGAAGCAAACCTGATTTGGGGTGCTTAAACAAGATGGCAGGTTTAGCTTAATTAAATTGACTTTGCTGCGTGTAATCACTGGAGCCCGTTTAGGTTAGTGTCTCTATAATTTAACAGTGATTACAAAACCATTGCTGCAATGCTGACAACGCCCTGCTGTTCTTGTCATTCTTCTCCAAGCATGTTATAGCCCTGACCATTGCTTTTTATTTGTTTTATACACTCAGAGGTGGTAAATACCTAAGTGCATTTATATGATTTAGGTATAGTTTTAAGGTACTTGTTGACACATGAGTACTTCTATTTTTTTAATCTTTTACTGTTGAATGGAAATTACAAAGTGTAGTAGCTCCACCTATTTTTGGCCCTTATTTTAAAATATTTCTTTATTTTCTTAATTACTATTACTGTGTATTTATTTTATAAAACAGGAACTGGAGGGTGATTACAGAGCAGGAGAGATGAGGATTCTAGGAGACTTAGTTCAGCAGGTGAGTGGCACGGGAGAGGGTTCCACAACAAATGAGAGGAGAACTAAACGGGGGAGAGAAGACAGAACTGGAGTAGAGAATTGGAGAGAACCAAGACCACAAGTCCACAAACCAAATACCAAGAGTCGAGAAAACAGTCCTAGGTCAGAACATGAAGCAACAAACACAGTGCACCATTCTTAATCTAAGATATGAGTTCCAAAGTTACAGGCAAACAAGCTAGGGTTATCAGAAAGAGTGAATAAAGTACAGGTCCAATCAGGGGAGAGAAAAAGGCAGTACCTGAGGTTCTGATATCAAGATCACTGACAACAAGAAACAAGGCTGATACTGTAAGTGGCTTAAAATGAAGTAAGACACTCTGGCAAAGTTGCAGGGCTGCAAAGCTGCTTTTAAAGGAAAGGGGGAAACAGGTCGACCAATAATGGTTGAGGGAGTAGGTACCAAATATAGGCATAACAGGAAGCCAGGCTGGAGAGCAGATATAACAGCTACTAGGGGTGGGTGAGAAAGTAAATGGGAGCATAGCAGCAGGGGTGTGGCCAGGTGAGAAAGAGTGTGGGGTAATGTGAATAGGACAGAGGAAGGAAGTAAACTGGGGAGGAGCAGGCAGGGGTCATGACAATATGAAACTTTAAGTTGCTATTTTGGTCAGACACCCCTTGAAAACAAAGTTTTTAACCTCAATCCGAAATACCTGGTTAAAACATTACATGATAATAATACTTATAATAAATTCAATAAGGGAGTCATTCACCCCACACCCCCCAGCCATCCTTCCAAAACCCAATGACAACTCATGTACATGATTCTGGCTCCACCACTGCTGCAGTCTTCTCACTTGTCCATTTCTTGCAGTAAACAGAGAAACAAAGCTGCTACTAATGGACCATTAGCTTAAATAATTTCTATTTAATACTTGATTAGTCAAGCTCAGAGAATCCCATGTTGTGTTTTGGGGACGGGTTTGCTCACAGTATCTGTAAAGTTATAGTGCAAGACACAGGCTTTTTGGCTTCCACGGATAACAGATTCAGGCCATTACAATGTGTCGCTTATTGACTTTATGTTGCCTAACAGTGCATCAAGTCAAAAGGTGGTGAGGCAGAGCTGAGCAGCTTCTGCTGTGTACTAATCACACACGCGTGCACACACACTCACACTCACATACACACTTGTTAAAAACTCCCTGGTTTCTAATAAACAAGACCAGGTGCTTTTTATGTCTACACCATAGTTGGTTGGTTGGTTTGTTACACTGAGTGACATGTTTCATATTAGTCATCTGATCTGTTATTGAGTTACTCCCTCATCCTTACCTGAACTCCCTCATCCTTACCTGAACTCCCTCATCCTGGTCATCCTCTTCGCTCACTGTGCTCTGCAAACGAACGACGTCTACCTACCTCTGCACGCTCAGTTGCCTCACTCCCAATTTTCAAAACCTTGTTGAAAACAGAACTCTTCCAAATCTTTCTCTGCACTCAAAACCTTTAAAAAATAACAGAAAGAAAAACTTGCATGTATACCCCATGTAACTTTGTAGTTCTTTTCCTTGGCTGAGATATTTTGCTTGCTTTGTACCTCACTTGTAAGTCGCTTTGGATAAAAGTGTCTGCCAAATAACTAAATGTACATGTAAATGTATCTCAGTTGCACCTGTAACGCACAATAAAATAACAAACATTACATCCATTAATGTGCAAATTGATGTTTGTCCCACTGAAACAGTTTTTACCATTTCAACCATTTTTCCACCTCCTGGACTATACAGATTTGTCTGCAAAGTGTGGTGGGAGCTTGCCACTAGGTAACACAAGATTGGAAGTGACAGTAGCATTTTCTGCAGCAGATTCAAACACACCGCAGCTTGTTCAAATGCATCTTGTTGTGCACTAACATATGGCTCTTTGCAGATCATGGGACACTACATAGATAGATTCACATACTAGAGACTAGAATAGCACTCATTTTATTTAACATGTTCCCTTACATGCATACACCTTTTAAACACACATACACAGACATTACAAAGAAACACAGTCTTGTACTCTTAAGAAGATTGTACAGAGGAATGTATGAATAGAAAATGCCGAGTGAAGTGGAAAATATGCATTTCAATAGAACAACAAACATAAACACACACACACACACACACACTTTAAAGCATTCAGCAGGATGTGCATCACGTTGCAATTCAAATCTTCTATGGGAAGGTCTGTGTTGTGCTGTACTACCCATCCACCCCAACCTCTCCCACAGATAAACTTTGAGGGTATACAGATGTGGAAGAATTGTTGGTACTCTTCCACTGAAGAAAGAAAACCCCACATTGGTCACTGTAATAAAATAAAATTGACAAAAGTCATATAAAAAATGTTCAAAATTAACTGATATAATTTAGACATTGCTTTTGAGTTGTGGTTCAACAGAAGCAATAAAAACACAAATTAATGAAACTGGTCTGGAGAAAAATGATGGTACCCCTGGAAAGGATTGAAAGTAATTTGACCGTGGGGACGTGTTAAACTAAAGTGTGTCCTGTAATTAACATCACAGGTGTCTTCAAACTCTAATAGTCTGCCTATTTACAGGGTGAAAGGTAATCACTGTGCTGTTTGGTATCATGGTGTGTACCACACTGAACATGAACTGCTAAGGAGAGAGTTGTCTCAGGGGATTAGATAAAAATAGGACAAACATGTTAAAGGTAAAGGCTGTAAGACCATCTCTGAGCAGCTTGATGTTCCTGTGACTGTAGTTGCACACTCCAAAGTTTACCATTAACAGGACTGTAGCCAAGCTTCCTGGACATGACACTGATAATACAAATGGTAACCAAAGGCCAAGAATAACTTTCAAAGATATTAGAGGGGAACTCCAAGGTCAAGGTACATGACTGTCAGATTACACCATCAGTCACTCTTTGAGCCAAAGTGGACTTAATGAAAGACAACTAAGGAGGACTCCACTGTTGAAAACTAAATATAAAAAAGCAAGACTGAATCTTCACCAAAATGCGTATTGACAAACCACAAAACTTCCGGGAGAATGTCTTTTGGACATATGGGACAAAACTGGAACATTTGGAAAGGTCATATCGGCTCAGTGTTAACAGATGCAAAAACAAACAAGGAAAGACCACTGTACCTAATGTGCTGCATTGAGGAGGCTTGGTTATGTTCAGGGGCTGCTTTGCTGCATCTGACACAGGGTGTCTTGAATCTTTGCAGGGTACGATGAAATCTCAAGACTATCAAGGCATTCTGCATCATAATGTGCAGTCTGGAGAAGACACCCTGTTGATAGGTGCAGAAGTCTTATTGAAGGTTGCAGAAACCGCTTCTGTTGAACCATAATTAAAAAGCAATATCTGATTGTTTTATTCATTATTCCATTTGTCAGTGTCACATTATTTTAGTAGCCAATGTGGGTTTTTCTTTTTTTTCTTTTTTAAGGGTACCAACAATTTTCTCTACGCCTCTAAAACACTGGTTGTGTAATTGTCACTGCAGCAGCTAGATATTGTAAATGGTAACACATACATATTGGTCATTATTTTGTTGCACCTTCCATTAGGTTTTCTGGGGCAGACCTAAAACACACCAAATAGACTACATTATTTCTCATCTGGCTTGTTAACACCACCAAATTCCTCAGGGGGAGCTGTTAGAGGGTCTGAACTAGCTTACTAAACCTCACTGAACCTGCTGCCACTACACCCAACTCCTAAGAGGTAGGTAATAATTGGTTGGACGTCTGATAATATTTGAAATGTTTCTCACCGGGTGTATTTCTTTTCTCTGTGCCAAAGAGCTCTGTCAATGTCCAAAAACTTTTAAAAACCAATTGCAAAGTTAAGTGTATTTTATTCTAATCTAAATATTGTTCTATTTACCTTCTGCTTTTCTGCTTTCATTTCTAATTGAAGCTTAGATCATTTAAGGCAAGTTATTCTCACAGCTGCAGAATCAGTTAATATTACCCATGTTGAGGTTATATAATATCTACCTTCATCCAGAAGACGACATATTTGCTACATCTGCAGTTTTACAATATAGATTTTATTCAGATCTTTAATAGCTGTTTCACAGCTTCCTTCTGCAATCAACAGATTTTGTCTGTTGTTCTTTCCTTTTAATCAGTTCATGACAATAACACTGACAATAGACCTATATATATATATATATATATATATATATATATATATATATATATATATATATATATATATATATATATATATATATATATATAATGTATATGTGTTAGCTGCTCTGTTATATGTGTTAGCATTAGTGCAGCAAACAAAACACAGTGAGTTATTTATTTGACATCCTCAACATCATTCTGGTTTATTTAAGAAATACACATAAAACAAACCAGTAACTTTAATGCAAGTTTGTGATTATGAGGATTTTAAAACTATTTTTACCACAGAAACACAGCAGATCTCCAGCTCAGTGCATGAGAAGTCAAAGCAATTGGTGTTTAAGCTTGTAGTACATTTAGCCACTTGTCAAAACACTGTCCCAATTCTTCAGTATGGTGTTAATCTTAGACAATCTGCACTTTACTTGACTATTATGCATTTTTTAACCTTTATTTTTATACCATTTAGCCACAGTTATATTTTGTATGTTATGAAAGTGTTGAATGGTGTTTAGAATAATCCATTAACATCCTTGGTGATTTGAAGGTGGTCAAGCCAGTGAGAAAATAAAGATTAGACTGAGATTTGAGTCCACCAGCAGGTGGTGATGTGGTGATGCTGAGAGCCATTAACTTCCATATTAGTAACTTGGGAACTGGTTGAAATCACTGAGGGGGGTTGAGTCCTCACTCCCACTGTGCGGTGAGTCATCCTCTTTCAAATACTTGTTTACAGGGACTGATCTTTACTCAGTAGATGTGCTTTGAATGGGCTACAGCATATACTCTTTTTGTATCACAGTGTACTTTAAGTAAACAGTTTGTGCTTCATTCATGCACACAGCTTAGTATAATTAATGGTTATAGCTTTCCCCTCAACCAAAACATAATGGCATCAACAGCCCAGAATGCACAAGAGAATGGGAGTTTGCAGTACACTACAGTACAGTATGACTTAAATGTGGGTTCTGTGCTTGAATTCTGTGCAATCAGTTCTGCTAGTCTGCCGATGTCTCAGAGTGAAGACAAGGAGGAGGGAGGGTTGGGTTGGGTCTTTCTCCTCTGTTAGGTGCTCACAGAAGAAAACAATTTAGATGGACACATAATCACTGGATGTCCTGGGCATTTTACACAGAGAGGAACCATGCACTGCACACGTACAAGGCCTCAGCAGGCCAACACTTTATTTCATCACAGGGACAAAACATGTTTTTGATTCTTTATCTCATAATGATAATAAATATAATAGTAAATATGATTTTGTTAAATATGACAATTCTATAAAACGTCCATACATTAAATGATACAGCTAGTCACTTTTGCTTATTTTTTTATACTTTTTTCAGCAATTCCCATGCAGAGACTAAAACTAATGATGGATTTCCTGAACTCACCTTCACAATCAACTCTGTCAGCCTTGAACCTGATTTCACTTACTCATACCACAGACTTGTGTTGTGAAAGGGGTATGAGAAGGGTGGAGGAAGTACTCATTTACTTTTACTTAAGTAAAAGAAGCAATATCAGAATTTGTTGATTGCAAGCAAAGGCATTAATTCAACAAGTAAAAATACAAAAGTACTAGCTTCAAAATACTTGAGAGTACAAAATGTACAGTACTTTTTACAAGATAGATACAGTAATCTCTGATGCATGCACCTGCAAGGTAACTTAAGCTGACAAGCAAATTTAGTGAAGTAGAAAGTACAGTATTTTTAGTACCATAACATTATACTTATGTATAGGATAGTAATTGAGTAAGTAGTTACAGTACCATTAAACAAACATTAAAACATGCTGCTGCACTGGGTAACATGTTTCTTTATCATGAAAAGTGTGATCGAAGGATTAAAAAAAACAAACACCTCAAAGGCTGAGTACAACAACGTTTCTTCTTGTATTATTGTGAAAATGTACAGTTCTAATATACGCTGTATACTGTACTTCAGAAGCACAGTCACAACAGGTCAAAATCAACCAGCACTGAGATCTCAACTATTACAGCTTTTACAAAATGATTCCATTACATCATTAAATATATGTGTAGATAATACTTGTAAGAAGTAAATGCTTACATTACACTTGCTGCTCAACACAGCTCTGTCAAAAGTGCCTTGAGAACACCATCAGAGGCTCAACACCCACACACCATACGTTCTGTATTAAAATACAAAATGAGACACTGTTAGTAATAGTTAGTTTTGGTAGATTGTCAGGTCTTAGATTAGACAGGATAGATTTCTTTTTCTTCTTGCTTATGCTCGACTGTCATCAGCACCAAAGAACGTATGAGAGAAACATCTCATTTCTCAACATGTTTTCTGGACTCTTCTCTTCTTGTATCTATTTGTGGCAGATTTTATCCGTCTTATCCCTGCATCTTATTCCTTCCCACGCAAGACCCAAAGATAAGATCTAAGTGTGGGAAATTTCAGATAAAAATATTTAGAAGCCAACTGGAAAGTGAAGGAGCTATGGGGCTCACGTTTATAATGGCTGATGAAACACACGGGGTAACTGAAAAAATACATACTATCAAGAAAACATGAGAGTTCATCTATCTGTTGTAAATAATTAAACAATTGACTGTGTTTTGCTCAGGTCCCACAAGATGTCCCCCCAGCAGCAGCAACTAGCAGCGGCACCCTCAGCACTGGTAACTCAAAGACGTAATGATTAAAACAACAAAAGTAATTAAAGTGTGACTATACAAGAAGTTAACTGTAAGTCTGTGCTACAAATAAAGACGTCTGTACCCCTGTTTGTATGTACAAAATAAACTGAGTATTTTTATTCTATAATTTGTTAACATACTGTATACAACTTTAAAATGTGAAATTTAAACATAACTAAAAGAATAAACTATGAACCAAAACTAAGGTGTCAGGAGGGTTACCAGCATTCAAAGATGTGTGGCAGCATGTGAGGCCATCACATCCACTGTACTTACTGAGTATTCTCTACTCTGTTCCGCATCCCGATTGTGATGGATCAACAATTATAACCGGCTCATACTGTAGAAGAAGGTAGGGTCAAACCACCTTTATAGGTGTTGAAGTTGGATAAGGACTTGCTCCAAATGAATCAACTGAATGAATCAATTTGTGTTGGGATTAAGGGTTACGTAATGAACAGTCACTTATAGTATATTCCCTCTCATCCTGTATCATCTACGCTACACTTCAAAGTGAGTGTTCTTCAGCCTTTTTTGAGTAGACTACTATATCAAGTAATAGGTTAATTTGTCAGAAATCTATAAAACCACACAGCAATTAGTAAGGAAAACAAATTGAGCTGCTGTCATATAGGTCCACATCTCATATCTCTAAATTTAGGATCCTGTAATCAAGTCCAAGTCTATAGGCTAACAACCACCGAGTCCAGTATCTGACTCTGATAAATAAACAAATCTATTGAGCACTGCCCCCTGTAACATGCTCTTTGATATTCTTTGGTGTACAGCACATGTGCAGTATGCATGAGTGCTGGTATCAGTAGAAGGCAAGCTGAGTATAGGTTTTGGTAGGACTGAATTGTCCCAGCAGTCAGTGTAAAAAGGTATGGTGAGGCCAGAGGCGAAAACGTGATTCATCCGGTCAACACCCACACAGCGTAAAGCTAAACTTTGTCACACAGTGCTGACTGCATGCATATAGCTGGCAGTAATTTAACATACTGTATGGAACCTGAGTAGGTGGGAGAATGTGAACAATTTTACACTTAAGAGTGTGGGTATGTGTCAGTATATAAGAATAATATGCAAGAAATGTTTTTGCCAGCACTAAAGCAAAAAACATTTTCATTTAAATAATTGTTTTTCCTTCAGTACTTTATTTTTTTTTTCATTTTTAAATAATAATAATTTTTTCTTTGTATAATGTTTTTAAGAGAGGCTAAAAAAACATTATACCAAGAAGTTTCTTCAGAGAGCGTTGAGCTACAATGAACCAAAGCTATTAATCATAGTGAAAGTTTTGTCCAAGATTGAACTGTCTCACTGAGAACACTGTCTCCTGCGTCCCCGCTCATCGAGGCCTTGCCATTATAAAATGGTTATTTGCAGAGATACTGCACAAAGTGTGTAAAAATAATTACAGGGACAGAGCAGTGCCAGTGAAGGAGTCCCACCCCTCGCTGAGGAGTTTTCCGATTAATTGACTTTAATGCAGCATAATATGATGTTTTCCTCTCCCACTCTTCATAATGGCTGCCACCTGAGTGCTGTACAGTCAATTAAAACATAATACAAATTGACTAAAGCAGTCAGCACCCAGTGATTAGGTTTTCTCAAGACAATTAAATTTGAGAGAGAAAGCAGAGAATGGTAATTCATGATTCATGAATTTTTTTTCTCATATCCTGCCGTCACATTAATTTTGTTATATTTAATGACATGTCACTTGTTCCAATGAGATTCTTACAGATGTTCATAGTCATCTAGGTGTCCTACGTATGTGCACCAGGGAGGCTATTCTGCCTGTAGTGCAAATGTGAGATGTCTCCGGCTGTGTAGCACCACAACTGATGGGTGTAATAACAGCACGCTCATATGCGCATTTCCACACAAACCCCTCTGCTGGAGTTTTGTCTGTATTATCTGTTTGGCAGTGATTGAGTGTGGCAGTAAAAAGGCAGTGAGAAAGACACGGGGATGTTGGATGATTGCTGGGTGGCTTTGCAGTGAGCTGAGGTAATTTCCCTTGCCGCCAACTCAACTCTGTCGTTTGTCAGCCACCACTTGCGCCGCTGGCAGCTATTGTGCCAACAGCAGTCAATCACACAGCTTATGAATCTGAGCCGCAGTCAATCGGCCTGCTTATGAAACCGAACAGCAGTCAGTCGCTCAGCGTAGGAATCCATTGACACATCTGGCAGTTCCAGCTGGTCACATGAATACCTAGTGGCAGGATATCCTGGAGCCAGGCAGAAATTAATCGCGACAAATATCTCAAAGGAAAAAGATGGCTCTGTTTAAAATATCTTTCAAAACCAGTCCATCAGGATATATATACATATATAAAAATTACAGATTTATAATTTCAAACTCAATCCACTAACAAGCCTTGAATAATGGTACATTTTAACTGTGGAGTTGATTTATTAGCACTTTAGTTGTATACAGGGTTTGAAAAAAGTGACCACCATTGAAAACATTTAGCCCAACTTTCTCATGAAATAGCGCCCCCATAGCACCAGGCATATGTGGAAATAGCACCCTACAGACCAGTTCCTTTTAGATACCTTTGAAACGTTTTTTTTATGTCTGCCAATCTCACAGAGCAGATAAAATTCTATTTTAATAAACATATCCATCTACACTGACTCCAAGACACACATGTGGGGTGCACGTCAAAGAGATATAATAGTTTTGAGTAATTGACATTTTAAGTTTAAGGCTGGTGTTCTCATCCTATAATATGTGAAAGGCTGTCCAGACTGTAGCCCTACTCTCTCTTAACTCTCTCCACCCATTGGAAGAGACAGAAGAGCTCAATAAAACAGTGACAGGGGTTGTTTTTTTGTTTTTTTTTTACTGTAGGGGGGCATTGAATATAAGACATGTGACTAGCACCAAAACATTTAAATTAAACTTACATGCAAATAAACATAATTTGATTTAAACGGATGGGTGCATAACCTTTCTCATGCTTCTAATAACTGCAGTTGCTGAGTGAGGGTTAATGATGTAGAAATTGGGGTGATGAGTTGGAGAGTGGTATGCTCCCTGGATTGGGAAAACCTGCCTCCACCACCTGTTACATCAGTCTTGGCCTTCTCTCCCGCAGCCTGCCTGTAGAGGATAACAGTGGTCTGGCGGGCTTCCTGCTGCAGTGGTTGGAGGTTAAATGGATTCCACCCTGCCGCTCTCTTATCATAACTGTCTGCCATTCTGTCAGAGCAGACCACAAATGCAATTCCCCAACCCTAGGGTAGACCAACCAAGGCATCTGTTACACTTAATAAAGTGCTGACCTAAATTTAACTGTACACTCTTCCACTTATGTGGTCCAAGGGGGCCAGGAAACTAGGGAGAGGGGATTTGTTTTGTTTATGAATGCTGTCACAAGTGCTTGTACATTCATCTATAAGGACATCCAATAGAATTACAGTTTGGTTTTACTCACTCTTTGAGTAGCAGTGGAACACAAATGCTGAGGCAGAGTCAAAACATTGCAATATTTACTGAACTGACTGGCATAACATTTTTCAGAAGAAGCCTGTTAATGTCTTGCATGCAGGTCTTTTCCACTATCTGTAGAAACTTCCTTAACGTTTTGAGGATTTTCTGTAATGACAAATACTTTCATGGTTTTTTTGGAAGTACAGTTTGTAATCAACTCCACTCCATTTCCACCTGTACTCCTGGCAACTGTCATTGTATTTGTGCTTGACATACCACATTGTATGGATTATAGTCTGATGCTGTGGTGTATGGAAGAAATGAAGGCCAGCATTTATAAATGTAAAATAAGTGAGTTAGAGGTGGTGGGATGGTGGGTGTGCAATATGCAGGACTGTCACACCCACCAAAAATTAGATTAAGTGAAAAAATAATAACTCCAATCAAAACATAAATAAAACGAAGTACTTTTTAAACTTGAGCTTCTACGGGAAAGTACTTTGGTTGTTGACCCAACCAATCACCCTGTCCTTATCCCTAGACACACTTTTGAAACTTAATTTTGTCTTAATATAGCATATTATTAATTTAGGCATCAAATATTGACACCACTGGGATACTGTAACTAACATATGACACAAGGGGATACTTTTATCATTGTTATGAGATGCCAAAGGACTTCATAAATTGGCATTAGCTGACAGCCTGAGAATGGTAATGGGCATTGCCAAATAGGTAAGCTACAATATGGTTTTATTAACAGTGAACTTTATAGTTGCTGTCATACTGAGAAGCAGGTATTAATGTAAGTCCTTATTGTGTAAAAATTGCATTTCAGCATTTAGTAATAGGCTTTATGATTTTAATCTTAAGATTAAATTCTTTTGTGCAGTAGTAGTTCAGCTGTGCCTTTGCTAAATAAAGACTGTGAAATGTCTTACGCTTGTAAGCTTTGATTATTTTATGATATTACAATTTAATCTATTCACATTTGTTAAAGAAAAATCAAGCTTAGGTAATTAGATGATCAGACTGCTATGGAAATTTGTATTTTTATAGTCAAATGCCTACATTCATTCACATCCCTGAATCCTGATATTGTAGTATACTAATATACTATTAAGCAAGTCAGCTGCAGTCTTTCGTCTTTCCATGGTCTGCAGAGAGACCATAGAAATAGAACATGCCATAGGTTGTATTCAGCATATTTCTGGTTATGTTATCAGTAAGATTAGTTCTTCTATGCTACAGTTCACAATCAACCAAAGCCCGATTCCACCATTTACCCTTCATGTGTTCTTGACTGCCAAGAAAAAGGAGAAAGTGTAGAGAAACCTGCAGAGAAGAAAGAGTGAGGGCAAAGAGCTTCCACTCTCCCGTGTAAATTTACTGATCTGTCATGACTTTATGTGGTCGAAATGGAAAAGAGAATTGGGCTATGTTTACAGCACCGTAAACCTTTCTTTTAAACCCAAGGACTTGGCCACCCTGAAACTGTAGCGTAGCACCCATAAAACTTAGGCTAACTGCATCTTTTAAATCTGATGAAACATTTATTGATTCTTTTTAGATCTTGTTTTATTTGCTCCTTCTCTCCCACCTCTGGGTTAATGGAAGTGAAACAGAGGACAGCAGAGATACGGAGGTTGGTAAAAGGTTTGCATGCTAACAGAATGGAAGACAGAACAAATGAATAGAGGGTGCTGCTGAAAGAAAGTTTGGAGCAGTTTGATGGCTTGATTTTCATTAAGATCTTTCTATATTCCAGCTTTTAGAGAACTGTCTTGATGAATAGTTTTGAGCCACTGACATTTTAAGTATTTAAAGGGTGTACCTCCACTCTCCAGTCCCCTCACAACATTTAGGATGGGAGAATCTATACAGATAATGGATGTTTTCACTTTGACATTGTTGTAAATTACAATTTCATCTATTCCAAATAGAATAAAGTGTGCAAAAGGGAAAGGGGTCTGAATATGTTATGAACCAAAATGTATCAATATCTATACAAATAAATCTGTCAATAATAAAAAAAAACTTTACAAGTTCTTCTCATGCTGGTATGAGTTGTGGCTATGGATGGATATTCCATAGCAGATCCATGATGATACTAAGCATATCTAAAACTTAATTGTAATTTGTAATTGTAATCTTTATTATGTTAATTTGATAATTGTAATACAGTTGCAATGATATTTCCTTTAACAAATCTTCTTGCAATTGGAGTTTAGTTGTATGGAAACACAATTTTTAGAAGACGGGGGTGCAGGATTTTACAGTGGCCACAGAATGTAAACACAAACTAGTCGAGGCAATAGGCAGGGAAAAATAACAAGAGCAAATAATAATTACAAAGTGAAAAGTCCATAGGAGAGCAGAAAGAGACAGTGTCCAAATAACAAGCAGGGAACAAGGCAGGCAAGCATGTCTAACAAATGGGCTTAGTCTTACTGGTTAACTCAACACATATGACTTGGAAGGAAGGGATAAAACTAGCTCTTTGGCATGATGGAGAACATTATGTCATTCAAAAACAAGTGGCATTTAGTATGTGGGATATATATAAGTATATATACTTAGGTGAAATGATAGGAAACTGAAACCAGGTGTGTGGGAGGAGCAGTTAGGTCTTTGGTAGGTAAACTTGGCAGACATAGCAGGATGGGACGTGCAGATTCACAGGTAAATCAAGTACAGGGAAGGAGGGTGAGGGCATCAGGTGGCAAAGCTAGGAAACTGGAAGGGGGCAGAAAAAGCCATGAAAAACAGGGCCTGGGCAGGAATTATTACAGTCAGAGAATACTGTTCTAAAATATAAGAAAGCAGCAGCGTAGAAGAGTAAAGATTCTCAAGAGTGAAGAGATGAAGGAAACAATTAGGAGAAGGAGCAGAGAGCAGTTGCTGATCTTTGAAGAAATTACAGTGTTCATCACACAAAGAAGCCTCATAATCGTCTAAAGAAAGATCAGTTCTTTGTCTTTTGTGATTGTAGAATATCACTAGAATTAGCTTTCAACCCCACATTTGGCAGCAGCACCATCAACGGCTTCTATTTGTCATTGCTATTATAATCTGTGTATCATTCATTCATTCGTTTCTTAATTTAAAATGAAAGATCAAAAAATGACAAAAAAAAACATTAAAAAAAAAATTGTTTATCATAACCAAAATGAAAAACATGGATAACTGTTTGTTTTTCAATTTCCGATTTTTTGCTCAAAACAAAAATGGAAAAAAAACAATAACCAGCACTCATATTCCATTTTCATTTTTTCCATTGGGAATTAGTGACATGTTGTGCCAAAAAGTCAGTTGGACTGCACACAGCCTGTTAGAGGTTATATATACTGACTTTTTGTCTTTGTTCTGTCTTTCACCACAGCCGTCTGTCCATATGAGTGAGATCCTCCTTTTATTTGATTTATTCTAGAATCTCACACATTATTCCTTCAGTCCAGTCGCACAGTGACCGGCCTAGTTATGTTTTCCTCCTCTCTGTCTCCCTCTCTCTCTGTACTTTTCTGCAGGTATCTGCCCTGGAGCTGTACATCTCCAGAATCCAGTTGACCTGCCCAATGTTTTTGCTGCATGTTGTTGTTTTTGCTGCCTGCTGTTCTTTTCTCTGTCCTCTTTCCACTCACCCCATCTTCTGGAGGTTTCTTCCTCTAAAGGGAGTTTTTCCTCTCCACTGTTGCCTTAAACTTGCCAAAATGGGATTGTTGGGTTTTCTCTATAATTTTTTATATAATTATACTCTGTAAGGTCTTAAACCTTACACTGTAAAGTGCTTTGAGATTACTTCTGATGTGATTTGGCACTATACAAATAAACTAGGAGCAGTAAAAGAGAAAGACAAGTTCTAACCCACTTCAAAGATTATGAGGTCTCCTTCATTCTGCAGTCAGAGATCAACTCTGTCCTTAAAAGAGTTGTTCTCTGACTGCAGAAGGCAGATCTCTGAATCAGTCTTGCTCAACCAGCTGCTTTGGACAGATCGTTAGATACTCCAGGGCTTCATTTGAGGGTGAGAGCCAGAGGCCCATCTTTAGCCCAAACCTAGCATCGGCCAGCTCATTTGCAGCCCTTTAATAACTCTATGTATCCCTCCATTGGCATGACTGCACCACCACAACAATGTGCTCCTGCCTTTGAACAAGTCAGCAGTCCAAATCTAGATCTAGAAATCTAGATTTCTAGATCTCCAAGTTATGGCATCCCCAAATCATGACCTCCATGCCTCCGTGACTTTCTCCTTCTTAAGATGGCCTTTGATCAACAATCAGTCTTTCTGAACTATATAAATACCAGATACTGCTCGAATGCCACGTGTTTATAAATTGGCCAGAGCTTATGTCCACGACCATCGGCCCTTTTCTGCTGCTATGTAGGCTTTGGTCGCCAGATATGGACAGCCACGTCAGTTAATTTAGAGTAAGATCGGCCTTATTTATAACTCCACTCCAGTAAGAACCGGGGATGTTGACACTTTTGCGAAATTTTCCATGTCTATCCAGTCCTTGGTTAGACTGCTCAAGTACATAGGAGGAAACAGTGGATTTCAAATGAAGTGCGGCTCACATGATGACAAATTATTCAGCAAACTAACTGGTACTTCCAGAGATGGCTACAGTGCAATGCTCATGCACGTCGCTTGGTCAAAGAGGTCGTCTATTGACAGTGAGGAGAAAGAGGAAGCAAAGAAAGTCAAACCAGAATGAAAATGGTAAGAACTCACTCACTCTCCAGATGCTTCAAATGCTCTCCCAGCAGAACCTGTACGCCTTGGTCCACCTGGTGCCCCCTCTTAACAGCACCAAGGCCCTTCTTGTTTAAGTCTTGGTTCCTTCCCCATTATTTGGTCAAACACAGTGGAAAACATGGGCTTGTCTTTAACTCCTCTTTTCCAGTATCAAAGCCAAATGATAACCTTTTACCTGGTCCCATTCTTGGTCCTTCATCGCTTGGAGTGCTGCTCCGCTTCAGACAACAGTCTGGTTGTAGTCACAGGAGATATCAAAGCTCTGTTTCATCAAGTATGTCTACTTCCAGCAGACAAGCCACTTCTAAGTTTCTTCTGGAAGGATCTCAAGGAAGGAGAACCTATGACTTATGAATGGCAAGTTTTGCCTTTTCAAACGACCTTTAGTGCCTGTTGTGCCATCTATGAGCTACGAAAATCCCTTTTATGGGGATAACTGTTTACAAAGCTTCCCTTTAGCTGATGAGGCCAAGAGCTATGTACACAACTTGAGAATCTTCCTCACTACTGCAGGCTTTGAGATTTGTCAGTGGGCAATGTTCCAATTCGTTATTAAACATCTGCTGTCATCAGCACGCTCTGAGTCCAGTGAATTATGGCAGGGCCAGGTATCTTTGGCATTTGTCGTGGCAAGATCCATAGCAGCACCCAAAAGACAAACCTTAATGCCTCGACTCAGTGGTGCACAATTGGCTGTACTTGTCAAGAAGTCCCTTCAAAGGGTTATTTACTGAAATCACTCCACCACGATGTCGCAATGGCTTAATTTAGAGTCCTGTCGCTATAGAGTGTTTGTTGGAACACTTATTGCTGAAACCCAGGAACTGACAAATGCTTAGAAATGGAGGTATGTGGAAAGCTCCCTTAATCCTGCTGATGACCTGCTGCAAAACCTGAATTGATGCAACAGCAATGGGATCTAGGCTGCAGTCTAGCAGCACTGAATATACTGCCAATCATGTCAGAAATGGTGTGCACCTCCTCAAATTCCCAAAATGGCAGATTTGCCACCAGCCAGAATTGGATTGTTCAAACCCGGCTTCTGGTCCACTGGTGTCATCTGTTTGTGGCCATTTACAACAAAGATTGGCAGAAGATCTGAAAAGTGCTGGGTCATAATCTTCAAATGTATGACCACAAGATGTGGTAATCTAGATATCCTGCAAAGTCTTGACTCAGGCGCCTTTCTTATGGCCTTTTGTCAATTTGTGGAAAAAAGAGGAAAGCCTTATGAGCTCTTTGCCTTACAAATTTTTGAGGAGGATATGCTGAACTGAAGAGGGCATTTTGTGACATGGCTCATCACATTTAATCAGTTCAGACTGCTGTTATCCAAACTGTACTAATGGAGGTAAAAGGAATCATCAATTCAAATCCTACCAGATATGTTTCTTTGGATATTGCTGATGTGGACCCTGTCACTCCAAATCTGCTTCTCGTAGGACGGCGGAATGCATCACTCCCCCAAAGCTGTGTATGCACACAGCCAGATGGTTGGTAGAAGATGCTGGTGTCATAGCCAAATTCTAGCTGACCATTTTTGGGAAAGTTTTATCAGGAATCATCTCCCAGACTTACAACCCAGACAATGATGAAATAAAGAGATCGAGAATCTAAAATGGAGACGGGTTGTTACAGTTGTTGACCCACAGCTACCTCGTTCCCTGTGGCCGGTAGGAAAAATCACATATTTATACATATTATTTAGACGTCAAGGTAAAAGAAAAAACGTACTCGCCTGTCTTGCTGTTTTTCCCAGAAGTGATAGATGATTGATAAAGACTGTGATGCAAAACAAATGTTTTGGGGGCAGATGTCAGAAGTCCCCATCAAGAAGTCACCTGACCATCTCCAGAGCAGCAGAGGGGCAATCACCCAGAAGTTATATATACTGGCTTCTTCTCTTTGTTCTCTTTTACCCCGGCCATGTGTTGTGTGTGTGTCCATGTTCTGTTATCTACTTTCTTCATTTTTGACACCTTTTTCTTGTTGCTGAGCTTAAACCACATACACATATACAAGGCACAAGGAAAACAAACAAACCAAGAAACAAAAGAATATAAAGAGCTCTGCCTTGAACCCTGGGAGTTCTGGTCTTGTCAATTTATGGATCTCTCAACGTTCCTTAAGCATGCCCACTAGAAGTAGAATTTAACAGGTATGTCTCTGTAAAATGTGATGGTTTGAGGAATTTTTAACCAACGATAGTAACAGTCAGAGGAACCTGATGTCATGCTTTACAGCAGTCCTTGATCGGAACTGTGTCGTGTTTAAACCTATGTCTCAGGATGTTCAAAGACGACACTTTTTTTTTCATTTTGGTTTTGGAAACGAAAATTGGAAAATGTTTTTTCGTTTGTTTTGCTTTAAATTTGAAAATGAATGAACGATTGATACATGGATTCTACATCCCAGCCATCTCTCATTTTCTTCCACCTTCCATTGATTTTACATGCGCTTCACATTGCTTCTAAGTGGGTTTTTTCTCACTCTCACTAATTCTGTCTGAATATAAAGAGGAGACAAAATAGAGCTGTCTGATGAGGTTTGTTATGAGAAAGAGAGAGGCGGGACTGGGTTGTTAATTTCCAGAACTTCAGAATGAGGTTTACTGCTTCAGACAATTTACATCCCCAGGTCTTCTTAGCCTCATTCCTTTTATTGTTACATCTTCACAGACCTATATTTCATGTTGCAGACACTAATAGCAAAGCTGTGGCTGGAGCTCCCTACATTGAGTTAATGGGTGACTGTTTCCTTTTAATAGACTGCTTCACCCAATTTCAAAAGTTGAGCCATTTTGTTTTTTGTGCTCTATATTGGGTTTTAGGAATATATATATATATATATAATTAAAGATAAAGCACAAAAACTCCATATCAATAAGAACATTAACAGCTAAATGCTTTAAAACGGATGACCATTTCAGTTTTGCTAGGAATAAAACAAGGCGATGCTTTTTTCTCAGTCGCTTCTCACCTCTCAGTCTGCCTCTCTTCTACACTTCCAACAATGAATGGGCAGGCTCCTAAACAGACTGACTCTTTCATTAAATCTGAGTCATATAATTCAGAGTAGTACTCAAGCATTTGCGAGATATAGGCAGTACTTTGTTATTCGCGAAGCCCCACAAAAAGGAAATTAAGGAGGGACTGTGGACTGTGGCTGCCCATCTGTTCATTCATCTGTCCGTCATGTGCAATATCTCACATGCTACTTCCAGGATTTTGGCTAAACTTTAAGGAATTATGTGTATCATTGTTTTTTCCAGAAATGTCTAAATGAATGGTATATTAGGAAGAACATTTGTGTAACAGTCTCTAATCCAAACAGTATATCCTTTCTTTGTTGCCTTTGATTCTTAGAGTCTATTTCTGTTGTGCTCTATTTGCTGAAAATCCTGGAACAAACGTGTGTTTTGCATTGGGTTTTGATGACGCTGTATGTAAAATCGGCTTTTGTAAGTAAACAAGCTTATTTTTGCAGAAATTAAAACCATCACATTAAGTTGCAGTGTCTGATTTATTTTGTTTATGACTCTTACAATCAATTTATATTACTGATGATGACAGTTTAACCACACCTAAACACTAAAGTTACAATGTGCTTCGTAAGCTAAAACTAGAATGATACTTAAAATCAATCCACTCTGCTTCACCCATCCCTCCCAGTCCCTGTTCTGTTGGGATCTTGTGCTCTCTCATGCATATACTATACTGCTAGATTCTTCACATGTGCATATTTTATATTATTTTATTTTTATGAATGTGTGCATGTTCCTCTACAGGAAACATGTTCCTGGCTTTGGAAATTATTTAGTAGACTTATATACTGCAAAGCAAAAAAATTACAACACAAAGGTCAGGTGGAAATTATGTTGAAAGATTTTTGCCTGCTGGTCAACACTTTCCCTTTAAGTCTTTCACCTTGTAAGTTGTGTCAGCTTGTTGTCTCTACCTGAAGCATAGTCAATAGTACAATACATCAAGTGATAGTGATAAATGGTTAGAGCAATAGTAGCCACAATCTTTTCTTTGATAATACTCACCAACTTTTTTTGAGTGCAACATTAGTCTCTTCACTTAGCTTATAGTTTTTTAAAGCTACTGGCCATACAGGTATGACGTTGATGTTGGTTCATGATATGGTCCCATAAACACATAGGTTAGGCTTCACAACATGAATAAGCGAGTCCATCCTTTATTTAAATCTGATTATCTTGTACATCCATATACCACAGGTATATGGATGTACACTGCTCCAAAAAATCAAAGAAACACTTTTTAATCAGAATTTAGCATCAAGTGAGTTGATCTGGTCAGTTAAGTAGCAGAGGGGGTTGTTAATCAGGTTCAGTTGCTTTGGTGTTAATGAAACTAACAACAGGTGAACTTGAGGGGGAACAATGAGACGGCCCCCAAATCAGGAATGGTTTTTCAGGTGGAGGATACTAACATTTTTTTTCTTCTTCTGATGACTTTTAAAGTATATAGTACAAAAATACACAAATGAGACTTTTGTACAGGTGCTACAATCTTTTGTACATTGAAGCTGATCAGATTTTATCTGTTAAAATAGATTTTAGATTTATGTGTGTGTGTTATGTGTGTGTGTGTTAAATTAAGGAAAAAAAGGTTAAAAAAGAAAGACAACCTTGGACAAAAACTGATTACAGTCCCTCTGATGATGCCAAGCAAGGAAGTGGAACTGGAGAAGGTTTGGAGAAGCCTGCAAAGGTCCTTGTATTTAGAAGTGACCTTCCCCACTCAGTAGCTTTGGCTGCATTGGTGTGTTTCATGTTGTAATGGTCGTACATTGCCCATTTTACTTTTAGTAAAACATATTCTGGCTGTTATGTTTTCATGTTCTAGGTACATCATCAACAGCAACAGGACATCACATTATGTGATGTTTTTCTCCTATAAGAAGTGGCATGAAACCTAAAAATACCCCTTATAATCAAACATCGATTAAAGGAATCATACATTTGAGTCATATCTCCTATGCATACATCTATACTTTATAATGAGGGTATTCTTTGTCCAGGTCAAAACTGACTTGGTGTCTCACAATCTAGCAGGTTCCATCTGGCATCAGTTCTTGGTGCCTGTCTGTCAAACGTCTTGTCAAAATGACGTGTTACAGTTTGGAAACATTATGGTGTGCTTGACTTAATGGACAAAAAGACAACTGGGTTATGTTAGGCACAAAATCCTCAGAGCATCTCAGTGCTGAGGCTAAGAGAGCTTTAGCATCGGTATGTCACACCGTTGGGTAAGAATAGGCTATAAAGACTGGTCTCCAATCCGAAGCATCTCATTGCACTGATTGCTGCTAAAGTTTACACAACCAGCTATATAGGTTACTTTCTCACATGTGCCCAGTTGGTGCTGAATAATTTATAAATAAACTTTATAATTTAAAATTGTGTTTTAGACTTAATTAAAAAAATCTGGACAGAACAAATAATTTGAAACTGACTGCATATAGAAGGTTTGTATATGACCTTATTTAGCTTGTATTCCAAGCAATGTACAGCCTGTTTTAATGAATTGGGGAGAACTAATGTGCCAGAAGATGGTAGAATAATCAAAATGACATCGAACTAATGCCCCAGCCAGAATTTTTTATGTTACTGTATGAAGCAGGCTGCTTTCCTAGCTAAGAAATTTGCTTTTTGACAAATTTAGTATGGCATGGCACTAAAGTGTTTTTAATGCTATGACCTTCTCTGAGAGATGATTATCTAAGATACAACCTAAATAATTGAAAATAGTTTTAGTTGCTATTACTGTCTGACCCACTTTACCTGCAACATATTGCAAAACAGCAATATTTTCCTCCTCAGCACACAGAGTTTGAATAAATACTTTATTAGAAATGTCTACAGGGTCAGATTTAGGCCAATTTAGAACATACTAAAAATGTAAAGCCGTGCTAGTATCTATTGAGACTTTGTGCTAACTGCTAACTTAAGAATTCTATCATGCTCACATTGACATTTAGAAATAAATTCTCTTGTCATTGCACGGTTAAAAATGATAAAAAAAAAAAAAAAATAGGCTAAGTATCACTATTAACACTGCTGTGAACATCTGGACTTAAATGTTAAAATTTATGTAATGTGCACTTTCCTGTTGTGCAGTGACAAGTCAAATGTTGACTTTATATATGTTCATGACAGAGTGACATAAAACACTGGAAACTTGACAAGCAGAGGTGTTGCAGTATGAAAGAAGCAATCAAAAAGCCAGCAACTGTAAATAGTTGAATATTAACCTTTGAGGAACCTATCATAAAATAAAAGTCCTGAATGATACTACAGTGCTTTTGTTTGTAATTACCTTCATTAGTTATTTTGCTAGCGAGTATTATTTCCCTGTAATCAGTATGCAAATGTGACTGCAATTCAAAATGAAGTAACATAATTTGTTCCAGAAAGGTTGATTGGGACATTAATTATTGTGTGTTGTAGAAAATAAAGCAGTCTAAATTGGGATGTAATTATAAGCAGTCCCATAAAAGAGTGTTTTAATGACACAGGATATATTTTGGCAAGGGGCTGTGAATGTGCAACATAATTACACCATGAAAATACCAAGAGGAGGCATGTTTGTATTAAACAGAAATCAAGATGACGCAAGCTTTTCATGCCTTTTTTTTTTTTTTTTTTTTTTTGAAAATGGACCAGCAAAGTCATGACAAAACAGATCATGTCACAAAAAAAATAAAATAATTTATAAAGCCAATCTTTTTATTTCAAACACTAGCAGCATAGCTGTAGGGATAATATTGTTTGTTCATCTTTTTGTCCATCACTTTACTCAAAACTATTACAGCGCCTCCATAGAGTATTTAATTGACTTTTTCCACATTTTATGTCACAGCCATACTCCAAAATAGTTTAAATTAATTATTTACCTCAAAATTTACCAAACAATACCCCATAATGACAAATTGAAAGTTTGTTTGAAATCAATTTTATTAAAAATATAAACAAAAAAATCACATATACATAAGCATTTAAAGTCTTTGGTAATACTCTGTCTTTCAACCATAAAATTCTCATAGGTAATCATTACTGGTTGACCCCTCCTTTGGCAGCAATAACCTCAACCAGGCACTTCCTGTAGCTATGGATCAGACCTGCACATTGTTCAGGAGGAATTTCTGCCTATTCTTCCAGGCAGGACTTGATACATTTGGGAATTCATTTTCCCCTCAGTCGCTGCAACTGGCCAGGTCCTGATGCAGCAAATCCGACCCAAATCATGATATCATGTAAATCAACAATTTTTTTATCGAAGATCCTAACACCTGACTCAAATGATCTTTTTTGAGGTCATTATTCAAGGGTTCACATACTTTTTCCACTACCACTATGAGGTTTATATGGTTTATCTCAATAAAGACACGAAAGATCAGGATGTTTTTGTGTTGTTAATTTACTGTAGGCACATTATTTTTGTTAATACTCTTGACTTAGCTGAAGATGAAATCACATTATATGACACACTGAGGCAGAAAACCATGAAATTCCAAAAGGTTCACATGTTGCATGTTAATAATTAGTCTTCTATGCACACCAAAGTTAGCTTCACAGGGTTCTGTGCTTAGACGATTCTTTCACTCTATATATGTCCCTCTTAAGCAATATTATTAGGAAACACCCTATAAATTTCCATTGCTATGCAGATGATACCCAGCTATACTTATCAATGAAACCAGGAGAAACTAATCAATTAGTCAAACTTCAAGCATGCTTAAAAGACATAAAGGCCTGGATGTCCTCCAATTTAGTTTTTCTAAAAATCTCAGAGACACTATGTCTAATCACATTCTCACCCTTGATGACTTAGTATTGGCCTCAAGTAATACTGTAAGAAATCTCAGAGTTATCTTTGACCAGGATATCTCCTTTACCTCATACATAAAAAAATCTCTAGAAATACCTTTTTCCAACAAAAAGGTAGTTTTTAGAGAAACATTGCTAAAATTAAGAGCATCCTGTCGCAAAGTGATGCTGAAAAACTTTAGCATTTGTTACTTCCAGACTGGATTATTGTAATTCATTATTAATAGTTTGTCCCAATAACTCCTTAAAAGCCTCCAGTTAATCCAAAATGCTGCAGCCAGAGTTCTGAGTGGAACTAAAAAAAGAGATCATATTTTTCCTACGTTAGCTTCTCTCCATTGGCTCCCTGTAAAATCCAGAATAGAAAAATTTTAAATAAAATTCTTCTCCTCGCTTATAAATCACTTAATAATCAGGCTCCTTCTTATGTTAAAGAACTCACAGTTGGAGGCAGAGCCTTTAGCTACCAAGCCCCTCTCCTGTGGAACCAGCTCCCAGTTCAGGTTCTGGAGGCAGACACCCTCTCCACATTTAAGACTAGACTTCAAACTTTCTTTTTTTATAAATCTTATAGTTAGAGATGGATCAGGTGACTCTGAACCATCTCTTAGTTATGCTGATACAGCTTAGTCTGCTGGGGGACCTCTACTGATAAACTGAGCTCCTCACCTCTCTTCTTTCTCCTCTATCCATTCAAATGCCACCATTGCATGTCATTAACTTTGTGTCTTCGCTCTCCTGTAGTTGTGTTTCTTCCCCTCTCTGTTGACCTGCCCAATGTTCTTGCTGCTTGTTGTTGTTTTTTGTTGCCTGCTGTTCTTTTCTCTCTGCTCTTTCCACTCACCCCAACCAGTCGAGGCAGATGGCCGCCCACCATGAGCCTGGTTCTGCTGGAGTGTGTAAACCTTACACTGTAAAATGCTTTTAGATAACTTCTGTTGTGATTTGGTGCTATACAAATAAAATTGAGTTGAATTGAATTGAATGTGTATACACTGTATGTGTAGATACATATGCACTTTTGTGTTGCATAATAATTTTTTGTATGTTTTTTGTCTCTGGGACACATTGTGTCAGCCTGTCTCTCTGTTTTTCCTTGTTAGTTTTTTCATTCTAGTCATGTTCGCAAAGTCTACTGTGTCAGAATTCACATTTTACCTTTCTGAAATTAATGGACTTTTGTGTACTTAACTTAACTTGATTTAGTCTTACAATAATGGCTATCTGTGCATGTAAAGCACTTTGAGTTGCTGTGTGAGAAAAGTGCTACATAAATAAACTTGAATTTGGTTCAAAACAGCAATTTGCAGCCGAAGCCACTGGCCATCCACTCACAGTAGCATTAAATGTCAGTTAGACAAGTAATGCATCTTGAAATTGAGAGGAAAGACATAAATGATTTTATTTTTACAATACAGTAACTTTCTTTTTTGTTAATTGTTATTTTAAGAATTGTAGGAATCACTGCAGAGGAGGCAGACTGAAGAAAGCTACATACATTGCAAGTAGATTAAATAATTCCTATACTATGTATCAGTAATACAGTGTAGCAGTTAATGACCAATGCCATTATTCTCTTTTAAATTGTGAAAACTGAGGAAAAGCACAGATAAAAACATATGTATGTATGAATAATAAAGATGATTTAACAAAACTACACAAGCAGAAATTGTAGAACCCAACACAAATCTCTCCACAGCAGCAGCACCAATACAAAATGTGAAAATAGTAATCAGCAGAAAGCATGGAAATCAGAGTATACCCATTCCTGGTTTGTGCCATAATGAAATATGACAAATGATTTATGTCTGGCATTTAGTATGCTATGGGAGGTAATTTGTTAGACTGCACATGCACAGAAACCCCCCTTTGTAATTGAATCACACAAAATAATGAATATCCTGTTTTGTTTAGTGAAGCTGTTTGTCTTTGTTCTCCATTGTTTTGTTTGTTCCTAGAAATTAATTATGCCATACATTATGCAAGGGCCTTTGATTAAACCTGTGTGATAATTTTGCTAGACATTTCACTCAAGAACTTTTTGAGTTATAAAAACCACAGAGAAAACTTCCTGGCTCAAGTCAAGTACACGATACTGGATTCATTTTTCTCCCCTGTATTTTGGATTCCTGGTGCTGATGTACTTTATTTTTAATATTTAGAAATATTCATTCTGCAGTGTCATGTAAAGCTTTTGGAAACACCTATTGCAACAGTTACCAATAAAAATTATGCCAATAAAAATTTTAAAACTATAGTCTCTCGCACACAGAGTTCTATGCTAATCAACTATTTCATCCAATGCTGACCTGTCTATGTATTAAGATATTTGAACTGCAAGTTCACTTACAAGCTGTTCCAAGAGCTCTCAACTTTGCAACCTCCTTAAACAAACTTGCACAAATTCAGTAGATTTGGTAAGGTCATTGCATTTGCAGAATGTCTAGGCAAAGGCCAGCAAGTGAACTTAGACTCCACATCAGGAGACTGAACATTTTGGCTGGCTATTTTCTCTCCTATCCTACTATTCTGTATTTCAAAGTAGTCATAAAAAGAACAAAAAGGAGAGTGACAACAACAAATTGGGTTAGGAAAAATGTAAAAACCACTATCCACTGGAGCTTTGCCTGTAAAAAATAAACATGGGTAACATCAGCAGACTAGTAACAGGCCAAAAAAGGTCAAATAAATGATGAAGCAGAACAAAAATAATCCTCAATAAGATGTTTTATCCAGCAGAAGCGTAGTAACACAACTTCTTTTGACGTGATCTGGCAGTGCTTTCAACAGGGCTTTTACTCGACTATGCCCCCACTGGTCTTTATGGTGCATGGTACTGCTGCAATGTTGTCTTAAATGCGACACACATGAGTATAAGGGCGGATGGTGAAATGGTGTACTTAACCCTTGGTTTGTCAAAGAAGGAGACAAATTCTGTATTAAAAGAGGCTGCAGGTAGTGAGATAAAAGAGTTCCATGCTACCAGCTGTCAGACTAGTATAACCTTATTTAGATGGTCATCAACAGAACTCTACTAGCAGTCACCACATTCTATTTTCCATGATGTGAATTGTAATGTTAGTGGAACATGCACATTGATTATATTCCTAATTGGACATTTGTATGATTAGAAATATTAATCTGTAGTCTCCTTTCCATCAGCTGAGGGATTGCTAGTCTCTGACTCAGTATATACAGCTACTTTTTATTAGCTATGTTATGATTAAACTGCTGTGACTTGTTCCATTTTCTTTCACGGTGGTTAGAATCCATGCAGCTCTATGCCGACTGCGAACATTTAAATCTGAGTTCCTTTAAACTATAAAACACCTTTTTAAACAATATCTCATTTTGCACGTACGGGTGGGAACATATTACATCAACACACTGAGCAGCATTATAAAAGCTTTACATGCTGTTGTCGCTCTGTAACCAATTTACCAGAATTGGATTAGACAGGGAAAACTCCTCTGTGGATAGCTTGAGATGCTATCAGCATTCTGGTGCTGTACAACATCACTCTGTGAGCTCTTCTGTGATTACTTTAATGCTATCAAAGCCCTGTTCCTTTTGAGCACAGTCTTAATTAGTACAACTTTAATTAAGAACTGATTTATCCACCACTGACTGACTGTACAGCACAGGGACGTCCACTTCACTTAATAACTGTACATTTCAAACTGAGGATACTACCGATGAGAGACACCCGCAGAGGATAGCCTGGTGGGAATGATTACATCCACTGATGATTGGCAGTGTGTGTGTGTGTGTATGTGTGTGTCAACTTGAGCCATCTTTTGGTCAAATGATTGCACTTGTGACGGGATTGGTTGTCAAGATTGCAGAAAGGCAATCTAATGGCTGCATCATGTATCTGCTGGAATGGGGGAAAAAATCTCATTAAAACTGACATAGAGATTATTAAAGCTGTTTTATCCTTCACTGTGATTCCAAACCTCAGTAATCTGTAGCTGTCTCCTTTCCATTGGCAGTAAGGATGTTTTGAATCTGTCACTCCTTAGTAAATGAAGTCAAGAATGTGGAAAACTGAACATCTTTCTTACTTCATCTTTGTCTACAACTTGTTTTTGTATATGGTCATTTTGGGTACTGTGTATGTATCACCAGAGTTAGCTTCATGGTCTTCTGTTCTTGCTCTGTGTAAGCACTATGTCAGAGGCCAGAGGCCTTTGGCTGGGCTTCAGTTCCCAAATGTTTTGGTTTTGGATGATCTCCGCAACTTAATATGGCTAAGACCCACCTAAAGACTGGTTGACACTTACAAAGACAGGAGAGTTCATTCTTAAAGACACTTTCCACCAAATATAACTGAATCCTTGTCTTTGAAGTCCAAAAGGGCCACATACCTGACAACTGAGTAAACACTGTAGTCGGCGTAGTGGGTCCTGGTTAGCACCAGTCTGGGTCAGTCTTTTCGTTGTGAAAATGTTCTCATACTCAGATTCCAGTCTCCTTTTTACTTAATTACCAATTAACTAAACAACATTATATACATACATACATACAGTATATATACATAAAAAAAAATAAATTCCCCATTCGCCCCTTCCTTGGAGCGGCCTTATTCCTACAAGCTCGGGTCCTCATCCAGAGCTTGAAGGAAGCACCTACAATCCTAAACCCAAAAATAACACAAAACACTAACATCTGATGTTACATCAGCTAACCCCTCCCCCCATACATTTGAATATTTGGCTACAATATAAAACAAGGAATTTTTCTGTTTTAAACTCACCATCTATCAGCAAACACAGCCCTCTCGAGTCTCAGCGTGACCAGTTTTCTTCCTGTATTTTCCCAGTAACCCTTGATCTAAGAGGGATCACCTCTATGCACCACTATGCAAAAAAGCCTGCGCAAGACAGCTCCCTCTGCTGTTCAAAGCATAAATACCCAGCAAAACTGGCATGGTGACTACATCCTATTTACAGGGTTTATTCACAGGATGTCCACACATTTCTTTTCACCTGGTTACTGAAAGTCCCAGAGAATCTGGTAGACCCCTTTATTGATCTCGTACTTAGCACAGAGGCCCTAAACATGGCAGCATGGGAACAAGCTCTGTCTTTCAATCCAGCTTTGTTCAGCCACTGGTAGAAGAAGTGGCTGAAATCAAAAACATCCTTTTTGCTTGTGGTACATGCCCTGCAAGGGTTCCTACTGCCGCAATGGTTTTTGTTTGTGCTCCTTTTCTTACGTGGGTTTCTGCTGCCTGAAATATTCACTGAGCACGTCATCAGTTGGGGCCATCTTTCTGTTGTACTCATTAATCTTCAGCATGGATGGTGGCTCTAATGCTCACTAGGCTTTGTCCTCCTTCTTTCTGGTTTGTGTAGTCTCAGAGTGCTGTGGGTAAAACTCTACACGCATTGTTTAGAAACACAGCTAAGTGTAACAAAGTGACTTATATTGCATTATCCTATATTGACAGTTTATGGCATCTTTATCTCTCCCCATGATTTAGATCACCTCCCTTTATCAGGTCTACAATAATCTTCCTTTGGTTGCCTCAGGGGATATCTTTATTAAAATGGATGGCAGTGTTTGCTCAGGGGTGGGTGGGACTCTCTATCTTGTGGACCTGAATGGTTATTCCCAGCCACTGTTGACTTATAACCAGCTGACTCGTAATTAGGGTGGGTAATAGCCTGCTGTGAGCAACCAGGGTGCTATCACAGTTAGAGACTATGCAGTATCACAGTATAAACGTGCCCATTACAGGCACTGCAGCAGGGGGCAATGAGAACAGGTAGAGAGCAGGATGTGATGGGTGCCGATTCAAGCAAACTGGCATGTAGTAAAGGAGTAGTGTGAAAAAATGTGGAATGACTAACTGTGTGCCTTAGTATATTATGCTCTTGGTATTGAGCATCTAGTAAACCTGGTTGAATTGTGAATCGTCTTCAGGAAATTACAAAAAAATTCTGGAATGAACCATGAATGTTTCTGTTTTATTGTATGGAATATAAGAGCAGTAATTAAATTACTTGGGCAGACACACTTGGCTGTCTAACAGAAGAAGTAGAAACCTTTCCAAAAAAGAGACACAAGTGCTGTGATTCCTTCGGAAAAAAAAAAACATTTGGATTATAATTTTGATTAACTATTATCCGGTGAGTACTCAACCAAAATCCATTAGCAACTTGGCAAGTCTGCCTGTACAAAACATCCAAAACAACTTGTTTTGTGCTTCTTTCAATAAATCAGAACCTCTCCCTCTCTGCAGCCAAAAAGACTAAACCTATTATTTGCTACAAAAGGCTATCTGGAAGGTTTTTTATTTATATAATATGCTGAAAACTAATATTTAGTGCCAGTAATTTGACCATTTTAACATGTGAAAATTAAGTTAAATATATTTATTTAGGGTAGAGAAGTGTTTTTTGTTACTTCTAGAGTTATTTTTGTGAAAAATCTTGATCCCACAGGTGCCAGGATAACTAATAATTTCAGTAGAGTGTTCCATTATTAGTCAAATCCATAAGTGATCAAATATTAATACTAGCTTCATCTAAAACAAAGTTTCTACAATTTTAAGTGCTTAAGTGCCAAGGGTTGAGGAAAAAACATCACCTAACCTAACTTAACTGGTTCTGATTCTTTGGTCACAAACCAGTTCAATCAGTACAGTCAACCAAACCAAAACTCAAGATGTCAAACCTACTTATGTAATTAGATTCCACACCACAACACTGTTGTTGTGCATACTCATTTATTCATTTTGCATTTTATTATTATACTGATAATTCCAACTGAGGCCAAGGATACCTGCAGAAAGGTACAGAGAGAGGGAGACAGAGAGGAGGAAGCACAACTACAAGAGAGAGAAGTTAATGACATGCAATGGTGGCATTTGAATGGATAGAGGAGAAAGGAGAGAGGAGAGGAGCTCAGTTTATCAGTAGAGGTCCCCCAGCAGACTAAGCTATATCAGCATAAATAAGAGATGGTTCAGAGTCACCTGATCCATCTCTAACTATAAGATTTATAAAAAAGGAAAGTTTTAAGTCTAGTCTTAAATGTAGAGACGGTGTCTGCCTCCCGAACCTGAACTGGGAGCTGGTTCCACAGGAGAGGGGCTTGGTAGCTAAAGGCTCTGCCTCCCATTCTACATTTGGGAACCACAAGTACGTTCTGCTTGGAAAATATGGAACTATGAGGTCTTTAAGATAAGATGGAGCCTGATTATTATTTTATTATTTTTATCGCAGGGAGCCAATGGAGAAAAACTAACGTAGAAGAAATATGATATTTCTTTCTAATTCCAGTTAGAACTCTGGCTGCAGCATTTTGGATTAACTGGAGGCTCTTTAATGAGTTATTGGGACAAACTATTAATAAGGAATTACAATAGTCCAGTCTGGAAGTAACAAATGCATGGACTAGTTTTTCAGCATCACTTTGAGACAGGATGCTCCTAATTTTAGCAATGTTTCTCAGGTAGGAAAAGGCAGTTCTAGAGATTTATTTGTATGAAGTAATGGAGAAATCCTGATCAAAAATAACTCCAAGATTTCTTACAGTATTACTTGACGCCAATACTAAGTCATCAAGGGTAAGAATGTGAGTAGACATAGTGTCTCTTAGATTTTTAGGACCAAACAAAGTAACCTATGTCTTTTTTTAATTTAGGAGAAGGAAAATGGAGAACATCCAGGACTTTATGTCTTTTAAGCATGCTTGAACTTTGATTAATTGATTAGTTTCTTCTGGTTTTATAGATATATATAGCTGGGTGTCATCTGCATAGCAATGGAAATTAATACAGTTTCCTAATAGCATTGCCTAAAGGGAACATACATAATGTATTGTACATGTCTAATAGTGACAGAAAGTTGGAGACATAATACATAAAGATAAAATCATTTAGGATCTTTTTTTTCAATCTGGACCAAAGTGGTGTCTAATGCAATCCCTTGAACCATATTACTGACATTGCTAAAACAGACACTCCATCATTTTAAGCCTAGTCCTAAATAAAACACTCCACTAAAACTTTATTAAAACTTTTGAGAGAATAAATTGCTCAGTATATGATTTAATTGATTAATTGTATTATCATTTTATGATTGTATTGGTTAACTAGATCACTGTGGAAAGAGAGTCGCATTTGCAACTGCTTAGATCCACAATAATGATGATTCAGACAATATTAGTCCAGCATATTTACACAGTATACTAGACTACTGTAATTATGGACCAAGCCTCACTGAAAACCATGTGCACTGTAAGTTTGACTGAACTTGAATATTTGAACTCTTTCCTTGTGTGTGGAATGTATCCCTCATCAGCGCTCTGACAGCCTGCTGCTAATGTCTAATTGGTTACTGTGGGGTTCAGGTCACAATAATTGACCCCACATCAAGTCTCTCTCACAAAGCAGTGACTTCTGGCTTCATTAGTTCTCCCTTTGAAGCACAAAGAGGACAACTTTTGTGACCCCAGGAGAATTGGCTGCTTGATTCATACAAATTGATGTTTGGCTCGATGTCTGTTTCACGGCCCTCACTAGCTCGCAGCACTTTGATCATTTTTCAAAGCAATAGGCTGCACAGAGACATGACTTGATGCTTATACACAGCCTCTGGGATTCAGTGAAGGGGCAGTGGCAGATAAAGTTCGGTGACTCTACCTGTTCCCTGCAGCAGTATTGCCCTCATCAGAGAGCAGATGCTAACTACTTAGCAGGGAGCTTTACACCAGTAGAACCATACTGATACTGTCTGATCTGGTCCCACACAATTTTGTGTGACAAATATACTGCAGCGATAAATGTCTGATTGAACTGCCTTTGTGTTGGACAGTATCTCTTATGTCTGCAGAGTTGTGCTGCATGTAGTAATTTCAAAATCAATTCCAGTGGGAGAAAGGACCCTGAATAGCAGCAAGCACTCACCAAAAGCCCTCCTGGCCTGTTGATGATGGAAACTGTAATAGTTCATAGTTTGTTATGGTAAAATACACTTTAATGAATATACTTTATATTACAATTTATATTATAATTTTATTACAATAAAACGTGTAGTTTCTTCTTTTAAAGCTCATAAAATGTTATCTAATCTAATCTGGCACCACCATCCCCTAAAAAGAAGCATGCTGTCACAGTCACTATGCAACAGTTGTTTGGTCTCACCTGGAAATACAAAACAATTCATTGTACAAAAACACTTCCTAATTATGGCTAATGTATTTACTTTATATTAAGTAACAACTGAAACCTTCATTCCAGTTCCTTAAATGTATCTATAGAGGTGCTGAACCTTCTGTGAGGGTAGTCATGATGTTCATGAAGACTACCACTCTGTGATTGGCTAACAATCCTGCTGTCAGCAGAGGTCAGTCTCCAGCTGCTTTGGCTGGAAATCACTTTTACTTCTCTTTTGCAATAGAAATTAAACCAGAGTAGAACTTGCCTAGAAGTCACCTAGCTCTGGCAGTAAATGCATTCAGGAAGAAAAATAGTCGCTATCTTCACATCAGTGTTTGCTTTATACCTTCAGAGTTTTTATAAAGAGTGTGAAAATGTTGATGACAAATCCTGTTTCTTTGTGTCGAGGTAAGAAAGGCTTGCTGCAGTTAGCTGGGGCAAAGAGCTGGGAGGGGCAGCCGGGGAAGAGGTGCTAGCCAAAGGATTTACAGTTTTAAAAAAAAGAGGCTGCTTCAAAAGCAAAGCAGTGCCATTGTCAGAGAGTAATTTCATTTCACGAGTAAGCGCTTGACTGCTTACAGTGACAGCCTAGTGCTCGTGCTGTCTGCCCTGGCATCCCTCTCCTTCACCGACCAATGACAGAATGTCATTTCTGCTTCCAAAAAACACACAGACCAGGAGGACAAGGGCTTATGCGCAACAACCAAAACATGTGCCTTCCCACAGATATTCAAAATAAAATATAAAAAGGGACAGAGAGAGAGGACTGTGCTGAGTCAACTTTGCTTCCCCTCAAAAGGAACCATTTAGACACTTGCTCAAGGTGGGAGTTCATTCGTGGAGGTTACATTTCCCTGATGAATATCTTTGAGAGTCAGGTAACAAATGGCATCTAGCTAAAGAGAAAAAAAGCACTTCAGCATACTTGTGCTCTCGTGCAGATAGATAAATCACCATGCTTTACAAAAAAAGTGAAAGAAAAACATGAGTTGTGACATGAAGACAATGTGCTGCTCAACACTTAACACACTTAATACTTAATACAAACATTTACCACATGCAACAGACTGCAAAGACATTGTGACTAAGCATTTTTTTATATATACAAAAAACACAATTTAAAGATGATGATAGTACTTTATACTTTTATTCATTTATGGTAAAGTGTACCTTTATTATTGTGATATTTATTTATTTATTTTTATTTCGTTTTTTCTTATGTCAAATTGACATATGATGTGATATAAAGCTTCCAACAATCATCATTTTAAACACTTGTCTCTTGAATTTGTGTTGAGTGTCTCAGTGTTGCAAATTTCCACAATGCCAGAATGTTAAGATCTGAAGCAATTGACTGAGCTGTAATAAACACTTTTTTTTTCACAATTCCAAAAGATTGCTGCGTGTACATTTTGAGCAAACTGAACTCTAAAGCTACAGCTTTGCTTTCATGTCACTGATTAGTGTTGCCATTGTGTGCTCTTGTCCTAACAGATTAAAACAGTTATTTCGACTGTCCTGAGCAGAAGCCAAGTGGTGCAGCGCTGTGATGAAAACGGACGCGTTAATGTACAAATGAGCTGGGGCAACAGCTGAGTGGCACACAGTGTAACACGGTTCAGGGATGGGTCTAACCAGGAGTGACAGTTCCCAGTTTTTAAGAGGCGGGATGACTGCATTATGCATGAGCAACCTGTGTTTCATGAGTTGTGCTACTGCACTTTCTACTGTGAACCACTATTGCTGCTCTGCTACACACTAATAGTGACACACACATATTTTTCTCAGTTCCTTTGCTGTGGTGCAAGGATGCTAATATATGCAGCTTTGCATTAAATCAGCAAATGTAATTAATGCTGAAATAAATTAATATGGTAATGACAATTTAAAACATTTACTGAGGCTGCAATTAACCTTTAAATTTATTTGGTCATCAAAAACACATAAAATAATAATAATCTTTATTTACAGAAGGGCTTGTAAAGTGAATCCTGTATGATCCAGTTATTAAGATTTTCTAAAATGAATGAGATAGGATGACATAAAGAAAAACGGAAGAACTCATAAATGCTTACAAGCCACGCCAGTGTAAATGTCAGAGTTTAATCACCAACATGTATTAGCTGCTTGATTAGTGAATGTCAAGTTCAGGTTTAATGAACAAACAGAAACAACTCCCTGCTGAGTCTTTATTATGTGTTATTAAACAGTCTTAATGTATTCATCTTTAATTACTACTTTTGGTTTTTGAGCTAACACAGCTCATGACCAGGGGCCTCATTATTAAAGCATACTACAAGTTCTGAATGTGTGCATATACTGTCTGTACGAACAAGAAAACTAGCATTCACCGAAGTGTCAAACCTAGTGAGAGATTTTTTTAAAAGAATATGCAAGATTACAACTAATTTATAGCAGGTCTGACTAACAAGAGGGCATAATATTGTAAAAAGATTCAAGGACTCAAATTATAGTGCTTAAAGGCCAAGGTCACAAAGTACTGATGCATGTTCACGACCTTTGAGCCCTCTGGCAGCACTGCATGAGAAACTGTCATGCTACTGCAATGAAGTGAGCCACAGGGGCTCAGGAGTATGTTGGAAAATTGTTGTTGCCTGACACAGATAATCACTGCATCCAGAAGTACCACTTAAAACTCCACCTAAGGAGTAACCCAGACATCCCAGGTGACCAGCTCTGATCCTGCAGAGCTGTTACCCTGCTTGCACTAACTTCTTAGATCTTCTTAGTAAGCTTCTGATTGACTGAACACACCTGATGGCGTGATTAGATGAAAACAAGAAGGGCAGTGGCTCTTTAAGGACCACAGTTGGCCATCCCTGCCACCCCCCTCTTGACAGCAATAACCTCAACCAGGCGCTTCCTGTAGCTGTGGATCAGACCTGCACATCGTTCATCTTCAAGTAGTCCTATAGCATCACTTTTGGGTTGAGGTCTGGGCTCAGGGATGGGTCTAACCAGGAGTGACAGTTCCCAGTTTTAAAGAGGCGGGATGACTGCATTATGCATGAACGACCTGTGTTTCATGAGTTGTGCTACTGCACTTTCTACTGTGAACCACTATTGCTGCTCTGCTACACACTACTAGTGACACACACACATATTTTTCTCAGTTCCTTTGCTGTGGTGCAAGGATGCTAATATATGCAGCTTTGTATTAAATCAGCAAATTATAATATAAGCAAAGTAATTAATGCTGAAATAAATTGTCGTTAATACGGTAATGACAATTTAAAACATTTACTGAGGCTGCAATTAAGCTTCGGCTCTGACTTGGCCACTCCAAAATGCAGAATTTGTTTTTCTGAAGCCATTCTGTTGTGGCGTTTTGGCTCATTGTCCTGTTGCAGGTGATTATCCTGAAGAATTTCAGATGTTAGCCAGTTCCAATGATGCCATCAACTCTTGCTGTCACTCTAGGTTGTTTCTTTACCTCACTTATGAGTGTTTGTTGTGATCTTGGAGTCATTTGGACTGGCCGCCCACTTCTTGGTAGAGTAGCCACAGTCCGAAAGTGTCTCCATTTGTAGATTGTTTGTCTAACTGTAGACTGGTGAATTTCTAAAGTCTTTGACATCACTTTGTAACCCTTTCCATCTTTATGTATATTATCAATTCTTGACTGCAGAGCATGGCTAGCATTTTCTTTTTGTTTGGAGCAAACTCAAAAAGTTAGAGCTGATTTTGTCAGTTGTAGTTGCTCTAGTCCACACGTCCAACCAGCTCTTTTGAGGTCATTATTCCAAGGGTTTACATACAGAAGATATTACATTTCCAAATTAATGTAAAAAAAAAAACACGATATTCCGAAAGATTCACATCTGTTTTCTTGCCACTGTATATCTAGGTATCTTTGACACAGATGTGTATATTAAGATGACACAGATGTGTATATTAACATGACACAGATGTGTATATTAAGATCTCACAGAGGCATATGATGCTGACAATGCAACATATTTTCCTAGGAAGCCAGTGGATATTTCAATTGGACTATGCCAGACCTCATTCTGCATGTGCCAAACATGCACAGGTTAAATAAAAGTATTATGTAACACAGTGGTAAACATCCCTGTCCCAACTTTTTTGAGCATGCTTTCTTTGCACTTCTGCCACATAAATACATTTTCAAACAAATTAACAAATCACAGATAAGAGTTTTTAATGAATTTTGGTCACACTTTTCCTGGAATTCGAGTTGGAACCGTTGAGCTCTGAGTCACCACTGTGATGTCACAGGTTGCTGACAGAGAGCATTTACTGATGTCACAATTATACATTTCTGTAAAGGGGAAAGAACAAAATATTCCTGGTAATCAATAACCTTTTTCACCAATTATGTGTTTCGTGACTTGTGTGACTCCTGGTGTGACTCTTCAAGACGGCAATTCAAAGCTAATCAAGTGCGTTGCCCTCTCATTCTTCACACTGCCGTCCTGCTGTTTCTTAACAACATCTCATTTCCACCAGTGCTCTTATTTGGCAATCGAGGAGTCACTAGCCAGCAGCTCTTTGCATCCTGGGAGAAGCCAGAGCATAAGTGGATAGGGTGACAACTTGACAGAGTGTCGGGGCTTCAAAATGTGTCTATTGCCGGTTAGATAATGGGTTATTTTGGGCATTGAGATGAATCTTCCACATCATTAAGTTGTGTGATGGGGGTTTCTGCAGAGCGGCTAGCAGGGGGGAGGCACTGGAGGTGAGATGAGGAATGTGACAAGAGCCCAAGCTGTAACATTTCAGTATAAAGAGCAAAATGTGACCACTGACAACACACATAAAATACTATGAACATAGCATGCAAAAAATAGCTTTTTATATGTATGCTGACAGCAATAAAAGTTACTTCCCATTACATACTGCATCGAGTGCTGCGGTGTAATTGTGTTCAGCCACATTTCTATCTTCTTGAAGTGAAAGGGAGGAGTGATTCTGATGACTCCCTGTGGCTTTAATTAGAGTTTAAGAGGTTTCATTGCACATCTCAAAGGTATCTCAGAGCTTCTTAATTTGATTTTATTGTGTAACTGTAAATGTACATTGATATGCAGCCAAAACAAGAAAATACATATAGTTCAACATTTATTAACCCCTAGAGGAGAATCATCTTATATTTAGGAGGGTCCACAAATAAACACTTATATCTCCATATAAATGTACATGCCAGAGACACTTGAAAGTTTGTGAACCCCAGACTGACGCACATGTGGTATCTTCCCTGCATTCTTCAAAAATAGAATTAGAAGAGGTTGTAGGCCTCAGCAAGCGTGGTGAGTTATATGTTTATGCATGACTCCAATGAATGTTTGTTCCAATTTCCAAATAAAAATTCCCAATAGCACTGAGACTTGGAGAGAATGGGAGAAGAAGAAGAAAAAGATTTCACATGAATGGATAACCTGAAAACAAAATGCCTCAGGCCACAGCAGTCACGAGTGTTGCATTAAAAAAAGAATGAGTGGCAAACGATACTGGCAAACAGTATAAATGAGTAGACCAGAAACAGGAACATCAGATCAGTCAAGAACTTGTCAAGTTCACCGGAGGCTAAGTTGGATCTAACTAAAAGTGAGTGATTGATCAGATGCATTCGTAGACATATAGTCAGGCAGCTGTGTCACAACAGGAAGATATGTCACAGGGAACTCTAGCATTGTGCGACTGACACTCTGTCACACTCAGAGTTATAGGTACAGCTTTCCTGTCCACCCATCCACTGGAAGATGGAGGCACAGCAGGATGTACCATTCAGGTTTCCTAATACTATTTCTGTCCCCCTAATTTTTAATCTTTCAGGCTGTGTGTTCATTCTTTCTGGACATTGGATTGTGAGGATCCTGTACCAATATGTGAACAGAGGACTTGACAAAAACGTCAGTACACTTTTCTCAGTATCCTTTAGTTATTAATGATCCTGAAGAGCAGGTTAGATATTCTGCTAAATATGTGAGTAAAGACCACAGTTCTTTCTAATATAGATGCAACTTCTACTCATTTACACAGTAGCTGTTTTTCTGCACATTTCTTTGTATTTAGAAATTTGTCAGGCAGTGAGATGACATTTAATCATACTCACAAAACACTTTGTTGGGTACACCTGTACAACCGAATGTAAACGAGAGGCTGACTCAATGTGATTATAGACAACACAGATGAATGTTTTTATGTCTTTAGTTTGCAATCGCAATGTGAAACAAGAAACAATGGGGAAAGAAACAATGAGGAAAAAAATGACAAGCTGTGACAGACGCTGTACGCTTTGTTTCCTGTACGTCTACTGTAACTGCCTTCCATATTACACATGACCAAACATCATTAGCATTGTTTGGTAAATGGATGATTAAATGTGTCAACACTATACTTTTTGCTGCTTTGCAGATTGTTAGGATTGAAATGGTTTGCTCCAGAATTTGTGGTCCTTCAAATGCATTCTGATCTCCTGCTGTTGCCAGGGACATTCGATTTGTGGTCGGCTTGAATTGATGCTGACACAGTTTTGGTTGCATTTAATTAAAAACCTGCTCCTGGTTCTGCTCATCCTTAGGGAAGCTGTCAATACTTTTACCAGAATTGATGCTGCAGTGTGACAAAGCCTGGTACTTCTCTTATTTGTGAGATTCACCTGGATAGTCTGTAAGACTCTGATGCATTGTTGAACAGATGCTAAACTAAGATGACAACCCTGGGTACATCCCAGTTTCTTTAAATGCATCCTCATTTCCCTCACTTATGTCTTTTCCCTGTATTTTAGTTCTCCCTACTAAAGATGCACAGAGACGTGCAAGGAAAAGATTTGAGGAGAGAAAAAATTAGGACATTTGTTTTTAGACATGAGAACTCCTTTATCATTTTATCAACAAGCCTTACTGTGATGCTGTGTGATTTTGTTGGATTGGAGTTTGTTCTAAATCACACTGTCCAAGTTAATGTGCTCAATAATTTAGACTTTAATACTGAGAGGCTGGAAGATAAGTCATGGCAACTGGACTTTAATTTTGTTAATCTGAAAATGTTTTACTCGTCCAAGCAGCTACTTGAGTCTGAGGAAAGTTGGAGACCCAAAATTTAGGATTTAGGTCCTACACTGCCTGAACGGCCTCATTATTGAAAAGGTAGCATTAAAAATTGGAGACAGGTTTGGTCCTCAGTCTCTGTTAAGGTAAGATTTTTCCATTTGAACATAGATGATGACTTCTTTCACGCCTCTCTCCAACCACCTATCCTCGGATTCTGCTCCTTCTGTGCTGGGCAGTCCTCCTGTGTTGGATATGTGACATTTTGATGCTGTGTAGGAGGCAGTGGGTGGGTTGATACTAGCAGAGAAAATGCGGAGTGAGAAGAGTTGAGGAACTCTGAGAGGCATTTATCCAGATGTCGACGGTAAGAGTCATTGTGTCAGCATAAGTCAGATGCTCTGCATCAGCTCACACATACACACACACACACACACACACACATCTCCTTCAAAAGCATGGAAACACACAGACGATTTGTTAGCGTTCAGGAGATCATCAATAAGAGGCAGCCCCTTCATGTTCAGATGAGATTTGACATGTCAGGTGTTTGATTAGCTGGGTTGCACTGCTGAGCTGTTTCAGAGGCAGTGCTGTCAGAGCAAAGGCTTTCTGTTAATGATGACTGTTCTGCGCTTTGGAACAACATGATGTCTGTCAACTTGAATTAAGTCTCATGCAGGTGGCCTCTGTTATTGGAGCACATACACGTATGTATAAAACACCCGTAATCATCAAGTATTTTTACTGAGGTTGGATAGCACCAGGACATGTGATCAATGGTTTTAGACTTTACTATTTAAAATACAACACATACAAACAAAAAATGTTTTAGTGTAAAATAAATAAATAAATACAATAAAATCAAACATGTCTAAGGTTATTTGACATAATGTGTTAACCTTTTATGATGTATTATCACAGTTTAATAGTAAATGTCACAATAATTAGAACAACATCTGCCCCATGCAATTGGCTTTCTAATGTTACAAAGATTTATGAACAACACAGTTCAATTTGTAAAAATCCCGTGTCATCTTGTGCCAATCGGAAAGTCTAGATAATGTAGAAGGTTGTGTCAGGAAGGGCATCCAATGTAAAACATTTGCCAAACCAAACATGCAAACCATCAGTACGACTTCCATATTTCGGTCAGTCGGCCTGGGTTAACAACTACCACCTGTGTGGTTGACCTACGGGGTGTCAGAAACTGGGCTACTGTTGGTAGAAGAAGAAGAGGAGGAAGGCATGTTCATAGGCAGAAGTAGAAGAGGAAAGGAAAGAATGTAGGACTGACAGTAGGGACTTTGAATGTTTGCACTATGGCAGGGAAGGCTGAAGAGTTGGTGGACATGATGCAGAGGAGGTAAGTGGACATACTTTGTGTACAGGAGACCATGCGTTAAGTTAATAAGGCTAAAAGCTTCTGATCAGGGTTCAAGTTGTTTTCAAGAGAAAGGTAGTAGGAGCTATTCTAAAAGAGGAGTTTGTCAGGAATGTTCTGTAGATAAAAAGATAGGTTGATTACTCTGAAGCTGGAAATTGCTGCAGAGGTGCATTCGGATGACTGGACAACTACAACTAATGTGATCAGGGAGACAGGTAGGAGTGTGCTCGGTGTGTCATCAGGGAAGAGGAAAGTGGAGACTTGGTGGTGGAGTGAGGAAGTCCAGGTGTGCGTACAGAGAAAGAGGTCAGCTAAGAAGAAGTGGGACTAAGAGGACTGAAGAGAGTAGACAGGAGTACAGGGAGATACAGTGTAAAGTGAAGGTAGAGGTGACAAAGGCCAAACAAAGGACATTAAGAACTGTTATGCGAGGTTGGACAGTGAGGAGGGAGATGGATTTGTACAGATTGGCGAGGCAAAGAGATAAGGATGGAAATTTATTGACAGGTGCCAATAGTGTGATGGGAAGATGGAAGGAGTACTTCAAAGCTTGTTGAATGAGGAAGTCTAGAGTGATAGATAAGAATGTTAGAGTAGTGCAGGACATGTATAAGAGCTGTAAGACAGTGGTGAGGTTTGCTGTATGTGTGACAGAGGAGTTCAAGGTGGAGCTGGGTCTGCATCAAGGATTGGCTCTGAGCCCCTTCTTGTTTGCTCTTGTTTGTGATAGACAGGCTGGCTGATGAAGTTAGACAGGATTGTCCATGGACTATGAGAGCATGGAGCAGGTGGAGGAAAATCTAGAGAAGTGGAAGTGTGCTTTCGAAAGCTGAGAATGAAGGTTAGCCCCAGCAAAACAGACTACAGGTTCTCTTTCAGTGGTGAGGATGGATGGGATCAGGAATGAGTCCATCAGAGGGACAGCCCACGTTAGATGTTTTGGAGATAAGGTCAGAGAGGCCAGATCAAGGTGGTTTGGGAATGTTCAGACGACAGATTAAGACCATATTGGTAAACAGATGCTGAGGTTGGAGCTGCCAGGCAAGAGGTCTAGAGGAAGACCAAAGAGAAGATTTCTGGATCTAGTGAGAGAGGACATGAAGTTAGTTGATGTGACAGAAGAGGATGAAGAGGATGGAGGCTGATGATTCACAGTGGCAACCTCTGACAGGGAACAGCTGAAAGCAAAAGAAGAAAGAAGTATAATTAAACTTGAATAAATGATAATGATGCCAGCTGTTTATCAACTAACAGTATATACAGTGCCTATAAAAAGCATTTACCTCCTTGGATGTTTCATGCTTTCATTGACATTATAAACCAGTCATGGTCAATACAAGTTGGAAACTCTGACATAAGAAAATCTGGAAAATACCTAATGTCAAAGTGAAAACAGGTTTCTACAAAATAATATCAATTAAATAAAAATATGTAAGGTGAAATTAGTGTTTGTATTAATATTCACCCCCTTTAAAATAACTGACCTAATCCAACAGAGGTCCAGATATTTGGTGCTAGTTGTCCCACAGTTAGTGAAATGGGGATCACCTGAGTGCAGTGAATGTGTCTCAGGTGATTGCAGTAGGAAACTTGTGTCTGGAAGGTCCAGTCACTGGTTATTCAGTTTCCCTGGCTACCATTACACCATAAACACAAAAGAACACTCAGCAACTCAGAGAACAGGTCATTGAAAAGCATAAGTCAGGGGATGGATAAGAAAAAAAGAGTTCAGTGAAATTCAACATCAAGAAATGGAAGGAATATGACACATGTCTAAGTCTGCTGCTTTATACCTTTGGCCGTGTGAGAGGGGGCAGTGTCCTGCATAAAAAATATTGAATGCTTGGGTGATGCATGCAGAGAAAGAACTGCATGTTGTCGAACAAGGTTCTGATAAACATTTTCATTCACTCTGCCATGTAGATGTTCAGTTTGTCCGCAGTTTGACAACAAACATAATGTTTCCATCAACTGGGACATTTCTGAAATTGTTCTCAAAATTTGATCAGTGTTCTTTTTCAAATATCTCATTGAAGTTTTTTATGCTGTGCTTTAGGATATATGTAATTACTGAAATATGCATACAATACAGCTATTTCACTCATGTTTAAATGTGAGTCCATGTGAGTGTAAGGTGTTGCAAATTCAAAAAACAATTAAAAACTATTTTGCAAATTTAAACAATACATCATGAGCTGGGAAAAAGTCTTTCGTGGGGAAAACGTTGCAAACAGAAAGAAGAGGAGGCAGAAAGGACTGAGGACACCTACTTAGCAGGGAGGTAGCCTATAGGCCTTTTCAGGTGGCTTATATTAACCCCTGCTCTACTATGTGCTGGAGGGTTCTAGAAATACTGCTCAAAAATTAGATACAGAGTACAAGCAGTTCTGCTGAAAGGTCAGGAAGTGACAATGTACAGTTCAGCATTCAAAATCAGATTATACAGCACACCACATATTCTTCCAAGGGCAGGTAATGTCTCCTTAAATATGGTGTATTTAACTCTGAAAAGACACTGCTTGACACAATGTTTTTCCTATTTAGGAAGGTGAAGCCACTGATCTGCTGTAGTAAATAAATTATGAAATTATATATTATTATTTTCTAGTCAAACACTTACATTTACATTTTAAATACATCTGATGCTGTGCAGACTGACAGAAGCCCATACCTTCTTATTCCTGCTACCACTTGATTGTAGAAAGTGTGCATGTGTGTGTCCAAGAGTCCATCAGCCACACGTGGTCCTGGTTGTTCTTTACTGTAAATCTATGTCTGCTGGGCTCTGATCTCTGGATGAAGTTGTGAATGTAACAAGCACACACTCACCAACGAAAGAGGCTCAATCTGTCAGTGAATGAGATTGGTATTGTCCCATCGCTGTTGCTGGGCTAAAAAGTCCACTTTTGTTCATTTACTTGTCCTGCCAACCATGTCTGTCCTCATCTTTTCATGTACCCAGCTATCAACCTGCCAGAATACAGTCATCAATCCAGCTGAGTACTTTTCAGAGCTCCAGTTTTACACATTATTACTAGCTGACCAGCTGAAAAGATCAACTTCTTTCATGAATGTGGACTCTTTGTAATTGTCTTTGTAAGCTAATAAAGACAGATAAAGTGAAGAGAGTTGACATGGCTTTTATGTACTACACTGTTCCCATTTTGTCCAAAAGACCTTTTTAAGCTACTCTTAAACCTCTTGTAGTGTGTCTTCCTGTGGTTATCTACAGAACTGAAAATATTGAAAATTAGTCTGACTTTGAGAGGTTTATTTATTTATTTTATCTGTGTTTAATATTTCTGTGACTTGTGGCACTGCTTTAATCATGTCTAATATATAGATTCTAAATATGTGAAACCCTGTGTAACAGGTTTTTTATTACTTTTCTTGCACAATCCCTTTGTGATATGAAACATCGTACTTTGGTTTTTTTCTTTGCATTCACAGAGTAGTGAAGAGGGAGCAACTTTCATACACCTGGGTTTTTTTAGATTTTATGAGGCTGGTGCAGAGTCAAAGGATACTGCATTGAGACTGCAGCAGCCCTGTGGGAGTGCCACATATGCACCGTGGTGGAAAAAATTGACACTTTGAAGTGCGGTCACTGTAACTGCTGTTATTTGTTCAAGCTGGAGGCTGTTCAGTATGTAATGAATTTCAAAAATCTAAGTGACTCAAGACAAAGGCACACCACACTTTAGGTATAACACGATTGGTTCTGTTTAATGAGCATTCAACTTCACGTTAGCAGACATCAAGAACCATAGGTCTACACATGTAGTGAACAAGATTCATTAGAGCAGTGGTTCTCAACCCTAGTCCTCAAGGCACACTGCTCTGTTTGTTTCCCAATTAGCTTCTGATTGGCTGAAAACACCTAATTTAGGTAATCAGAAGGGGGTGGGACAGGGCAGTTGGAAAACAAGCAGGACAGTGGGCCTTGATGACCAGGGTTGGGGACCACTGCATTAGAGAACAGGTCCCAGAAATCTGTGCATGGCTAAAAGAAGGTAGTGGAAGAGGAAGCTAGCCCCATGGTACAATTCACAAATCCGTAGCTTAAAACAGAGATCACGTAAGCTGGAAAGGAGGTGGCCAATTATAGACCAATATCTAATCTACCCTTTATCTCTAAAATCCTTGATAAAAAGTAGTTTCAAGCAATTATGTGACCACCTGCGCAAGAATAACTTGTATGAAGATTTTAGATCACAACATTTATTACACAGACTGGAATATGTCATTTGTAAATGTATAAGAAAAATATTATCTCTCTTTATTCCAGTCAGGCAAACAGGCAAAGCCCTCATGAACAACATTAAGTTATTTCTTAACAACTAAATGCAAATGTCCACTTGACCCATTGCATCCATAGGCAGTGCCTGAGGTGGGATGGTTTAACCCTGCAATGTGTCTAAAGACCTGAGGCGGCGTCAGATGTTGGGTGGGAAGTGTCAAATTTAGGTGACCTTTTATTTATTATGACTACTGTGGTTATTTCTCCTGGGAGACACTGACGGAAAAACAGCATTTACAACATGATTCAAACTCAGGTACAGTTCAGTATTTTAACGGTTACAGTTACATTTGGCTTGGTCTGAGCAGTGTGTTTGAGTAGTCAGACATAAGCTCGGCTGGAGAATTTTTGCTCTTAAATTCACACAAAGACTGCTACAATGTGCAAATGGTTGGAAGAGCGAAGAAGATGGTCATTTATTTGGTGACACAGCCAAACCAGTCGTATATTATCAAACTAGACCCCAGTCCAACTTTATCTTTAAACTTTATCATTAGTTTGTGTTTGAGTCTAAGTTTAAATCTAAGTTTAGTGCTAATAAGCCAACCTTAAGGGGCTGCCTTGTCACCAATGTGGCAGACTTTTGTATAAATAAGCCCTTATAGCTAATTCTGTGACATAAAAAGCTTTGACGGTTGTAATTCAGACATAATCTTCTAATGCGTGATTGAAGTTTAAGTGAGTATGTGAATGTTTTACCTTGATAGGTTTACATTGTAATCAGTATATAAAATGCTTTCAAACATGTACATTAACGATGCATGTTAAGGTACAGCCCCCAGAACAATAGAACCAATACTTCCAAAGTCTGGAATCAGATACAAAAAAAACAACTAAGCACATCACCTATTATTACGTCAGGGAGACCAGTGAACATGTGAGGTGATTGTGAGTTAAGAGGCTGTAATTGTTTTCATGGTCATGGATCGTGGCCATAATCATTTGGGAAAGCAAATGGCAATGTTGTTGTACTTGAGGCAACCCAGTTGCGATCGACAGTTTGGTGATGAAGGACGTGTTGTTTGCAGGGCTGCAAGATCAAGGGCAAGTAAGTCAAGCCAGTGTACGGGGCCAACACTTTAGAGGATCCAATTGCTGTCTTACACACACAAAGGGAGTAGATTAAGACAAATTGTACTCAGATCAGCAAAGTAAACGCCAACATACTGGAAAAAAAATCCAGCTGTTTTTTGCTTTGAACAGACATCAATGACCAGAATTTCTATAGATACAGAAGAGAAAAAGTGAATATGAGGATTGGGTGAAAGAGATCAGATCTAAAGTTGTGAATTATTGCCCTAAGAAGTGCTGTGACGTCTGTGGCAGTCTGTCAATATGTTATCTGACCTTATCTGAATACGCATCATTTTTATTATTATTATTATTTCACATTCCCACACTATGATAATTTTTTTTTCCTGTCAAATTAAAGACACACTGTCACATTGGATCACACAGAGGGCCACAAAGCAAATAAAGGACATACACATAGGACAGTTATGTCCCCATAGCGAAAGCAGAGCCCTCTAAGTATGATATGAAATGGAACACTGTGTCTTTGATGTTGTAAGTAACAATAATCTCTTTGTTTGGGACCAATTCCATTTCCTTTAAAAGTCTGTCCCCGGCGCTCAGTAGCTGGAGTTCTATCGTAATGATGTAGCCTTTTGCGGAGAAACCTGATGGAAGAAAAGACCTGGACAGCCCATTAATGCTGACCGCTGAACCACAGAGACCTTTAATGTGCTGTCACCAACTATCTGCACAGCTTTGTCTTGCCAGCACTTTCTTGTGGAAAGGTATGGCTGTGATTTGTAAAGCAGATCAATGCGAAATGATATGGCTGAATTAAGCGGCAATCCATCATACGTTTGTACACGTGGACAGATGTTCTACAGCTAATTTCTGCTTCGTTTTGGTTTGATTTTCCTTCTCCCTGCTCATGCTTTAGACCTTTACTTTGTATGCTGTTTCCAGCTAACTGGACACAGGCTGTACGATGAATTCTTTTCTTAAAACAAACAGCTTTTCTGGGCTACCCCAATCTGTACTACAGATTTTTTATAAACTGTTCAGGTGTATAAACTGGTGGACTTGGTTGAGGCTAAATGACTCAAGGTGCAGTACCATGTAAAGACAAATCTAAGCAGTGATGCTACGATGAACTTTATTACTGCTGTGCAGATGCACAATTAGACATCACTTAACTGTAAAACCATGACAAATTGTCTATTGTAAGTACAAATGGAAATTCGATGGCTGACTTTTCCACTGCGTAGTGATGATACAACTGATGCTCTTGTCGCTTCCTATGTTTAGTTCTATTAAAATAATAACTATATTATATATAATATAAATGCTAACAAGCAAATATGTTGATACTAGATATATTGGTTCAGTGTACTCTTAGAAAAAAAATAAAACATCCAGTTATCTGACTTTTTATGCCTCTTTACCAGCCATAACCATGGCCAGAGGTGTTACGTTTTTAGGTTGTTCATGTTATGTCTGACTGTTCATCGAGCTATAATATCACAGAAATACAGTGCCTATAAAAAGTATTCACCCGCTTGCATGTTTCATCTTGGTATTGACATTATAAATCAATCATGGTCAATAAAAGTTGGTGACTTTGACAAAAAAAACTCTGAAATAAGAAAATCTGAAAAATACCTCATTAATGTCAAAGTGAAAACAGGTTTCTAGCATGGAGTCTGTGTGGATAGGTCTCAATTAGGCTTGCACATCTCGAGACTGGAATTTTGTGTCATTCTTCTTTGCAAAACTGCTAAAGCTCTGTCAGGTTGAGTAGGGATTGTGTGTGAACAGCCCTTTTGAAGTCCATTCACAAATTCTCTTTTGGATAGAGGTCTGGGCTTTGACTCGGCCACTCCAGGACATTCACCTTGTTATCAGTAAACCTTTTCTGTGTAGCTTCCGCTGCATGCTTTAGATCATTGTCTTGCTGTAAAACAAATCTTCTCCCAAGCCGTAGTTGTCTTGCCGACTAAATAAGACCAAACGCCCTCTTCCACTTGACCATGGAGTCTTTCACATGGGTATTTTTAATGAGGTATTTTTCAGATTTTTTTTTGTCAAAGTTGCCAACTTTTATTGACCTTGATTGATTTATAATGTCAATAAAATAATAAAACATCCAAGGGGGGGAATATTTTTTATAGGCACTGTAAATTACCTGGTGACTTGACTGGTTGGCAGAGGCAACACAATGGTAATTCTGGTTTATGGTTATGTTTAGACTCTCATAGCACTTGGGAAATATTGTGGCCTGGCTTGACAGAGTAACATATCTCACTTCAAATACAATATGCTAATTTACCAAAGCGACAGTCTTTCTCTAACTGTAAGCCCTTTAGTTTAGTTGCATGGGAACAAAATTTCTGAAAGACAGCATTGAAAAGCTGGAATACAATACAGTATTCTGGGTTTATTCTCTACTGTATCACTGTTTTGCAGACATTGGTAACTTGTCTGTGGGAGTCATTGAAGCATCATTGTGTTGTTTTGACGACAGAACCCAAGCTCTTGTTTGTCTATATGAGCATATAGGAAGAAGCCATTGTGTTCTCAGATACAGTAATGTATTTCAGCAGTGCGGCCCATTAGGAAGCCTTTAATTTCTCTCTGTAGAGCTCGGTCTGATCCACTGTGCCCCTAGGAGCTATAAAATGTTGATTTATTTCCCACTCCTACAGCTCTGCACATTGAGCCTGGAGAGGAGCTAATGATGTACTACTGCAGCTATTTAAACCTCTGTTTGAACACTGGTTTAAATATGGAAAGGGAAGTAAGAAATTAGCATCAGTTTTGCTAGTGTGATTCCAGCCTGTCTCCCCCGTTCCAGTCATACTGACTCACACTAGTTTTAACCTAAACTTGAAAAAACAAAACTAAGAAAATTTTTAGATCGAAAGGAACATTGAAGTTAGTAAGAATAAGGATTTCAAAACAAGAAAATGAGGTTTTATAACCACTTTGTAATGTTTAGCAGTTTAAAGTGATTCAGGGCTTTTACTTTCATTCAAAAAAATGTGCAACTGACAAATACCATTTTCCTGTTAAAGATGAAAATATCTCTCAAACCGAATGTCCGTCCTTCATGCTGTGGATAATCTCTTCACTGTACTAGCTTATTTGCATGAGAGTCTTCCTGTTGCCTGGTACACTTTGTGTGACAAATGAGGTGTGAAGACACTGGAGCTGGCAGCATGAAGTCCCGCAAAGTAAAATATTGGGTTTGAGTCCAACTGTGAGTATTTTAAAAAGGGACCACAGGTACCCGTGCACAAATATTTTTGACTCTTTATACTGGCACAGCATGATCCCACATGAAGTATACACAAATGAGAATATATTCCTACTAACTAGTAGAAGACTGATGTCAATCTGTTGTATGTAGCTGAGTATGAAACAGTTTGTCTGTTTGAAGTCTGGCTTTCCCTAAGTGAAAAAGACAGGGGAAAAGAGATAAAGCTCACTAATTAACTAAATCTAAATTAAATGTCAACAGTTTCCTTACAAAAACAATTACAAATTGTGGTTTTAGGGGGAGTTTAATGCTGCAGCCACAGTATTTCTTGATAAGCAGCTGAGCAGCTTCTCTTCAGTCACTTATACTACACAGCATGGGGATGAAACTGCCCCCAAATTTAAGAAAAATGGACCTTGCAGCACTGTTTCAAATGTTCAGCGCAATTGGTGAGCTTTAACTATGTTAATTTGTTTTTTTAAACTTTGGACATAGCTGCCCTGTTTCCAGTCTTATGCTACACAATTCTTTCGGCCAAACATGTCCTGACTGAGGCCCTGTAGTAACAGTCATCACAGTGGCAAACTGCTCCTTTAATTAAGATCACAATTATGATAAAATTTACTTTTTTTCAATGCAGTGTTATGCATTCCACATTGTATTCATATCTTGAATATGTAGTAACATTGACATGTTTTCATTTGTGGGTCCAACACAAACAGCTTCAAATCTTACTAATCAAATTATTTGTTTGATCTGATGGATGAGCTTTGCTCCTAAACCTTAAGAAGGAAGCACAAACTTCCTGTATAAACATGTAGTGACTTGATCAATTGTTAATAGTGAGCAACAGGAATTTGTGACCAGACATCAATTTATGCATTAAATTATTATGCATTACGTAAACCTGCATATGCTGTTTATACTAGTTTAAAGTGTGTTTCATGTATTACATTCAGATGGACCAGAATTGCTGTATATATTTGGTATGAGGTGTATTCTGCTTTTTAATCCAACCTAGTCCCAATATATATGTTTTTTTTTTTTTTTTTTTTTTTTTTTTTTTATACATATAAAAAGCCATAAAGGCCAAATTGTAGCCATATTTCATTAGGGTCTGTGCCCCCTGTACATCCTGATTGATTCTGCATGCAGGCTTTGAATGATTAAGATTCATGAGGTTGGAAATGGGGAGAGCAAATTGCAGCCGTTCACCCACTGCTCAAAAGTTATACTTAGTTTAGTCTTAGTCTTGGAATGAAAAAAAAAAACACTGTCTCTGGAAGGAGGAACGTATGTCATCCTCTCAGAAAATATTCCACTATGAATTACAGCAGAAGATACCATACACTTCCACTTAGTTAAAACATTACAGTATAAGCTGTTGATTCAAACTGTATGTTTCGCCGAAACATTGTGGCTTGCCATCTGATATAAGTGAGCAAGGGGGAGTTAACATGATGACCTTCAAGCCTCTTGAGCCTAATTACTCCCACACACAGCTATTCAAAATGGTGTTAGAGGTGTAAAATGATTTATGATTCACAATGGATGACAATAGATTAGTTAGCTTGGCCTGGCTACAGCAGTACGGCAGTCAGAACGTGTAAAGTTATGTATCAAAAAGCTTTTTTGTTAACCTTCAAACACATACACTTGCTCTGCTGGTTACACTATTTTACAGTGAGTGTAATGGGTGAGTTTGTCAGTTACCGAAATAATGCTACAAGTACAAGCTTAGACTTTCAGCTCTAAAGAAACAATCAATAAGACTGACACTTGGCATTTAAAAGTGGTGCTGTAGTCCAATTTCAACATACTGGACAGTGTTGTTTCCCTCTGCCCTTCCTCCCAACACTCAAAGCTCACACGAGTCGCTAGGTAGAGGTCAGTGCATGTACATTTTCGGCAGACGCTTTTATCCAAAGCGACTTACAAGGTACAAGACAAAACCAGGGTAAGTGTAAGGGGGTCTTTCAGTCTAATCTGGCTTTCCTGTTCGTGGACCGGTGTTTAGCAACCTGTTGTGAAGCCTCTGTATTTACATTTATAAAGCCTCTTGACATTGTCTCTTTACTGTAGACTGACAGTTACCTCCTCAAGAGTGTTCTTGACTTGACTAGATGTTGTGATAGGTTTCCAATTCATCATGGACAGAACTCTTTGGTCATCCACTTTAGCTGTTATCCATGGTGGTCCAGGCCTTTTGCTGTTGCTGAGCTGCCAGTTAATTCATTCTTTTAAAGAATGCTTCAACTGCTGATTTGGCCACTTTCAGTTTTTTTCATTCACTAGAATACACACCTCTTGGGACCTCATGTTGAGAGTCACGAACAGCTACCAAAGGCAAATGTTACACTCAAAACAACCTCTAAACGTATTACCTGCTTGATTTGTTGTGGAATAACAAGGGTAAAGGCTGCACTTGGCCTTGAAACTGCTTTCCATCAATTATCCAATTATTTTTGAGATTCTGACAATCAGAGACTGTATATAGAAATAGCTGTAATTCCTAAAAATCTACTTCTTTTGTTAAACCCTTGAATGAAAGTTGGAATAATAATACCAACTACAAAAAAAGTGTCACTGTTTAAGTAGTTCTGCACATACAGTGGCAAGAAAAACTTTGTGCCAACTCAAGCTCCACAGAGGATGGGTGACGCTACACAGAAACAGTTTTGTAAAGAGGAGTGGTCCAAAATTACTCCAGATTGTTGTGGTCATGACAGGCCATGACAAATTAATGCAGAAAACCATGAAATTCCAAAAGGTTCGCAAAGTTTTTCTTGCCACTGTAACTGTAGATTAGAGATCTCTGCCTTGGAGCTGCATATCTCCTGAGTGCAGTTACTGACAATACCAACCTGCCCAATGTTTTTGCTGCTTATTGTTGTTTTGTTTTTTTTTTTGCCTGCTGTTCTTTTCTCTCTACTTTACACTCACACCATCCAGTTGAGGCAGATGGCCGCCCACTCTGAGCCTGGTTCTGCTGGAGGTTTCTTCCTCTCCACTGTTGCCTAATGCTTGCTCAAATAGGATTGTTAGGTTTTCTATGTAATTATTAATACAATGATACTTTGTAAGGTTTTAATTCTTACACTGTAAAGTGCCTTGAGATGACTTCTGTTGTGATTTGGCACCCTACAAATAAAATTGAATTGAATGGAATTGAACGTTAGTACTTGGTAGTTGTGGTGATATTGACATTTTTAAGAGATATGACCCCTGCTGATTTTTCTCAGAAACTTTCTCCTGCATGTTTATTTTTACAGCCTGTAAAGAGCCAACACTGAATGCTGCCCACTTATGATGACTGAATGCTGATAACTGCATAGCAAGACACTGGATGTGAATTATATCTAGCACCATGTGCACAAGTGGTCCAGATCTGATCTAAAAAAAACATTATCTATTTTAGTTATTTTATTTTTCGACACAGTGACAAAAAATCTAATCCAAGTCTAACAGGCACACAGACAATCCTTCTATCTGTCCGTAGTTAGTTACTTCGACTGTGTTTGAGATCAGTGTATCTTTGTGAAACCAGCCTTCCACTACCACTCTCAGGTAGTTCTCCTTATCAGGTGTCAGCCATGACATGTCTACTCATCCACTTCTGTGACAACTGAGTCATTTTCATCCACTCTATGACATGCCATTTGTAAATTTCAGTATGTTGTCTTCAAATATAAGAACAATGTTACATTAGAATGAAGAGATGATCAATGGACTGGTCACCTGTCCAGGCTGTACCCAGTCTCTCGCCCAAGCTGCTTATTAAAAAGAACATTGCTGTATGCCTGAAGTTTGCCAAAGAGCACATTGACACTCCACAGCAGGATTGGCTAAATGTTTTTGGACTGCTCAAACTATATTGGACTATTAGGAAAGAAAACGCAGCACTACATTTGAAATAAAAAGGGCACAGTATATCATCATGAAAACATCATTCCAGAGGTGAAGTATGGTGGAAGAAACGTCATGATTTGGGCCTGCATTGCTGCATCAGGGCCTGGCCAGCTTACAGTGATTAATTCCCAAGTCTATCAAACAGTTCTTCAGCATCAGAATGTATGTCAGCTGAAACTCTGTAGGAAAAAGAAAAATTGACTAAAATTCATCCTGAACAATGTGCAGGTTTGATCCACAGGAAGTACCTTAATTCATAGGAGGTTTTTATGGCTGTTCTAAAAAAAAAAAACAGCATTTTTTGTTGTTGTTTTTTTAGGCACATCATATTTGTTTATAATCTTGACTTAGATGAAGATCAGATCACATTTTATGACAAATTAATGCAGAAAACATGAAATTCCAAAAGTTTCACATACTCTTTTTTGCCACTGTAGTCTTCTATTTTTTAAGTTGAGCTTGTCCCCTTTAATGACACGTTCCTCTGTTTTTATTCTTTTTTTGTCTCTTTAAATAAACCTTCTTTAACATTCCAGACATTTACCACAGGTGATAACCACTCTACCTGCCATTGAAATTCCTCTCCAGCCCACATTTCCTGGGAGATTTATCCCCCTGTTCATTCTGTATTTACAGAGGCAGCAAGCTATCACACAGTAAACTGCTGTGAGCAATCTAGACCACAGTTAAGTTTGTACAACAAACTACACAGAATTAAATCTAGATCCTCAAGGCAGGGACAACCCTGACTTTGACTGTGCTTTTCATATGTTTTCAAACCCTTCTGAATTGTTATTTTTCCACAACTACAGCTTATTATTATTATTATTATTATTATTATTATTATTATTATTATTATTATTATTATTATTATTATTATTATGTATTCTGTGAGAAGATAAAATGCTGTGGAAAATGACCTTTTGATGAAACTTTTCTCTGGACTTATGCAATAATGATAGACACAAATAGAATGAATTTGATATTTTCATGTTATATTACGAGACACAAGAACTACAAACTACAAACACTCCCGTTTTGTTTCATGTCTTTGTTTCTTTTCTTTGTCTAGTAAAACTCTATTAAGAATGAAAAAGCGCTGCTGGAGAGTCAATGTGGTTCGAGGAAAATATTACTGATTGAAGAGTGTTGGCACTTTGATAGCTTAGGAAAAAAGAGACAGACAGAGAGAGAGAGAGAGAGAATTCAGCAGTGATGGACAAATTTCAGAGAAAATCTGACATTTTCTAGAAAATAAAATATCATAGGTAGTGTTTCTGTAGGCCCATTCTTGGAATGCAACACATGGCCTGGAGAAACTAACACACAACATGACCACACCTCAGGGAAGACAAGACAAAAACTGCCTGCTGTTTTTTTAAGTAAATCTCGAGACCCTCAGAATTGTGTAACATCTTGGTTGTATGTCGCATATTGATTTGCTGAACTGTTATGCATTTCTTATTGAAAACTGAAATTAAACTAAACTAAATTATCACTAGCTATAGAGCGACCTTATTAATGATAGTAACAACAACAATAATGATAATAATAATGATGACAATGATAATAAATCACTGCATTGTTACCACATTGTACTATGTTATTTGTAAACTTTGCTGCTGTATAATTTTTTTTTTTACTGTAATATTGCCTATATATATCCATTGTTAATTCCAATGTGTTATATATCTGATAATACTTTGGTAATTTTCATATCATTATTTTTTTTGCTGAATTTTTATTATTGAATTTCCCCTTTTTACCTTGCTTAGTTGAAATGTAAAGTGAGTCCATCACAGGTAATGATAAAAGAAAATATTTAAAAAATAAAAGTAGAGTTATAATATTTTCTACCATTCACACACAGAATATTGTGTTGTTGTTAAACTTTTTATTTATGGAGGATATATATAGTGAAACAATAGTTCATATCAACAAACACTACTGTATAATACTGATTATTTTACACTACAAGCTGATAAATATGAAGTTCATTTCAGTAAAAATGCATAAAGGAAACTGAGCATACATGAAAACAGAGCAGAGTAAAGCAGTGAGGACAGTGAATCTCAAGCTGCCTGTGTCACCCTGAAGCTTCTTCTCCATCTTATTATCTGGTTTTCTGATAAGACACCACAGCTGAAGGTGTGTGTGTGCTATACAACATTAATCCCTCACATCCAAGAAAGGAAACACCCCTAGCTTTTGCCTCTCATGTAATTCCTAATTTCACATTTGTGACTTCAGCTTCAATTGAACATTTGAATCACAGAAACCAGCAGAGCATAAAAAAGGTAATATAAGCATATAGTGATGATTACATGAGAGGCTCCGAATGGGGCTAATTCTTGACAAATTGGGACGGTGACACAAAGGCCTTCATCCCAAGACTGAGGAACATGTAAACATGGCCAGAAATGATGGAGTAGAGATGTTATTTTAGGGCAGCTCCCTCCTACTGGAAACCAGCTGCTCAGGTCAGGGATCAGGCTGGGCAGGAGCACCGCAGCGACACTGTAAGGACAGCAGCTACCTGTAAAACACAAGCAGAGGAGACAACAGACATCAATCACCCAGCAGACGCCACCACCTCCACCAACACTCTCACGCTCGGCGATGGCACTGTCAGCCTCCTCAAAGCTCGAGGAGGATGTAGGACTGTTACAAGAGCCCTGCCTCGGGCTTGTTATTCCTTTTCATTTGTGAATTATTAATTGGTAAGAAACCAATTTGTTCTTTTTATTCTAAAAGTGTCACAGGTTGTGGGAAGTAATTTATGATTGCTGGTCAACGGCTGAGTTTTAATTAAGTCCAGGCCAAAGTTCACAGGGCTGGAGATAGAAGTAGTTCATTAATCACCAACTACCAGACTAACCTGGTACATGAAAGGCCAAAGCACATCACTTTTATCTGAATTACACTTAATAGTTGGCCAATGGGAAACATGTAAATGAATTAAGCCCTGCAGGGAGAGAAAATTGTTACGATTATGTTAGTGTCTGAAAAGCTTTGGAACGCACATTTGCAACCAATCATGATGGTCACAACATTATTTCAGAGGAAGTTCCAGAAAAGGCTGAGTGTTTCCTGGTAGAGAGTGTGGAAATCATGTTTCCCTATGGCAAGCTGGCAGTGCCCTCAAGCAGCAAAGCATCACCAAACAGTCCCAGTAAATGGTAAATGGTCTGCACTTATAAAGCGCTTTTCTACCTAACTGGTACTCAAATGCTTTTACACTGGGTCTCATTCTAAAATTGAGGGTTATAAGCATTTGTAAAATAAAAATGTAGAGGAGCTTAGCAGTAGGTCTTGTTTTTTTGGATCACTCCCATGACCATTTTAATACTAGAGTCATGAGCACTGAACCTGATAAAGTTGAGACAGGCCTGCAAGTCTTTGGATGGTTTTCTGGGCTTGTTTGTGTCTTCCTGGATGAACCATTGCTGGGCTGTTGGAGGAATTTTGGAAGGTCGATTACTACTGCAAATGTTGGACTATTAGAACCCCTAACATCACTCCTAAAATAAGTGTGTCTTAAAACAGCTGTCAGGTGTCCATAAGAACACTGAACCAAGGAAACAGGGTTTGCTTGCTGTAACCACTCCTACAGTTTACTATGGCCTTCCATATGTAGGGTAGGTGACTCACAGTCCTATCTGTTCAAAAATGTGTTAAAAGGTTTATCTGAAAACAATAAAATGTTTTAAAATAACTCTCCAAATTAGTCCCATTAAGAGGAGACCTTCTAAGGTTGCAGCAGTTAAGTACAAAATTCCCATTTAGTTACTTTCCTTCCACTGCAGTACAAGACAAAAATGCAAAAGGGGACTTTTACACTCTCTCTCCTGCTTCTCTTGGGTGGCTGGTTGTGGTCATCTCAAGAAAGCCTCTGGCCTCCTGGCCCTGGAGGTGGAGGAGTGCTCTGATGGCTGGGTCTCTTCTTGCTGTTCCCTGGACATGGTAATGGGTGGTGGCCATGTCCCACTCATCACCTTGGCAGGAGTCACTGGTAGCACTCGGGGGCATGTTCACATGCTCACACGCACGCATCACATGCATGAATCACCATTGTAGTGGCTGCTGTCGTGTGGTATATTTGCTCGTTCTTGAACTGGTTGCTTTATATTGGATGCTTGCACTGTGCTTTGCCTACAGTTACTATTATTTCTGTTAGCATTGTTGTCTTATCCTTCTTTCTCTCTCTCCCCTTTTTCACCTGTCTGACCCCGAAGCTGACAAAGAATATGCATGCTTGAAAGCTGTCCAGCAAAAAAAGGCTTCCAGTACTGTTGCGTTTTATGCTTTCGGACAGGACACAAATGTAGAAACTATCCCCTTGATTTAATAAACTCACATTAATCAATCAATTAATAAGCCCATTAACCAACCAAACTTTATTTATATAGCATCATTCATGCATATTACTGTAATTAAAAGTGCGTTACAGACGATTGAGAAGTTAACAACACACTAAATGAGAGCAAAAACAAATTTAATAAAAACTAAATACTAGATAAAAATTTTAAATATTAAAACCAATGACACAGTAAAAAATAAATAAAACAGAAAAAGACAATGATACATAATTTATTTAGTTTAAGGAAAATAAAATACAGTGGATAGATCAATATAAAAGTAAATAAATGATGATCTCAGATTGGGTTCCTGGACAGGACTCGGGCAGCAGAGTTCAGTATCAAGTGTATACGTATGTTTATGATGTTTTTGGATGGAGCAGACAGGAGAGCATCACAGTAGCCCTGCTGATTTAGAACACACCTGAAACCCACTTGTCAGGTCCATTGAATTTTGTCCCGTTAAGAGAATTTATCTATGGTGTCACTGTAAAGCAGGTAATCAATAACCAAGCTTTAAAATAAGGCATGACACATAAAGTCAACGTGATAATATTTGAAATAATGACTTTTTTTTCTTTTTATAAAACCCTCAAAACACTGGCACACGAAGATCTCAAAAAGATTAGGATTTGTTAGCTACAGTGTCTGCATTAGTACGACCTGTGGTCAATCTACATCAGCTGGCAGTTTACCAAAGACACGTAATTGATAGATACTCATCTCCTGAATATCCACATTGATCTGCTGCATCACACCATAACATCAACCTCAAACTTTGTGTGATATGTTCAACACTCTGTCTGTCTTTCTTTTCCTTCTCCATCCTGTAATCACACACTCCCAGATAATCTCTGAATGCCGCCGGGGGTAACGTGTCTCATGTGTTATCGCTAATGCTGAAGGCTGCCTGCTGACCAAACACACACACACACACACACACACACACACACACACACACACACACACACACAGTCCCTGCTGGAGCGGCAACGCTCTATCTTTTCATATAATATTATTTTTATGTAGCAGTTATTTTCATTTTTATTGAATTTTATTTAGATACCCCGGCAGTTGTGGATGATGAAGATTAAACTGAATAGAAATAAGTGAAAAGGAAAAATGAATTTGTGTTTCCTAAAGTTTTTTGATAGACTCAAGAGCCTCCAGCCCCTGAGTGATAAAGAAAATAATCAATTGCAGTAGGTGAGCACAGCTAGAAGGTTCACACTGATGCTAATTTCACACATTTCTGACAGAACTGAACAACAAAGACATACAGTTGCAAAACAAAGTCAGTGAACCTTTTGGAATTTCATAGTTTTCTGTATAGATTTGTCATAAAATGTGATCTGATCCTTATACATGTCAAGAGTAATAACAAATATGATAATAACACAAAATACATTCTGATCTGTCATGTCTTTATTGAGAACAACCATACCTTCAGCAACCTCATAGTGTCAGTGGAAAAAGTATGTGAAAAAGAAATACTGATCTCAAAAAAGCTAATTGAAGTGATAGGTGTTTGAATACCTGGAAAAAAAATTATTTGGAGGGTGCAGACTGGAGCTGGTTCCACTGAGAAAAACCACTCAAACTTTTGGTGTTTGCTCTGCACAAGAAGAATACTCGATTGTAAAGTCACCTATGTGAGCCATACCTTTTGGTGATGACAAAGTGATGTCAAAGACTGCAGAAATTCACCTCAACTCAGTCTACAGTTAGACAAAGAATCTGCAAATGGAGACACTTTGGGACTGTGGCTACTCTACCAAGAAGTGAGCGGCCAGTCAAAATGACCGCAAGAGCACAACAAACACTCAGTGAGGTAAAGAAACAACTCTGAGTAACAGCCAAAGATTTGAAGGCATCATTGGAACTGGCTGCATTCATGAGTCTACAGTAGGTAAAACATTAAACAAGCAGGGGGTCTATGGCAGGACACCACGAAGGAAGCTGCTACTTACTAAAAAGAACATTGCTGCATGCCTGAGGTTTGTCAAAGAGCACATTGACACTCCACAGTAGTATTGCCAAAATGTTTTTTGGACTAATGAAACTAAGATTGTGAAGATGAAGATGAATTCCAAAGTGTATCAAACTATTCTTCAGGATAATGTGAGAATGTCTGTACGTCAGCTGATACGCTGTAGTTGAGTCTCTGAAGTTGGGTGATGCAACAGGACAATAAACGAAAACACTGAAGCAAGTCCACAACAGAAAAACAAAATCCACTATTTGGAGTGGCCAAAGCAGAGCCCAGACCTCAACTGAAACCAGTAATAAATTCCAACTTACTATTGGAAAATACTTTTCCTGTAGCACTATGAAGTTTTTCATGGTTGTTCTCAATAAAGACATAAAAGATCAGAATTGGTGTGTGTTATTATTTTATTATTTTATTATTTTACATTATATTTGTTAATACTCTTGAGTTCAATGAAGATCAGATCACATAATATATATAACACACAGCTAATTAATATACATCATATCAAATTTTCCTCTTAAATGTCAGACGGGTCTTTCCTTCCCTTTATCGACACTGATCTTTGATGGAGACAGATAGGCAGATTTAGAAAACTAAAACTTCACCGTCGGAGTGAAAAGGGGATCAGTAGACAGGTGAAGCACGAGGAGGAGAGGAGAGAGAGCTTACCGGAAAGGAAGAGTGATGAGAGGACTATGAAGTTTGACAGGAAAATGAACATGACTACACTGAAGAGCCCGTCCGTGAAAAGACACGAGGCGTCCGTCACATTAGCGATTTCGTGCCCATCTGCAAAATGTTCCAATCCTGACCAACTGGAAGGACGCCAGTTTAGAAGGAGAGGAGGTGGATGGAACAGATTTATGCCGAGGTAGATCAGTGTGTGTGTGTGTGTGTGTGTGTGTGTGTGTGTGTATAGAGAAATACAGTATGTAAAGATATTTCTTTGTAGAGATCAGAGGCTATAGGGTGACTGTGTTTGCTTGGCACACACAATCAGAGGGTTGCCAGTCACAGCCACATCAAAGCTCTGCCTGCCACCACAGAGAGCATTCCCCTCTGCATCCAAAGGACACACACACACACACACACACACACACACACACACACACGCGCGCACACTCGTACAGCCACAGTCATTCCTCAGTCCATAATGCTGCCATCAACCTTCACCACTGCTTGCTCTTTGTCTTCGTCTTTACCCCCGCATTCAAGGATCATTTTAGTTTTATTGCAGCATAATTTCATAGTTGCTGCACATCATTTGTACCAGTTATGATGCTCGCTGACGTTACTGCCGAGGTCCGGGGAAGAAACACAATCAGACAGGCTGGAAATGAGCTAAAGGCTCACCCAGATTATCTAAACAAATTTATGTGGACGTGAGACTCTCTCAAGGCTGACATGACCACTAGCTGGGTATTCTTGCACTATATTGCACGTTTGCTGGAAGCGCATTTTGTTGCATTATTATTACATTTTCAAGTCATTAACATTTAAATGGCCTCAAACCACAAATTACAAATGTGCCTCAAATGGATTAATAAGCTGCATGTTGCAACAAACCCACAATCTTTATCTAACCTTCACCAAGGTGCTTTTGTAGCCCGAACCCACTCACAACCACTCTTGCTCGCATATCATAAAGCCCTGGAACCCACCAGTGCACCCACCACAACCTGTACTGTATATCCACTTCAGCAGTGTGTTATGCTGTAAGTAAAAACTCTTTTCTTTTTCATGCAATCCATTGTAAGAATCCTGTTCAAGACAGATTTTATACTTTATGCTTACGTGTTCCTAACAGTGCAGTAATACGATACGCTGTGCATAAATATTTTATATTATAATTCGTCTCATTTAACACTGTTAAGAAAATACACTGATAAGAAAATATATGGTCCAAATCTTTGCCAGTAGTTATATAGCATGTATATGGTTATAGTTTAACTTCACAAGCAGTATAATAAAGGTCCTCTGGTTTCATCTATCTATATTAATTAAAAAGAAAGAAAGTAAAATAATAATAATAAATAATTATGATTGAATGTGTGTTTTTATCCAAGTGTAATGAAAGTTTAGTTTATTCCTTTTGATTGGTGACCTTTTTTAAACCAACCAGTTCAGCCAAAAGCAAATATACCACATCCCACTATCACCTGCAGCGACACGACAGCAGCCACCTCAATGGAGGTTCATGCTTGTTATGTGTGCGAACGCGCGAGCATGCCGCTAGTGATTCCTGCCCAGAAGACAAGGGTGGGACGTGGCCACTGCCCAGGGAAAGGAGGTCAGAGGTCGTCCAGCGATGACCACGCCCCGCTGCCCTGGAAGGAAACACCCAGGGCCAGAGCAGGCACATCCCAGGGAAGGCAGGGGCTAACACTCCCCCCAGTGCAAGGACCAACCCCAAGGGTCAGAGCCTGGGCACCACATCCGCCCGCGAGGAACTCCTAGATGCACGTATTTAATGTAGCGTAACTGGGGAGTGTAGTAATGGGGTGAACAGAGCCAGGTCCCTGACTGGCTCCGTTGTTCATCCCATCCCCACACAAATGGGGACGGCAGTTTCTGACGATCGTGGGGGCCTTTAAGACATCAGCTGTTGATACTGATACCCTAACCCTAATCCCTGAACCTGCACCATGTATTCGTGTATTCCAGATTTGTTCCCCATGTGCCTTATAAAAAAAGGTTTCTGCAGAAATCTAAGAATGCTCGGGCCTGATCACTTCCCATATAACTCAGTAAACAGACTGACATAATAACTGCAAGTAGTTTTTGACCTTATAGCAGAAATGATGCAGCACTAAGAGAATCTGGATCAATGTGTAAACTGTGATGTGTCTTGGTTTTCCACCTGCTCAAAAAGCATGATAGTAACAGGTGTAAACAGTTTTCCCCAGTGTGTTCCCGGTGCCAAAATGATATTGTCAGCATGAAAATGTACATTATCATGCTGAGATGTAGACTGTAATAGGTAAGAAGCATAAAGGGCAGGGTCAATAGCTGTTAAAGTCACAACAGCCATTTAATGAAATTGAAGCACCTGAGCAGTCTTTTATTGTGGGGATCTTTCCTTTGTAAAGGTTGGATTAAAAATATGATGCAGTAATAACAGAAGTACTGATGTGCAGCATCTGCAGGTCAATGTTTCCTCACCAAGAGGCTTTCCTATCTTTAAATTGATTATACTTCTGAATATGTGACAGGCTTGAGAGAGAGGGTTCAAATGAGCGCAAGACCTCCAAAAGCCTTCATCAAACAAACATCCAGTTTTAAGCAACACGCTGTCATCGATATCTGTGTGAAATAGTTGCAGTGGTTTATCCACAGTGTCGAGAGATTAGAGATTTCAATCTAGTCCAGATCAATATAGCTACTGTCCTTCCCCATTTCCAAAACACAGTGTGCAGACGCAGGAGGGTAATAGCTCTTATCAATCACAGCCAAAACTGGTTCCATGGCACTGCTATTGATTGTCAGTCAGCATTGTATTTACTCTATATTTTCATCAAACCGTGGATTTGTGGCTTTGTTTTAGCAGTGAGAGAAAAAGTATGAGCTTGAAAACAGCAGCCTGATGCAAACACATGAGGTGATTAATCAAGAACATGGGTTACTTAATGTTAAGTGTTTTTTTTTCCCTCTATGAGCAATCTGGGGCTCCGGTGTGAACCACAACTTTACAAATATCCTACCCTGGCTGAGGTTTCATACTGTTCTTTTTAAAGTTAAATTCAGTAGTTGACCACTAGCCTGAGGTGGCGACCTCTATGCACTTCCATTAATCTACACTTTGTGGTGCTCCTCGGCATTTTAATGCCTCCACACAGACGGGCTGCTCACACTACTACTCCTGTTAATCTTTTACATAAAGTCCACACAGAAAGTAAAGTGATTTGATAGTTGTAATACAAAGAGAGGAAAATGTCATATGATGTCTGGAATATTATTTGTGATTTGCAAGTGTCAACTTGAACCTGATGCAGTTGAGTTTGCACAGTGTTTTACTTCTGAAAAGTTAAAAGTTTAATACTACTTTACATTGGACTGAAGAATCAATGCACCTGTTGAACCTTAAGTTTGATGTGACCAAGCCCTACCTGAACCAGAACCTAAACATGAGTAACTGACATGAAATTCACTCCACCTGTTGAGGTGATGAGTTAGCTGTAGTTAAAGCTGTTGGAACTGTTAAGTTGACAGATGGGCAGTTGAGTATTTGCTTGTTTTACGGAGAAGAGGGCTGGGGTGGCATTTTGATTTGACTGGGAATTAAAGGTCACAACGAGTATTTAAACTCCTGCACAACTTTTGGGCTAATCATTCCTCCACAGCTGCGACTTGGAGGAGTTGGTTGCGCTCTCAGATCACCGTTGTCACAGTTTGTCGTCTCCCGCTTTGCGGTGACAGAGCCTTACCCACCCAGCCCGTAATCCCCTGCAGCAAAGTTGGGAGTAAGCTGACGGCATGGAAGAAGATAAATAAGGATTTTCATTTATTACCGTGTAATGAAAAACTACATAGCACTTTCTCTTCTTGTTTCATTTATCACTAATGCAGATATGCCCATGCTGTAATTTAACACAATGCACAAAAATAAATGTAAATAAATAAATAATGTTCCACACGGGGGGTTTAAGAGGCCAGACAATTGAATCTTAGTGTAAAATAAAATTGTTTCTTACTTCCAGGCTGAATATGCACACATTTAACATCTGCAAAGCCTCCCCGCTGTTTCACCAGTGCCAGACTGAATAAGTAACACGTCCGCACGCACAAGAAACTTCTCCCACTTAGAGAAGAGAGATTGAGGACGTCAGTGACAAATGTCTTGTATTAACTTTGTTGTTTATTTTTCCCCCGGAAGATGTGAAATAACCCTATTAAATCAAGTAGTCACTTGGCCATTAATCTCAATGCAGCTGACTAGTCCCTCAAAGCTAATGGAGTTTAGAATTTGCATGAGGCGAGTTTACCCACAAAGCTTTGCCTAAGAGGATTGCTGTTCAGACAGAGAGCTTATTGTCACACTTGTTCATAGACATGGATTAACGATAGTAGGACCAAAGAACTCCACTAACTTGCAAGTTCCACTTCACTGGTTCTGATCTCTGTTTTACAGCGACACTGATTCAGACAGTCTGTAGCATGCATCGCAGAATACCTCACATTTGGTTAATTTATGCATTTGTTTTTTGTTTTTTGTTTTTTTGTCTTTGTGAATTGTTGTGCATCCATCAAAATCATGTCCTCAAGCGAACAATCCCTGTTACATGTAAAAAGGTAAGAAAAAAAAAGACAAATATGATGGATTGTGTTTGCATCCTTGTTTAAGATGTTTCCCTGGAAACTTCCCATTTCTTAAATATCAATTTCTCTTTCAATATTTATTTTTTGTCATATCATCACAGCACTCCCGAATTCCCACTCTGTGTTGTCAACTTAGCTTTTTACATAATTTGAATAATCCTCTTTTAGTGCGAGCATGTCTGCTGTGTTTCATAGTGACTAAAGCAGCTTTAGAAGCTAAATATAACATGTATCCACTGCATTAATTCTTTAATATTTATCAGTGGGGAAAAAGGTACTCAAAATATGGCTTACATTTCTGTTCAAAATTCAGAAGGCAAAAAAAAAAAAAACCCAACAAGTTCTGCTCAACTTCTGACACAGCTTGATCAACACACACACAGTGCACCTCCACAGCAGCACAAATCCTTCCAACATCCCTTGGAAAAACTCTTGTGCTCGCCCTGTGTTAGATTTCTATTATAATTCACACTGTGGAGTTCTAAGCACTGACTCTCATTGTGTGTTAGCTGCTCAAATTGAACAACAGCCTGTAACACTGCAGCATCAGAACTGAAGTTTTATTCCCTTAAAGTGGCCTGTTGGGGATGTGTGTCATGCTCAGTGTAAACAACAGGTCCTGGAAACCTACATCCACTGTCCACCCAAGTCCAACATTTATTTATATATATATATATATATATATATATATATATATATATATATATGTATATGTAAAAAAATATATATACACAACTGTAGCCTAGCACCTGATGACAGTAGAACCGTTTTTTCCACTGCTCCATTGTTACCTTCAGCAATAATGTTGGTTCCTCATTCTGCATCTTTTAGACTATGTATAAGTTGCTTTGGCTGATCAAATTCAGACAAATACAAATACAATTTACAGACACTATGTTTCCACTAATTCTGATAGGAGATTACTGAGCACCAAATTTGAATGCAGAAGAAACATGGTTGGGCCACTCATGCCACCTGCTTGACATGTAACCAGGTTACAATGACAGTGTTAACACGCTGATGTAATGCAGAAACTTGTGAACGAAGTGTAATTCTGACCTAATGATGACGCAAAATTCCAATTTAAGGGATCACCAAGTGTGTTGCAATTTGTCCTGTGAGGAGCATTAATGTCTAAGCTAACTTTCAGATATGGATAAATTGATGTGTAATATGAAAATGTCCCTTTTTAGTCAACAATTCCGCCCTAAGAGAAAATGCAGATTCACTTTTTTGTGTTAGCTCCATATTCTGCAGTGGTTCTACAGTTCAGTCTGTCTTTGTTCACCACGGTGTCACAGCACACCAGCAATTTGACATTGGTATGAGAGCCATCAACCCTGAAAGTGAACTGGTCCTCATGGATGTGTCAGGCTACTAGGCTGTGAGCTGCACTGTTTTTCCCTAAGAGTAGTAAAACATCCAGTTGTAGTATAGCTTCAGATTATATTTGCATTTCTTCATTAATATTATTTTGAAACAAATTGACACTTTTGTAGGTTAAAGATTAGAAGACGCCCAGTAATTAAAGTGTAAGATGGGTATTGTTTGGGTATTGCACTGTATATTATTTTGTGAAGCAACAGGGAATGTGTGAACCCTATTTGACAGCATAGTTCCTTTTATTATGGATTGAGGAACTCTTCCAGGAGTCCTTCTATTATCCTCTTATCCTCTAATACTTGTGTGAAGCCAGGTATGTACCCAGTCAAAGCTCTGGCCCTCTTTAAATAGACTTTGTGTTAAGTCCATGCACAGAACCCTCTGATTTTCGTCTTTAATGGGTGGTTATGCTGTGGGAGAGCAAACTCTGCACCAGATGAAAAGTCGTTAGTCCTAAGAAAAGCTTTTTAGATTCTGTTAATCTCTGAGATCAATGATTGTCCAGTCAGTGAAACCACATGTTGTCTGAATATAAACTTATTATACAGTATGAGTGTGAACTATATTTATGAGCAAACTAATAAGAATAATGACAATATTCTATCTCTCTATTCTCTAAGTCTATACAACTGCTTTGTTTGGGTTGTATTTGTGCACAATAATAAAAAAAAAATGTTTTCCATTGTTTGGCATTTACAGACACTTCTTTTGAGTGAGTCTAAGGGAAGACCTATTTGAAAAAAAGCTATAGAGAATAAAGGGTCACCAAATCACAGACAAACAAACATATTTTCCCTAGCGGTGTCCAGCCATGCAGATAATTAAGATATTGTGGTGGTTAAGGCAATTAACTGTGACATTTGGAAAAAGCAGCAAATCTTTACAGAAACAATGCGTTTGTTACTCTGGGTAACTGAGCTGTAGCTTCTAGCTGATGCTGTAGTAAATAAGACAACATATCAGATTCTTTTTATGAGAGACTATTACAAATCCTTTCATGTGAATTCTAAATGTTATGTTGCAGTGTACTCCTGAATGAAAAGTGTAAAGCTTGGGGAGAACCAAAAGCACCATTCGAGAGAAGAAGGTTAACATGGTAGTTCGAGTTTGCTTCAAACACGATTCACACAAACATCGGTACAAGACAGACAATCAGAGGGAGATGCCAAGATAAATTTCAGGCAGGTGAAACTCAAGGTTTATTGAGTAATATTTACTATTGACCTTCAGATACTCAGTACTTGTTACAAACCACTGTCAGTAGAACTTTGGTGCACAAAGGAACTATATTTTAGCACATAACCAGAGGTACATTTACTCCAGTACTGTATTTTAGACAACACTGTGCTTTAATCGAGTACCAATTGCTGGTTTTGTCCTGTTTTTAAATAAGACTTTATAGGCCATTTGTAATAACAGCAAAAAAAAAGAGCAATATGGAGTTGACATCACACAGCCACCAATTGATAATACCCTCAAAGGTTGTCAAGGTGAGGTTGGCGTGGATGGGTGGCACAACTAAGTAAAGGACTTCCCCACAGCAGACTGGAGTTGTACATTGGGGTGTGCATACAACAAATGCTCATATGAGACATATGAGAGGGTTGGAACTAATGACTTACTGTATATGGGTTTCAAGGTTGGAGGCCACATAGGCTCTGTAGTGCTTCAGAACATTGCTGTCACCTAACACAGTCCACTGCTGCATCCACAAATGCACACTGAAACTATTATAGGGCAGAAACCATAGATCAAAACAGTGCAGAAACACTGTTGGGTTCTCTGGGCCTGAGCTTATGTCACATGTTTCACATGTCTCACTTCAAAGTCTCTACTTGTGCTCTACTTCACACCTGAGTCTTACAACTGTGCCTCAATACTTTAATTCTGCCAAAATGCAAAGACCTTTTGTTTGAACTCACATTTTTCATGTGAGCAAATGTATTGGAACATGTGACTGAAAGGTGTATTTTGTTGCCTGGGTGTGCCCTATTAAATTGATTCAAACAATAAATAGCGTTAAATGTCTATGCTCAGATTTGGGTTTTGCCTGTTCAGACTGCATTTAAGAGGTGTTAAGAGGTGTAACCAACATGCAAGCCAGAGAACTGTCACTTCAAGGCACTTTACAGTGTAAGATTTAAGACCTTGCATATTGGGGCAGACTGATAAGACCAGTAACTGGACTGGACAATAAATGTCAATCGAATAGTGCAGATAAAGTCATTATAGTGAATGACTTTAACATTTATGTAGACGTTAATAATAACTGTCTCAACACTGCATTTAATTCAGTAAGAACTAAATCAGACAGAAAATCTGAGAATTCAGTTAAAAAGTAAGGGACAGGAGGACGGTACACAAAAACAAACAGGACTGGTTTTTGGTTTTTTCCAGTTTGGATCAGAGAGGCTAAGAGTGAGTGAGTATGTTTAGGTCTGGGTTTGGTTAATTAGCTTAAGTGGAAGGTTGCTGCTACTCCTCCACCCCGACCTGTGCTTCTAGGAACATGATAATTAACATGACTTGGGGGGGTTGACTCATTCAGGCGGACATATTCTTCCTGCTGCAGCCAGGTTTCAGTAAGACTAAATAAATCTATTTAAAAGTCTCTTATCAAATCATTCACTAAAAGGGATTTAGACGAGAGAGATCTAATATTTAACAGTCAACATTTAATTGTTTTCTTTTTATTTTGTTGTGTGAAAGGAGTCATCTTTATTTTTATTAAGTTCTTATAAATCACTGCACGTTGGTTTTTAATATAAATATTTTAGGTGGTCAGGGAACAGACACTATCTCTATGGAGTTTTGGTAGTGCAGGGGGGATCCTTGAATCTTGAAAGAAGCATCACAAAAGAACAATGCAAAAGTTTGGTGATGTCAGTGGGTCACAGGCTTGATGCAGTTATTGTTTGCAACTAAATATTAAGTCTTAGTCACTTTAATCTTTTTTAAGTCTTAAAATGGATGGGTTCAAACAAAAGGTGCTATCTTCTAAGTTGTGTATCAGATCCAGATGTAAACACGTGAAAATAAGAAGCTGAAATGTTGAAATTTTCATGTTTTCATATCAAACCCAAATGTTTTTAGTCTACAGCAAAAACAAAGGAACTGGCCTCACTGTTCCAATACTTTTGGAAGGTGGTGTAACATAATTCAAATGTGCTTATCAAAAAAATTTCATGGTCTAATATTATGACCCTTTAGATGGAGATGAAGTCTTGTTTTTATCTGCTGTCGCTTACAGCGACCAGCAAACCTGAGTGCAGCTCTATAGTACATGGTGCTGACATGCATATAGAGAACTCTGACTGCCCGAATGACTCTGTAAACAAGATGTGAGGGCAGTGCCAGTATCATAATTCGTATAGGAATAAGTGTCAGGGTGCAGTTATTGCATTATTTAGAGTGCCATTAAGAGCCAGGCTATTGATTTGAGAGCAGAAGCGGCTCCCCAGTTATTTCTGTCATCGTCACCCTCATTAAATTGATGTATGGCACTTGCTCTTCTCCTCTTCTGCCTCTCCAGGTTCTGTTCTCCATCACTCTTTCACTCACTTTTTATGCACACTGCCTCGATGTCTTTTCAGGAATAAAGTAAACATTAACAGCTTTTTGAGCTGTTTTTCTGTTTGGATCTGGTGAAGATACTATATGTGGACATCTTTTACAATCATTGTTTTGCCTTTTGTTGCCTCTTACTCAAAGCTGTCTAGTTCTTAACTGCCTAAGGTAGTAGAGACTAAGACCAAACACATAGCACATCATTTATTTAGGCAAACTGTGATGTCAGAAATTATACATTAGTCAGGATGATACCCTGATGAGTCTTAGCTGACAGAAATAGTTGTGCCAACTTGGGAAAAGAAGAGAGAGAGAGAGCTCATTTTTCACAAACGCACAGCTGACCAATGAAAGCAAGAAGTAGGTGTGAATGTCAGATTGTCCAATGGTTTATGTAACTTTCTGAAACTGACACATACTTCCCAGTCCGATGTTGGAGAGGTGTGGGAGGACAGCATGTCTAAAATAATCTGACCATCTGACAAGCATTTCTGAGTGCACTGCCAGCTTTAACCTTATGGTTTGTTGGGGGAAGGGCTAACTTTTCAGGTTTAAAATGAGTCAGACATGCTTTATTTGTGTTTCTGATTCATCATTATACTGTATATCAATATTACTTGGCATACATTTAATTTTAATTAACATTATGATAGATACGGCTTTCCTGTCACTGCACTATCAGCAGTTGAGTAGATTCACTCTCCATTCATAAAAAGCAGATTACAGACTAACTATCTACTGATATCTACTTTCACTTTCTAACTAGTTATGACTAGTTTTTCATTTAAGGCGACACAACTCATCATTAATTCATGGTTTTCTGATCATTATACCATTTCTTTTACTGGTAACCTTTCTTCAATCAGCTCCTTTGAGTCCTTGCTAGTACTAAAGCCCTACACAGCTGTATTATCTTGGCTTCATCAGTTTGATACACTCCATTATATCTAAAAAGCCTTTTAAGAGAAAATCCATTTTCCTTAACTTTATAGCACCTGCTTTTCCTGATAAATAAAAGCTATGTTTTATATTCCACTCTGCCCATATATATACTGACATTGACTTTTTACTGGCTCTAATTAAAGAGTGCATGTAGACCCATTATGACCCCTTTCTGTCAAGGTCTGAGTTAAGTCCAAAATTCTGCCATTTATTTCTAAATTGTTACTTACCAAGACCTCCAGATATGCTGCGTGTCCTTCAGCTGTAGCTATATTTGGTCACCTGGATGATCATGCCCTTGCTATAAAAGCATCAACTCCTCCATTACATTTGCAGCTTCCTTCCTTTGATGTAAGTTTTGAGTAGTTAAAGTCATACCTTTTCTCTTGTGATGTTTTTGTGTTTACCTCAAAGACTGTATATTTGAACTCTCTCTTCAGTCTTTGATTTTTTACAACAGCTTTTATTCTCCACCCACGCGCACTGCACATCACACTGGTCAAACGTCTTTTGGTTGTAAAGTACCATATCAGTTTGACATTGATATGGACGCTGACAGACAGCCTGGAGAAAAGTGGTGGAGGGGATAAAAATGTGCACTAATCTGTGAAGTCACTCCCAGTAGCAGATTCACTGCTGGGGTTATGTCATGATGGCATCCATCAACTTAATATTGTGTAGGAGCAAGAAAGTCACGTCAGTCTTTTTCACTAGCAGTCTGGCAATGTAGACTTGTTCAGTGGAAATCCCCAAAAAGAAGAAAAAAAGATCCTCTAGAAAACAGAGGTAGTGTAACAAAAGTGGTATTTCAATTTACATATTATTACCAGTAAACTAGTTTGCCTAAAGACCCATGTTATAGCCAAAGTCAAACAACCATATGTACAATAAGCAGACACACAAGCAGTGCATTGAAATAATTTCACTTTTACATGCAAATGTGGTCAAACAAATACTGGTCTAATTATTTGTTTTTCCTGTCTCCAATCTTTTAAGCAAAAAAAAAGTGACTGTGGACAGACGTGCTAACTGTTGATGTTTAAAAAGTTCCAGTTTTGCCAAGGATGACCAGATGCTGCAGTTAAATAAAGTAGTATTCAGCAGTTAGCTTGAATGGCCTAAAGCCATCATACTTTGTCCAATCTTAAATGTTCTTACTCTGGTACTCTCTGAGTTGTGTGCTGAGACAACTAGAATATATATATACCTGTTTCCTACAGCCCACCCCATGTGTCTAGACTACAACGCAAACTTCCATTGTTGTTATCTCAGTAAATAGTTACACACTTCCAAATGACCTCTTCTTATTATAGTACATTAAGTCATCTGTTTTCTTAAGTGCCTTTTTGGTTCCACGTCCTAAAGAAATGTGATTTGTTCCCAAATGAAAACACTATAAAATACTTCATAAAATATATGTACTGTATCTATGTAGGTATACATTTGTTTAGATTACTGGTGCTAAAATCAGCTAAATACTGATACAACGGTTGGGCAGACATTGCAGTAAAATTGAGTAGTTTCTGCAGCCACCAAACTGTTTGATGGAGCTGAAGCCAAGTGTATTCATTTGGATCTTTAGTATAAGAACTTGTTGACTTTGCCAGGCTTATGACTGCTCTGCTGTGGCAATAAACCCAGTCGCTTCTGCTAAACTCAAATACTGTGCTGTAATATTATTTCCCTCCAGTGGGAATGACGATAGTCATTCACACACACACACACACACACACACACACACAAATACAGTGAGTGTGGTTAGTAATCCTGCCTCATCTGCTAAAACAAAGATGTTGGTCTACTTCCATAAACATGAAGAGCTACTAATCTGAGATCTGAGCTGGTAAAGACGATTTCTGGTGGAAATCTATGCACGTGCCACAAGGAAATCTAGATAATATATGCAGCTAGTATAAAAGTTCAAATACGCTACTGGGCAATAAAAGGTCAAAAGTCAAAGAATGAAAGAATAACAGTGAAGCACACAGTGTGGCTAATATGTGCAAAAACAGAATTCAAAATAAGAGCCTGCAGTCGTGATGCTACTATAGCAGCTCTGTTAGGTTAGATCAGGTCCTGGCTTTGGTCACATCTCGTATGGACTGCAATATTTTACTGACAGGGTTACCAGCATGCACCATCAAACTCCTCCACATGAGCCAAACTGCAGCAGCTCATTTTTGACCAGCTAAAAAAGACACACCTTAAACCACTTTTCAGATCTCTGCACTGGCTTCCTGAAGCTGCCCGCATCAGGCTTAAAGCCCCGACTCTTGCCGTGGTGGTCCACTAAACTGCACCGGCCTACCTGAACTCCCTCATCCTGGTCTTTAATTCCCCTCGCTCAATGCTCTCTTTACTCGAACGTCTCGTGGTCTCCTCACCTCAAAAGATCCCAGGCAAAGCTATTTAGCTCTGTGGTTCCACGATGGTGGAACAACCTACCCACCTCTAGCTGCCTCTCTCCCAATTTTCTTTTCTTGCTGAAAACAGAACTCTTCTGAACCTTTTTTCCACACTAAAATCTTTGTCTGCACTTAAAACTTTTATTTAAAAAAATAAAAAATCAATCAAACTATAACTCATGAAACTGAAACAGCTCTTCCCAGAGCACTTTAGTTCTTCTCCTTGACTTAGCTGTTTGCTTGCTTTGTACCTCACTTGTAAGTAGTTTGGCTAAAAGCATCTGCCAAATAACTAAATGTGAATATAAAATGTAATTGTTTAGTGTTTTCTTGAGGTAAAAGCAAACATTAGTTAATAAGGCCAATTTTTTTAATATATTTGTGTAGTTTCTCATTTACTAACCAAAAATAGAAATGGAAAGTATCGATATTTCCCCCTTTTTGATTAATGTATTATAGTATTATTATTATTTCTTCATTTGTGTGTGTGTGTATAGTTGTTGCTGGTTGTACTATTTTTAGGTGTTTGTCTCCTTCTCTTTGTCCCCCTCAGTTTCCCATCTCTGTTCCCTCTTTTACTTGTTTGATTCTGAAGCTGGTAAAATATGTGCATACTGGACCATATTACAATACATACACCAATCAGGAGGAGTAAACTACTATTACACCTGTATAAAAAGACATACTCCTCTTGAAAAAAACAAAACTGCCCATCAAATAAAGGCATCCAGTAGTCCGTGTTGTAGTCTATGCTGCAGGACAGGACACGGTTAAAACAAAAGAAAAAAGAAAAGGACATCAGGATCAATCAGTCATTGCATTGTTATTCAAATATGGTTCCTTAGATCAGTTTTTGTATATACTATACTATTAACACAACAGTAACTTAACATAACAGTAACATAACATAACGACTCTAAAGGTGCCGAGTGATGTCAGCACCATATTATATATGTTCACCCAGGCACATCAGTATTTGGAGTTTAGAGCAATAAGGCAGGATATAAAGCCATAAGTCTGGAGAACATGGTGGATAGGTCGAAAACACACACACACAGGACACAGGACTTTTTCACAGGAGACAGAATGTAGGAAGGAAGTACTTGATTTATCTTTACAGTGTAATTATCTTAAATTTACCACTTAACCCTAATCCTGAACGTTTATGTCTAACCTTACACAAAATCATGTTATTTCCACAGCTGTAACTAAGCATTTATGATTGTTGTCACAATGAAAGATCCAACACACAGCTGCTATCATTTCCATGGAATTCAGTAGTGCCTTCAAACAGCACCTTTAATGTCTGCCTTGTAAGTCTTTTGTCGTCTCATACAGAGGACGAGGTCCTGTTCCACCAGGATGCTCCGCTCATTTTCGTTTAGTGCTCAACTCAAATTGTATACTGCTGTAAGGTTTTAGTTCTAATAGGATCCAAGAAGAGGCTGGACACAGAAAAGATTTGAAGAATTTTATTATAAAACCAAAAGAGGGGTTGGCAGAGTGGAGATGATGGTAGGAGGCTTTGACACCGAAGCCTCCTGACCAGTAGGTTGCCCTTGACCAGGATGTAAGGAGGTGGAAGATGTGAGCAAGCAAGAAAAGGTGCGAATGGGGCTTAACTCAGCCACGGTGGCTGATCCAGAGACCGGGTTGCAGGACACAGTAGGAGGCGGATGAGGAGGATTGCAGTTGGGGATGTTGCAGGAGTCACAAGATGGTGTCTGACTCTGTGGAATATAATGGCATCCACCACGCGGCCTCTGAACAGGGAGGCAAAAACACACAGTACACTCCACAGACATCCACAGTCTACAAAACCAGGTCCAAAAACCTATCCACAAAATAGAGCCAGGGAGATTAGACAGGGACAGATCCAGTAACCAGAGATCCATGAGAAGACGTCCAGAGCACAGCAGGTCAAGAACCAGAGATAGCAGTCAGAAGAGAGTGCCAGAGGCAGAGGTCTGGAGACAGAGTGTGAATCAAATCCAAAATGAATAGTAACCAACTCACAAGAGGAAAGGTTTAGGTAAAGGCAGGCCAGAAAGAGTCAAAGATTAGAGTCGGCAAAACAATTAGAGACTGTGCTGGAGAGTCGCTTCTGAGGTGTGTGTGGTACTGCTGAAACGGGAGGAGGCACAGGTGAAAACAGTCAGAGCGATTACAGGTTAAGTTGAGGAATTGAGGGAGGGAGCAAAACTTTCAAAATAAAGACGCCACTGAGTGATGATCATGACACCTGCTCCACAAAAATATATATCTGCATGCTACTTAAACTGTAGACTCTGATCCCAAAGAAATAAAGAGAAACAACTCGCAACAAGTGATTTTTGACTGAAGATCATTCTAGGTCTGGCTTGGTAATGCTATGGGCTCATGGTTGTTACCTCAGTAAATAGTTACACACTTCCAAATGACCTCTCCTTAATATAGTACATTAAGTCATCTGTTTTCTTAAGTGTCTTCTTTGGCACCACATCTGAAATCACCAATGTGATTTGTTCAAATGAGAACACTAAAATACTTCATGAAATATATGTATCTATGTCTGTATAGGTTTGTTTAGATTTCGGGAACTGGTACTGAAGCAAATTTGGAGAGGTAAAAAAAAAAAAAAAAGCCATTCTGCACTCCAACTCAAGGGGTCATTCTTTAATGTCATGAGTGACATACACATACAATAAGTAACAAAATGCTAATTAAATATGCTATATTTACATACTACATATCAAATTGAATACTAGTTTAAATTGTGCTCTTCAAAACAAAACACAAACAATTGATTTTTAACAGTGATGTAATCTCTATCATTGGTTTGTCTAGACCTATGCACAGGTGAACATCAATAAAGCTTTCTCTGAACCGGTGTAAACAGACTTCACAATGACCCGTTTCTTTTTATAGCTCTCAGTGGTAACCAGTAGTGTCTCGCCACTTGAGCGTCAATCTGCCAACTGCTGAGCCTCAACATGGGCCTTTCGCCATTGGAGCATTGATTCAGCCTGCTGTTTTATGAATAGAATACTTTGTTCCACAGGATTTCCATTTTCTTGCCCCCAAGGGAAAATAGGTAACGATCAATACTTTATGCAAGCAGGGACATCTTGTATTGAGCGTCACATAAGAAAAACAAGATGTTTGTCAAGAATTTTCAGGCATCAGTAATACGAGGCTAAAAGGCGTTATGTCCTGTTTCAGTATCAAAGAGCAATGGCTGTGGGGCACTTTACTATTCTGTAGCCAAAGAACACCTGTAGGTCACAGGTGCTCTTTGGCTACAGAATAATAAAGTGCCCCAAAATATTACCAGTTTAAAACAGATTTAAATGACTGACCTTGCACAGCTGCTACCAAGAAACAGTTATATCTTTGTTAGTGAGGTTATATGACATTATCGGCTCTCAGAATAAGCAGACATATTGAACTAATCTATATTCCAATGAGAATCAGACAGGAAGCTGCAATGCACTATAAAAACTGTATACAGAGTGTCTAAATAGGCAGGTTAATGTAGAACTGTGAACTCGTCTAATGTTTGTGTTGCTATAGACAGAAATCAGGGTTCATTGTAGGATTAACATCTTCCACTTAATGTTCACTGAAGAAATATCACAATGTCACCTTATCTTTTAGCCTGGCCTCTCAAAGCAAGCTCTGCAGCTCTGTAGTAAACAGTACAAGCAGGCTGGATGCCTGGATTCAATGAGGAGGGTCAGTGATAATGCTCTGCAGCAGATTTTTCCACAAACTCCACAACAGATGGTAATGCAGGGGCAGGACCACAGGCACAGACCACCCCCAAAATGTCTAACCCCTACCAGATTAAGGAGGTGGTACTGTAGGTACATGGCTAATGATCATAAATGCACATGGATAAGAACAACTGATCAAAGTTGAGGTTGAACCATTAATATGCTGAATTATTACAGATAAATATTCTTTATTTAGTAGGTTTAAGGGATATTAATATTTTTACACCACTTTTGTTGAAATCTGTCTGTCAGGTGTCCATCTGAACACTAAAACAGGTGTACCCATGGCCTTTAAGAGATGCTTCCAAAAGTTATTTGTTAAAAAGTTTACCTAAGGATAGTATACGCATTCGACCCAGCAAATTACTCACATACTCACATAAGTAGATGTAAAATATGGATTACATTGCTGCTGCTTTTAGTATTGTTTTCTATCCTTTTCATTTACTGACATTACATTAGCTCTAATTACACATTTGAGTACGAATAATCAAAACATGTAGCACAAGAAATCATGTTTCAGCTGAAAGACTGGAACTTTTCTGAGCGGCATTTTAACCTTTATTTGATAGCATTTGTGAAATAACAGGAAACGTGGGAGAACAGAGGGTTGTACGACAGGCAAAGGTCATGGACACTACCAAGGTGCTTTCACAAAAAAGGGAATAACAAATATCTTAATAACAAACTGACAACCATGCAGAACAGTCACCATTCACTGACTAAGGATTTAAAAGAAACGGATGTAAGTGAATCAAAAGTAAGTAAGATTAAAAGAGGAACCAGTGTTGTGGGAGTGTCCAAGAAAAAAAGATACAGGTCAACACTACTTCTTTGCTTATAGTATAATTTTTTTTCTAAATGCTCACAAAATGTTTCTTCAATTCTATTCCAACATGGCAGAAAATGGCAATAAATGTTTTGTGCTTTGGTTTAGCCACCAAACATTTAAAACCGACTGTAGCCTACATAAAGATTACATAACTATATTTTATAAAATTATTGACAGGAAAATGTGGCAGTGACTGTGAGCAGATGGATAAACTTGATAATCCTTGCCAATGTTTGGCACTATGTTTTACCACATTTGGATAAAGCCGCCGAACATTTGCAGAAAACTATGCTGGATCTGACCAATGAATGCGTTCAAACTGCATTTCTATTTGAAAGAGTCTAGTTGAGAGAGTTAACAGCCTCTTTTGATTGATGATTTTAGGGCTTGCCAAACAAAACTGCACAGTGGAAATAAAACACTTGAGATAAAGAAAGTGTGTGGGAATTGACTGAATTTAAATCATCCTTCTTAAAGTCAAGGACCACATTTGGATGGTTGATACTTTGATACATTTACTTTGGTAACTACATGAAACTGCTTTTAAAATAAGGTGAAACATCTTAAATTGTTACCAAATTAAACGATCGACTACTCAATAACCAAAACTCCCCACTCCATTTACTCAGTTCAACTCTCGACACAGGCCGAGGCATTATATTACCTCACACAGGGGAAGACGAAATGGAGCATATGTCTTGCTGCATCTCTATTTTTCTAACAACTTACTGTTGCAGAGCACATCCTGTGTAGATATAGGATGGAGCACTGGAGCTGCTGCTCTGCCAACATGCAGGTCACACTACACCTTCTGTGTGGACACAGTGTCAGACTCGCATTGCAAGGCAATTGCTGAAATCCTCCGAGAACACAAATCCTTCCAATCTTTTTACGCCAAGGCAGACATGGACACTCCATCCATAGCTACTGTCTCAGTACATCACACTAATGCAGTTTTGATGGTAGCAACCATAAATAACTTGACATTTAGATAAACAATAAACTAACAATATATCCTCATTACAGTATGTTAATAGAAAAGGTGGAATTTTATTTCTTAAAACACGTGGTGGTTGCAATTTAGTTGTACCCACATCTTCAGTGTGACGTAAGCATGTATGTAAAAATTAAAATAATCTTTCGAGTCTTTTTGACTTTGAATTATATTGACCTGACTTAAACAAATTGCAACTTTAAAATAATAAATTTATAGGTTTGTAATGCTCATGTGTCCACGGTTTTATTGACTCTTTCTGGGAAAACTTTCTTTGGGACAGTCTGCATACAAGATCAGTGCCAAAGTTGCAATACCATCACTGGCCACTACTTAAATTCCTCCACTGCTGTGCTGATTCCAGGGGCTTTGAAGTGATGTGTGACATTCGTGTCTTGTACAAGATCACATCCTTTTACAGTGCGACATCATCTCAACTCAAACAGCATATCATAACTGTTTTTCCTGGTTATATACATGAACAGCAGCTAAGCTGAAAAGCTAGTTTGGAAGGTAGCTGGTTGTTTTGCTGTCTTTCTGCTGAGACAATGCCGGATGGATACAACTTTAACCAGTGAAATAATAATAATAATAATAATAATAATAATAATATAGATACAAATTGCATTTGTACAAATATAGACACTTAGTATGTCAGAATAACACTAGCTCACATGTAGCGTTATGAAATGTGGGATGACCCAGCTGTAATTTTTATAAATGGCTAAACGATTGTCCCTTCCACTAAATGAAAAACTGGAATCCAATTTCCAAAACATACTGCACTATATGTGGTGACATCTCAAGTGAGACTGATTGATATCCCAAACTTTTCAAACTACTACAGGATGTTGGATAACAGGCCTTGCAGTGTTAAATGAAGGATGATGAATCTTACCACAGTGCCAGTCTCATTTTCTTGCTGAAACAGCAATGATGATGATGAGGATGATGAGGACAATGGCTCCAGCCACTAGGAGGTAGCACTTCCTCTTCCTTAGCTGCCTCTGTGGAGAGAAAGTTTAAGCATTAGGCAGCAGCTTTGTCTATGTCTAATCGGTTTGCCTTTAAACATTCTTAGTGTGTCTTTCCATTCTCTGGTGGTGGTTTACAAGCGACACCAGTGATTTAACCATTTTTTCCAGATTTCCCCTGCTTCATCCAGTAAAATATTCAGCTCTAAATCTCCATTTTTGCTTACAAGAAAGCCATTGTCAGAGTGCATTAGCAACCCTGTAAATGTCAAGCTCCAGTTTAATAACCACACAGCCAGAACAGCCCAACTGCCCTATTTTAGTGTTTCCCCCCACAGCACACTTGTACATGCACTCACAATTTACAGGAACAAAAACAGCAGACAGAAAAGAAAAGGGGAAGTGGTGGATGAGATTAACACAATTGGAGAGGAATGAGATGATTCACGGTCATGCTGACCCCAACAGATAAACTACAGGAAATGCAGGACTTAAAAAAAACAAAGGCACTAGTGGCTATTTCCCTTCCGTTGAAGCCAACAGGCGTCTTGGGTTATTCCTGTCCTTGTGAGGACACCCTTTTAGGAGTAGAGAAAGTGGACGTGCACTTAGCAGGTTGTGCATGGACTAATGTTGAATGCTACATGTTAATACCCCAAAAAATAACAATTACTCAGTTTTTCAGCTACATTTAAACTTTTGCAGTTTGGCCACTGAGGACTTTATCTCACATGCAAATCAATTATTTATTAATTTAAACCCAGTGTTCAGAGACTGTTCAGGATCAGCGCTGCAACAAAAGTAGAGTCACAGTACATCCAGAAAATATTCTGTGCTCAACTCCACATTTTGTTATACTAAATTGCAAATTGGATTAAAATCACTAAAAGATACAACATACAAACATACTACAAACAATACCCCATAATGACAATATGAACGAAGTTAGTTTGAAATCTTTGCAAATTTATAAAAAAAAAAAAAAAAAAAGTCTTCTATTTACAGATGATGAAGGCCACCGTGCTCGTTGTGATCCAAAAAATGTACCCTTCCCCAGATCTGTGACTCAATACAATCCTGTCTGTGCTCTGACATGCACTGTTAACTGTGGGACCTTACACAGACAGGTGTATGTCTTTCCAAATCATGTCCAATCAACTGAATTTCCCAGAGGTGGACTCCAATGAAGAGAAACATCTCAAGGATGGTCAGTGGAAACAGGATGCACCAGATTTTAGTGTCATGACAAAGGCGAATTTTTTGTTTTTTATTTTTCACTCACATCATCTTTCTGATGGCTTTTTCATCTCCATTTACAGACTTGAATAGTAATACTGAATGTTTAGTGGGTTTAGGAATGTGATTTCATTTTCAGCTTTAGTCTGGTATATGACAGATATTCTCTGGAATATGAAGTTGGAAATTCAAGCTTCCCACCTTATCCTCATAATTTCTAAGTAAGTTGTTGAGACAGGCACAGTAAGACCGCTTTCTTTTTTAAACACGTCTATCGCACGTCTATCTCCCATAGCTAAATTGAATACCCAGTACTTCCATGTGTACTGTGAGATTAATTTCCCATGATTTTTTTCCTTTTTTTTTTATTAGTTCCACACTGGGGAAATTGCATTGTGGACAGGCTGCATTTGAGGTGCCAAGAGTTCAAGGTTCAGTATCGTGCCCAAGGACAACTTGAGAAGTAGATAGGAGAGACCAGGAACTCTTTTTTTTTACATGTTGTATATTGTCCTTTTTCCAACTCAACTAATCCAAATTCTAATTTAAATATAATGAATGGTTATATAATTTGTGAAAACTGTAAATTAAAAGTGATTTGTTTATTGGCTTTTTGGTTGAGTAATTTCTAGTCTGCTTTTATTTGTTGTTGCTTCAATGAAATGTGGGCACGACTCGATCCGTCTGAGGAACAAAGCCAACATCAAACGCTGCTTGATTACAGAACATAAAACTCAGAAACATGTTGATCCTCACAGTTTTTTAGTCACTTGCTATTTTCATATTAAGAGCTTGAATGGGTTCAATACCATTTTCTGTTTCATTTCTAATATTGCCTTTGGAATAATTCAGAGAAATGCTTGAGACATTTCTTCTGCAGAGCACAGGAGCTTTATTCACCCATGTCAATTATTTTCCATGTTTTTTTTTTTTTTTTTTAAGAAAAAAAGTGTCGACTGTGTTAAGCAAAAATATTAAAGTAAATAGAGTGAAGAGCAGGGATTAGGCAATATTTATATATTTCCTCGTCTCCTGAGGCGGTGACGATGTGTTGGAGTACAGAATCTATGTTGTTTTGAAATGCTTTTCTCCTATTTTTTTTTTTTTTTTTTTTTTTTTTTGCAGCCTGTTTTCTGCTACAAAGGCAGCAAGAGCTGCAGCGTTAGACCAGAGCTGAGGCTGGAGTCTTTAAATCCTGACGCGCTTCAAAGCACGGAGAGAGCAATTCATCTTCTTATCTGAGACTCAAAACAGGCTTTCTGTGTGGAAGAGAGAGAGAGAGAGAGAGAGAGAGAGAGAGAGGGAAAGCGGGAGAGGGAAGGGGAAAAGGGGGGTGGGAAGCAAGAAAAAAATGCTGTCGAGTAATTTTCCGTTTAAACGTTCCACTCCACAACAATTTGCATAAGCAGCCCTGCGTCTGTGATAAGAAGATTGGTAATTTTCAAAGGCTCTGTGGGGATTGAGAATTAAAAGCCTTTCTCCGCTATCTCCCCTCTTGCAGCTGGCCACCGCAGATTCCCCAGCTTCTCTCACGCATTTCCTCCTAAACTATGCCTTATAAACTTTCTCTGCCATCCTCTCTTCTCTCTGCTCGTTCTGACAGTGCCGAGCCGTTTCCCCCTCTCTATATGCACTGTATTTGCTCCCTCCCTCTCTCATTCATACGCCGTTTCCCTTCTTTTTGCTCTCCTCTTCTCCCGCTAGCAGAAGGGGGGAACAAAAACAGGTTCAGTATAACAAAGGGAGTGTGGTGCAGTGCTTTTAAAGTTGAATTTTCCATATTGCAGAGCAGGCTGAGAGGTGGGACAGAGAAACTTCCAGAGGGAGAGACAGAGGACGATAGAAGAGGGATGCTCTTATCACCAGTGACTTAATCTGCCAGAGAATGTGTCCTTAGTGCCAGCACTTCAGGGCCTATGGGTAAGCAAGCCCTCAGGGACAAGACAAGGCCCCTAACACTTGTTATACTCCCTGTGTTTTATTGCAGTGAGTACTACTAAGGTATACTTTAGCTGGGTTATAATAATGAAGAATTTTCAAGATTGATAACAGCACTTATATTTTACAAAACAGGTTTCCAAAAGCTATCGACACTTGAACATGTAGGAAATCCTGTTAAGCAGTATTACTATTTAAAACTAGAAATCTGCAAACTAGACCCACTGCTTTAACATTAACCTTTGACCACGAAAAAGTAATCTGCTCATCCTTGAGTTCAAGTGGCCATTTATGTATGAGTAAATAAAAAAATTCCCACGGAACTGTTATGATTCCTCCCTTCGCCCCTGTCACGGTGGTTTTGTTTTTGTCACCTGTTCCCCTGACACTTCATGTTTGCCCCTACATGGACTTCCTCTTCCTTCACTCACCGGCTCATTAATCAAGTATTTGATTCACCTGTTGGTTTTCGTTTCTTTATAAGCTAATAATGGACTGTACCTCGTTAGTTTGTTCGTTGGATTTCACCACATGTTCGTTTGTGGATTGGACTGCACTTCCCCACAAACGTCAGGTTGGTTTTTGGATTACTCTGGACTTCGTTTGTTGGACTTGTTTTTCTGTTCGTGAGTTGGTTGCCTGCCTTTTGCAGAGACTTTGTTTTCTACTTTGTATTTCGTGTGCAGTGCAGTGGGTTTTTCGTTGTTACTTTGTTTCCCTGGTTCATGTGTCCTATTGTTCATTCTTGTTTGATACCTTGTTGACCACCTGGTTCTGGACCAGGTGAAAGCAAACCTTTTTTGTACGTACTCGTTTTGCCCTGCTCGTAACAGGAACATAGTGAAATACAATAAAATTAATTAAACAATGTTTGTTCATAGTGATTGGAAATTATAATCCTGAAGAGTCAGTTAAAAAATCTAATATTTTGGTATGAACAGCAGCAGTAAGATTTTCAGTCTTAAGTCAGTACTCAAAGCTGACAGTCGCTTCAGACTGTATTTACACCCCTGCACTCTTTGCACACTCATTATAGTATTATAGCAGTTTTTACCCTCATCATTCTAGACACAGTATCATGTGATGACAATAAGGAAGTGGGCATGTATTCATAAACATTTTTGCAACTAAATAAATAAATCTGTTCACCTTAATTGCATTTTGTGTTGAAGCCTCTTTGATTGATGACAGACTGTCCTTGAGTGGTCCAACCAGAGACGTAGTGAGGCCACTCTAACATGCTTTATATCATGATCATGCTCAAAGGTGAACAGTCACCCTAGTCTCAGGTCCCATCTAGTCTGGAGCAGGTTTTGTTCAAGGACGTCTGTATTTGGCTTCATTCATCCATCCATCAATTCTGATACCATCATGCTTCACTGTGGAGAGGTGAATGAGTACATGGTGTTCACCAGACATAATGAAATAGTGCCTATTTCTTGGCTGCCTAAAGAGTTTATTTTTGTTTCAGACCAAATAATTGTTTAAGAGAATTGTTTTTGTGCTCTTTCTTTCAGTCTCTTAAATGCTGTTTGGCAAACCCCTGACTGTCTTGATGTCCTGATTAATGGAGATTAGGGAGAAATGAACGATGCCATCTTTGTAGCAGGTTCTGCCATCTCTGTGGAGGACTTAAAAAAGCCAAGTTCATAGTTCTTCCATTTCACAATTATTGAGGCCACTCTGTGCCTGGGAATGCTCAAAACATTAGAAACCATTTTATACTCTTGCACTGATTAGTCCTCACTACAATATAACTATTATTCTAGAGATCTATACAGAGTTCTCCTTGGACTTCATGACTTGGTTTTTGTCCTATCATGTGTTGTAAATTGTGGGATCTTATATGAAAAGGTCTGTGCCTTACTACACTTTGTCCAATCAGTTACATTTTCCAAAAGTGGGCTGTTAAAAAGAAAAAGGAAAAAAAAAAAAATTCAAATTTATAACATTTCAAATAAAGTGAGGGGGCATAAATACTACTTGAAGCAACTGAACAACACTGAGTGTGGCGATGTAAACTTGGCTCAGTTTTTTCTTATATAATTTCAGACTAAGAGAAAGGTATGACATAATCTAATCTCCATTTTCTCATGTATAGGCCTGAAATACCTTAAGACCTTCAACAGGAGCTGTATCTCCCCTCCACTCTGAAGGGAACAATTCATCTCTCTCTCTGACAAAGAAACTGGCCTCTAACATTAAGGACTTCAATCCTGACGTTTTGACACTTGGCTGCCATGTGAAGTCAATGCCTAGTGGAGCTTGCTGGCTGATGAAGCCAGCACAAGAGCCACTAAAACAGAGATGGTGGCCTGAAGTAATCAAAGTAGAGCTTAGTTCCTTTGCTTCTCCTTAAAAGTTTGTCCATTAAAACCACAGACAGAACATGTGAAAAAGGGCATTAGACAGTACGGCTTGTTTGCAACAGACCTAGCACTTCATAATTGAAGCATCTCTGACAGACAGTCTGAAGTTTTCTACGGGCTACTAACAGACTGACAAAATTCAGCAGGTTGGGGTGAAACTCCTTAACCTTGGATATCTTGTCTCTGTGGAGCTTTTAAACTACAGCCTTCTGGCAGGGTAAAGGACTCCCCTGAGTCTTCTATGACAAGCTGTGCAAACTGCCTCATGCAAAGATTTCTGTGTGTATTTACTTCTTTGGTTTGAACTCTTTGGCATTTTCCTTTCTTAAAGTCAATATTTAAACCTGTATAAAGCAACTTGTGCTGCAACAAGAAGTAGCAGTTTTAAACACTGAATGGGGACTACAACAGCATGACATCTTTTAAGGTCAAACATTACCAACGCTGCTCTTTAGCCTGATATTTACATGAGATGATGTCAAAGAAATAAGCTTTCTCCATGTTGTTTGGACACTTGGGGTTGAGTAAAGTCATTTCCTTGGAGATACCTTCTCCATTATGACCAGAAACCATCTGCAGGATGGAAGTCTTGCATTTCTATACTTTATTCTTTTGCCCCAGCTTCCTTGTTTAAGAATTCTCATTTGTCCAAGATCAGCAGTGCTGCTCAAGAACAACAACAATAAAAAAGTTAACCATGATAACTTAGAGTGAAGAGAGACAAAAGAGAAGAGATCACAAAGAGTTTGGTTCACCTTTAGTATTTCTGAGGCCATCTCAGAATTTACACAACCATGAGCTATTCCAAAAACACCCATTTCTCCACAAGACAATGCGAAACGCTGCATTATGAGTATTAAAGCTGATAGCACTGTCACACAAACCAACCATCTATCTCATCTCTGTCTCTCTCACTTCTTTACATAAAGTTTGCTGTGTCTCTGGGAGAAAAACTACCTACCTACTGTGACATGAGAAATATCCTCATAATACAACAATAATGCAATGTGGTGATAATGGCCATAATAATATTCTCCCTTTATCACATCTGGTCGGGAAAATTGGGAGTCCATAAAATAAATAATGTTTACAGCGGAACAGCCTCACTTGTAATCGGCTTATATGCAATTTACATAAAACTCAGGGTCCCATGCAGTCACTCTGATTATGATATTTAAGAGGAGCAACAAATAAACACAGACTTCACGGCCAAACTTGGCATCCTGGGAGGAAGCCCGGTGACAATTACTGTCAACAGTAGAAAACAAACAAACAAACAAACAAAAAACCCAAAGAAAATAGTCAGAATATTTTGCATATATTACAGAAAAAAATAATTTTAATAAAAGTCAGTTAGTTATGTTAGTTACTTTGACGATGGATGCTCCAGTCTGACCTCGGTTTCATAATGACAGAAGACTGGTGAACTCAAGCTCAACTGACTTTTACATACAGTGTCAAGAAAAACTGCAGCATGTGAGCCTTTTGGATCTTCATGGTTTTCTGCATTAATTTTGTCATAAAACGTTATCTGATCTTCATCGCGAATCACATGATTTGAGGGCATTGAATTATGGATAGATATCATACAGGCACAACTATCCGCTACACACAAAAACAGCTACGTTTATGCACAATTTAGCAAACTGCTCAGAGAAAAGGGAATTGAGAAGTCTGCTGCACAATGCCGCATCAAAACCAAAAAACTTCAGGTCAGGAGTAAAATAAAGTGCGGGATGCTCTGAATAAAACGGCGAGCTCTGGTGAGGAAAAAGATACATTTCCTTGGTTTGACGACCTAGACAAAATAAGCTAGCTAGAGAAAAAGGAAGGAAAAATCTTGCAGTGCTGCTGAATTCCGAGCATACATGACAAAGTACATGGAGCTGAGCAGAGCCATTTGGCTCAAGAGGCTACTGCTTTTGAGTGGATACTTCAGGCCCAACAGGAAGCTGAAGAAAGAAGATTCCAGTATATGCAAGCACAACAAGAGGCCAATAACAAGATGTGTCTGCAACTAATGGGCACTCTTGTAAGTACTCTGAATCTTGGTCAGCCTCATTCATCAGCAGTGCCTCTCTGGTCCATAACATCCCTACCAACATCATATCTCATGCCACAGCTGTACCAGCTCACACAGCCCAATGTTCGGCTAACTATGAGCCTCCACGTCAGCATCACTCACAGGCTTCATACTTCCAAAACGACAATATGACATTCTACATGACAATAAAAGTGATCACGGATACTACAACCTGTAGGTTTTTTCAGTGTCAAAAGGCACTTACTATTTTTACTTGATATTCATATAGTTTTTTTTTTTTTGTTTGTTTAATGTTAAAACTGCTCAAATGTTTCATGTTACAATTCCTCCCTTTGCCCATGTCTGTGGGTTTTGTTTTGTTCTGTTTTGGTTGCTCACTTCATGGACTAATTACTGATTCGTTTCACCTGTCCATCCCTTTGCTTTATAAGCACCCCTCAGTCCTCTTGTTCCTTTGTATGTTTTCTTTGGATTATTGGTTTGAGTTTTTGCCTGCGTTACCGCAGTGTTTTTCGTTGTTACTTTGTGAGTTTTGGTAGTTCCCTGTGTCCTCTGCCCCTTTTGTTAATAAATAACCCGTGATTTGTACTCATTCTCCCTCGCCCGTTTGTTAGTTTGTAACAGAACAAACCAGCCAGCATTGCAACCATGGAATTGCCCCCCCCCCCAGTCCTAGTTTTGTGTTATGGGTCCCTGGAAGATATACTTAAGGAAGAGTATTTGGATTTGTTGGGCAGTGCTGGGTATTTGGTTGGTTGGCTGCAGTCGGGAGTTGACCCTGAGTGTTTTGAGGCACTGTACAGGGCAGCAATCAAGACCTTTGTGAAGAAGGGATACCTCATGACGTATCCGGAGTTTCAGTTTCTCAAAGACGCTGTGATGGCTGCTCTGAGTTCCTTCAAGCAAAGGTCTTGTCTGACTTCCCTACCTAGCCATCACTATTCGCTCCCCTCTTCCAGTACTACCCAGTCCCCAGCTTTTGTTGGTCATGCAGCCGATGCTGCTTTTGTTAATCCTGCAGCCGAAGGTGCCTGTCACGGCTCCTGTTCCTGGTCCCTGTCGCTGCAGTTGCTGCCAACTTGGTTGCTGCAGTCACTGCTGCTCTGGTCTCGGCTGCTGCTTCAGTCCCTGCAGCCACCATCCCCACTGCTCCAGTCCGGTTCCCAGGCGGGTCGACACGGAGGTCGGAAATCAATGCAGGGGCAGACACCGCCGTCTTTCTTCCCCATGAAGAAGAATCCAGCCCCAGCCGGGGAAGAAGAGGATCGAATCAGACTGCCTGGCTAATGCCTCAACCAGATATTTTTGCATGGCAAACTGTTCCAGGGCGCAGAGGGAAAACGGGCATCCCATAGGTGGTGAGGTAGGAAGTAGGTCAATGACACAGTCATAGGAAGCCTTCACTCAGTCATTGAAGGATGCTTTACGTACTGAGGATTCTTTACAACATTTATAGCAGTCACAACTTTTTCAGTGATGTGTGCAACATGTTGATAACCCAACTCCAAACAGGTGTGAGATCGATCTGAACTCTAGATTTGTGGCCAACCTCCATATACAAATGGCCATGCAAACCTACAGGAACTACCTGCGTGTACTGAGTATTTTGGTCATTTTGGGTTTTTTGTGTCAGCCAATAATCAGGGCGAGCACCAACCCATGTAGGTTGACCTCCATCGTCTCTCTCTTGTCACAGAAACATGCAGTAGTCAACAACACAAGACCTTCTTCCCATATTTACGTTTTTTGTTCCCGCCGCACACATTTGACCAACAAGCGGAGAGAAGTAGTTTGAATTGACGTGTTTTGGTACGCTTGGATTTTTCTGTGGGTGAAATGAAACAAGAAAAATTGCTACAAGTTTACAAACTATTTAACTGAGTCAGACCAAAGCAAATGCACTAAGGTGTGAAGGCAACCTAAGCCTTTGGAATAATGACCTCAAAAAAGCTAACAGCAGGTGTTGGGATACCTAGATTCTTAAGAAAAGTGTGTTGGTGTGGACTAGAGCTACTTTGACAAAAAACACACAAACATTTTGAGTTTGCTCTGCACAAGAATCATGTTCTAATAATCTAGCACCACATACTTTTTTCTTAATTCACAATTAATAACATAGCAACAAGATATTGTAAAATACACAAAATGCAGCAAAGCTGGATGACAGTTGAGGGTGGAAACGGGGAGTGCTTTGGTTTTATATTTGAAATGTTTTGGGTTTTTCTTTTGGTTGCTTCTTGTTTTTGCTCCTGTGTCTGTGTTTTTTCATCCCTTCTCTGTATGTGTCCCTGCAGTTCACCTCCCTGCCAGCAGAGGCGTTCCTCTACCTTAGCCTGTCTCCAGTCCCTCTTGGTTCCCCACTCCTCAGCTTGCATTGATCAACACACCTGCTTTTGTTATCATCCAATCACTCCTGTTATAAGCACCCTCATGACCATTGCTTGTTGCTAGTGTGTCTCCATGTAAGCTGTTCCTTGTTTTGTCCGTTTCCCCGACCTCTAGCTTTTTCCGCCTGAGCGTTATTTAGTTTCATAGTTCTCTAGGTTGCGTTTGACCAGTTTAGTCTGTAGTTAGGTTTTTTGTTTGTCTACTCCTACGTTTTGTAGTGAGCGTTTTTGTTTTCTCAATGATAGCCTCTTTTTCCTGTGACCTGTAGTGAGTATATTGTTTTCTTACCTTTTTTATTTTTACTGTTTGTCATTTCCTCCTAGATAGTGAGCGCTTTTTTTGGTTCCTTTTTTTTCCTTCTGCGGTGAGCGTTGTTTTTGTTTTGTTTCCTCTGCGTGTCTGCCGTTTATTTGTATTATATCTATTCCGTTTATTAATTAAATTTCGACACTGCCCTGCCTGTTTGGCTTCTGCTTTTGGATTCCCGAGTGTGTATTGGGTTCTCACAGACCTCAAATGTCTGACAAAAAAATATTACTTCAAGGTCCACTTAGTAGTTTTGCCTCTGAAATCACATTGATTATAGGGCCTTCACCTAAATACAACCATTTTTCATCATGCCACAAACATTCTATGCTTACAATGTCAACAGTGTGAACAGCATTCAAAGATAAAGACTTGAGTCAGAAGCTCTAGAGCAGGGGTCACTAACAACGCAGACCGCGGTCCGAATCCGGACCCAGAAACTGTCCCATACGGACCCGGAGCTACAGACCAAACCGAACGTTTTGATTCCAAATCTAGTGGGCCACCTTAATTTTAAACAGCGCAGCTATTTCAATCTTTACGGTAGTTATTTGGTGGACGCAAGAACGCATTGGCCAATTCAATGGGAGTTAAGCCATCCCACGTGATTTCACTTAGCCAGTCGATTTTGTGGATCACAGGCAGTAAATTTAGCAACTCAACAGATGAGAGGAAGTTCAAGGTTGGAAAGAAATTTAAGATGGTGATAACAGAGAGAGGGAGAGACAGGAGAAATACAGACAGAGGGAAAAGTTGAGAAAGGGACGGTGAGACTGAAAAAGGAAGAGATAAATATAAAAATGTGTTAATGAGTTTTTAATTGAGAATGGACAGACTCATTTTTGTTCATATTACTACTGGGAGTACTAAGCCAGTGTGTCTGATATGTTCAGAAACTTTTGGCATTATCAGACAAAACAGGTTTTGAACACACATACCCACTCAAATCTGAAGTGCGTAAGTACAATGCAAGCAACAAATCTAAGGCAATCTAATCCTTTTTTGATACAACCTTTCTCCTACAGCAACAACATTGAAATCTGCCAGTAAAATCTATGTAAATCGGACAAACCAGATTATTATTAACTCTTGAATGCCTATGTTTTAACTTCAGGAGGTATGCAAACCACAATTATTAACTAAAGCACATTGGCTAGCACCAAACTCATGCAGTGGTGTGCGTGACCTTTTCAGAATGTTTGCTTAATATCGGAGTATTGTCAAATGATGTCTTACAAGTCAACTTACAATAACCTGCACAGCTGCAGTAGTTTCATGATTTTCTCCATTTAATATTCAGTTAGACCCATAATAAACACAACCTAGCTAGAATGTTTCTGTATCTCTAAAGTCTAGGTAACTAGCTAAATTTGGGGAAATAATGGATTTCGTTTGCTCCATATCTACCACCACTTGGATCAGTTTGTGCTCTTGTCAAGGATTTCTGGATTCATTAGTGTTTGTTTGGTTGTTCGTCTGTCATACCCTGGATTACACTGGACGTCACCACACGTCTGTTTTGTTTGTTTGCTCGTTCGTTCGTCTGTTGGGTTACTTTGGACTTCTTTTGTTGGACTTTGTCGTTTCCACTTTGTGGGTTTGGTTTTCCTGCCCTTTGCAGTGTTCTGGTTTGTTACTTTGTATTAGTGAGTTTGTTTGAGTTTGCTTCTGATCTTTTGTTTTGTTACTTTGTATGTATAGTTAGAGTGTGTGTTAGTTTCTATTTTGCCTGTTTTTCAGCAGCATTTTCAGTTGTTACTTTGTATGTTTTATTAGTGTGTTAGTTTGTCTTGTCTCCTCGTCAGTGCAGAGGTTTTTTGTTGTTATTTTGTTTCGTTATATTCGTGCATGTTTCGTTTTTTTTTCTCCTTGTTGGTTCCCCGTGTTTCATGTTTGTTTTTGGACTGGATGTTTTCTTTTTGTACTTACCCTTTTGTCTGATTGTTACGAACTCAAGTGGTTCCATCTGAGTAGAACCCAACAGAAACCATACTCAATTACAGTTCCTGTGCCTTGGTTGTCTCATGTAAAAACGTATATTGTCAAAATTGAATTGATTACACTAATGAATTTTTGTGTGGTTGTTCCTTATAACCTTCTAACTTACAGAAAATAAAGTTCTTCAGCACTGAATGGCTGCTACATCTCACTGATCAGAGAGATCATTTGATTCATTCTGCAGTCAAGGTATTACATATTGCAACAAAGACAAATTAAAGCTTCTTGACTCAGAAGGGGATTATTGCTGCTAGCTAGAATTACCTTCAGCCTTTGGCAACAAGGTCCTAAAGTAAACATACAAAAGCACATAAGTGCTCATGCTATGATGTATAGCATACTTACAGCTTAATTCCTTCTTTACTGCTAACCGATCTTGGCTGTGGTTTTGTTTTTCAGGTTTGATTTTGGTCTATGTTCTGTACTTTTCCACATATTATTTGTCAATCAAACAGCATGACTACTTGTGTGATTATCTTTTTCTGATTTGAGGTTTCTGATTTGGGATGTTCTGCTAATCAAGCTTCTATGGGTAGCACTTTGTAAACACCTAACCAGCAAAATGGAAAATCAGAGGGAGAGCTTGTTTCTCAATTTTTTTTTTTTTTTTTGAGTTTGTCTAATTTCAAGTAAAATAACTATCACAAATTTTAAGTTGTGTTGCATTAAGTTGCGGTTAGTGTTTGTTTCGCTGCTTTTAAATATGACTAAAAGTGAGTTATGTCAGAAATGAGAATGTTTTCTTAAAAACATGAGTCAAACTAAAGAGATCATCAGGTTTTGATAAGTGAGCTCCACATAAGATAAAGACAGAAAAATCCAGGTGGTTATGATCTCCTTAAATGGAAGTCAGTCTATTCTCAATCTGGACAAAACAGAGAGCAAGAGCTGCTTAACGCTGTTTCATTCCCCACTATTGGAACAGTATGTCACTTTAGGTTATATACATATCAGATAAAACTATATTAAATAATACATCAAAATATATTTAACATTTTATTTTTGACACAGGTCAAAATGAATACATGGAAATTTCAGACTGACAGACCTTGTCACTATATCGCAGAATGATCTTTAACACGGCTCTATTTACACTGACTAAAAACCTTTAAATAAAAGTTATTTATTTACTTTTTTGAATCTATATATAATTTCAATTCAATTCAATTTTATTTGTAGAGCGCTTTTTACAATTGACATTGTCACAAGGCAGCTTTACACAACCAAAGAACAGTACATGAACAGTGTATGTGTATGAGTCATAATAATGTGATTGTCCCTGATGAGCAAGCCGAGGGCGACGGTGGCAAGGAAAAACTCCCTGAGAAGGCAGCAGGAAGAAACCTTGAGAGGAACCAGACTCAACAGGGAACCCATCAACCTCATATGGGTGATTACATAATACACATAATTACATTACATAATTTCAAATATCTGTTAATAGTGAGGCTAAAACACCAGTCGCTGCAGTTCAGAGCGCCATGCAGGGTGTTGAGTAATCATAGCTTTAGCAGTTTGATACCAAGTTGATGCTGAACTGTTCTTAACGAAGATCCTGAGCGAAAGAGTTTTCCAATGGGCAGTTTTTGTTATTCCAAATTCCAAGCAGGAAAGCCAACTCATCACATTGTGTCTAGTGAAGTGAAAATTTACTGTATGTACATTCATTGAATGTTCAAACATCAGAAAACCTTCAATGTACATCAGGGGTCATGTTGTTAAAGTGTGGGCTCTTTCATACTCTACATTAGCTGTTCAGACACAAATACTTCCAATACCATGAGGAGAGTTTGGTGTGTACTTGCATAGCGAAATGTGACATCCAAAATTTTCTAAAGCTTATGCAAGTGCAAGTATAGTTTCACATGTTTCTGTAAGAGGCACAAGTGCTAATACTTTACTGTCTCTCTACTCTGAAGTGTAGTCTACAGAAGAATTGTTTCCAGTATAAATAAACTGCAACATAGCAGGCAGCAGGGACTCTCCTTCTACATTAATTTGTGCTCATCTTTGTAATACAGTGAAGAATCTTTATTTAGAGGGTATTACTGTTGATAAAGCACTGACAGACATTGTACGTGAATTTGAGGGAGAAAACAATAAAGGAAAAAATGGAAGCAGGTTATGGACTGGTTTAAACAAACCCAGAAAAAGTGGAAGAAGGCAACAAAATGTGGCAATGGACAGCTGAGCTTGCCCCACAATACTTTCACAGCTTGGTTGGCTGCTTAATGTGTGATTTGCCCACTCTACTCTGTCTCTGTTCATTGTGAAAGTGAGTTAAAGCTATATAGCATAGAGGAGCACATTTCCATGTTGAAATTGTATACTTAATTTGTATAGGCACCTGACAATGAGAGGCATGTTGAAACAAGTCAGGATGAGGATGAAGGGAATGCGCTTCAGATGGTCAGGGAGGGAAAGCAACTCCAGCAGCAGTCACAGAGCCAGTCTTCATCCCAGCCCTCTACCTCTACTTCAAATTTTTTGCTTACTGTATGTATGTTAACTTGTTAAACCCGAGCGCCCCCAGTATCGGGGGCAGCTACGCTCCCGGCAACAAAGACCATTTAAAAGCCTACTAAACATGCTGTAACCTAGACGTGTTCCAACACCAAGCAAGCAAAGTAGTAAGCAACATAAACATGCTGACATGCCTGCAAAATGGGAACTAGCAATTGTGCAATTCCAAGCTACCGGTACAAACAAAATATCATGCAAAAGCTGAGGCTGTTAGATTTTTTTGTTGCGGGAAGCGCAGCTGCCTCCAATACTATGGGGCGCTCAGGTTTAACAGGGTAAATGAGGCCATTAGGTCACCCAGTTCACAACCATGCTGCAGTATTCTGTCCTGGTAGGGAAACATGCCAGCCTGGGACTGAAAGTAGTTGATGAACTTCTCCCAGACAAGGACCTTTAGGTGGGTTCTTTAGGCAGCTTTTATGATTTTCACTAAATGTCTTTTGGAGGAATAGCCAGTTTTAATATATAAAGTTGCACTGGATTAAACTCCATTACTCACAAAAGCAAGCCCATACCCAGCTGTATCTGATGGGGGCAGAGCCAGAGAAGTGTCAGTGACATCGACCTGCATAACTTTAAACGTTGTTAATTCCACTCGATATCCTTCAAATTAGAGTCCAGAGGTACTGGGGTAAAAAAAGATTGACCAGTTAGTCAGTTTCTCTGCAATCTGTCAGTGTTACCCCATCTTTCCAATCAGGTGTGCAGTGATCGTCAAAGCTTTAATAGTGATTAGGTTATTCTTTTTCATTATCTTATTTGTCAAAAGGGCGACAATTTGTACGTGTTTTAGTGTAGATGGGTCTATCCATTCATCTACCCATTAATTTACATGCCATTTTTCTTTTTGCCCTCTTTTCCTTCATAATTTTCTTTGCTTTTTCTTTGTTTGTTCTTTCCACAGTCACAATAGCCAGCACTCTTTATTATCCTCAATTTAGCCAGAGAAAAAGTGTGTTACATTGATTTTTTCATGACTCAGAAAGATGTAGTCGCTCACCAGGAGATCAATTTTCAGTTCTGAAGATGAATGGGCTTTAAAGTCTTAACAAAATCTTTAGTTATTTGATATGTTTTTCTATGTGTGGCACGGTCACAGCTTTTTCTCAGTGAAGACTGCTACAACATATGCATTTTATTGGTAATTATAGACCATCTTGTGCAGCAATCAACAATAAGAGTTCATCGTGGTCCACTGAACATAGATGAGGTGATAAAACATCACGGCAACTAGAGGAACTTGCATCAGGCAGTGTAATCTGCCTCAGGGTAATGCATTATAGATTCAATTTATTTTCAATGTAAAGTGAGTAGACAAGGCGGGGCACAAGAAGAAAATGACATCCGCTCTTAATTGACCATTGGTGGTGATGTGCAGTGGTGCATGTAGACCAGCATCAAGGAGTGTTCAAGGCTACATCAGTGCTTAAGCTTGCTGCATAGTGTTCAGTTACTTTCTTTTGAGTTCACCTTTCCCCCTTATACCCACCCTTACGTTTGTTAAAATTTTATGTGTAAATAAATAAAGTAGTATTTATATGTTTTACTGAGACTGGGAAAAAATGAGTCCATACTGGATGTTTGTGCTGGCAGGTTAAAAAGGTCAACTGTAACAACATTAAGCATGACCACATTCTGTTCGACGAATTAACTGTTAAAGCTGCAGTTAGAGTGCAACAGGGAAAACATCAAGTGTCCAAGAGCAGTACAATAGGGAGGTAACCAAAGCCACCAGTTAATGTGTTAACTGCTAGAAGCAAGTCAAAATGCAAAAATAAATTGCTGAACACAGGTCAAATATGTGCTCTGTGAGCAGCCGAAGTGTGAACTGGTATGAAGCACTGCTAAAATGTCTAGTAACTAGTGTATTTTACTTTCACATACACAACCAGATCCAGTTTGTATAGTTTTATATTTGAATGGACTACAGCCATGCACAAAGAGCACTCATTGTTTCTGATATAAAGTCAGTAACTTTTCTAGTGTCCTGCACAGAAAAGAATGAACAGGTTTGTTTCGACGTTCATCATTCTGTACGTCTGTCTGGTGCTTTGTTGTTTTTCTTCCATTCAGCTGCTCTGCCTCTGCAAAGACAGCGGCTGTCTGGATTGGTGGAGAGCTAAATTGCTCTGTGTGAGCTCGGTCACGGCTCAGCTCTTCTTGAGATAATGAAATGACAATTAATGGGAAAGCTGTTGCCTTTTGCCTATTTGTTCTCTCTCTCACTACAGAGCAGCTGCATGGAGGGACACACAGACGAAAAACCAATGCAGTCATGACAGAATCTGGAAAGTGTCCAGCAATCATTTTCGTACTGAACCATTGCTGATGTGTTGTTGAAAATTCATGTAGACATAGAAACATTAAGTGTCTCCCTTGACAAAACATGATTCCACAAAATTATAATTTAGTTTCAAGTTTCTAGAACTGCCTACCTTTATTAACCTATTTAATAAACATATATCTCTGATAGTCTTACAAGAGTCATATCTTTCTCATAGCTCAACGCATTGCAGGTCGAATTCAGATGAAGTTTTGAAGCTATGTCACCCATGTAAACAAGGTACAGTATAGCCTTTATTAACCCAGTGACACTAAAGTCAATACATTATTTACTGTAGCCAGGGGCCTACATTGCACAGCTCACACTGAGCTCTGGCCTACTGAGGTAGTCCATGACAAAATAACAGAAGACATATATTTCCTTGAAAAGAAAGAGCAAAAGCACACCCTTGGGCCTCTCATAAAATGTTTCTCCAATACGTGCTATGAAGTGGAAATTCTAGCCATTCCAAAAACTAGATAGAGAGAAAAGAAAAAGAAAACACAATTTCTGTTTCATTTCTGGCTGCAGTTGTTGCCCAGTAATGCATTTCTCCCTCTAAGTCAATACACTTGTAGAATAAAATTGCAAATTTATAACCATTATCTCTGTAGAAATAACACTTGCTCATTGAATGGGACTTATATATGTGTTTTTGTAAGACTGCAGGCAAGCATTTTATGTTTTCACTCTCTAAATACAATTAATTTAACTGAAGGCAAACAGTGGTAAAGTATGACATGAAATTACATCATCTCTGTTATTATACTAGTGGGGGATGTGATAAAGCTGTGTAATCTAGTTAGCAAAGTCCCTGTTTGCATGGATGATCAAACTAAGCTTCTTGAGAGTGCATTACAATGCAAAAGCTCAGTCAAGTAAACAAACAAAAAAAAAAAAGTGAATGCAAACCATAGGCAATAGCAACATTTACTGTACCTGGTACTGGTTGGCCTTTGCGAGCTCCTGATTGGCTGATTCCACATTGGATGATGTGGTCTGGATGTAATCTTCAATGCTGTCTGAGATAACAAAGAAGAATTTATCTATAATTGATTTATTTAAAATTTCAATCCAACAATATATAGCAGTGTGGTCAGTAGTCTATATGGTTCGCACTAATTTTTAAATAACACAAATAAATACTGGATGTTAATAGACAAAATAGAATTATCAGGTTTCCTGCAGTTTCAAGTTAAAAACTGTGAAATTCAAACCTTGTAAGGTAGAATTCATGAAAGATCTGTATTGTAATTGTATTAGATTGTATAAGTGTACAAAGTGATAAAATTGTCAGTGAGTCATTTCAAAGTCTACGCCCCAGGTTGTGGTGCATCCTTTTTAAATCTACAGAATAAATAATAAATCAATAAATCTGCATTCTATAATTTCAGTCTAAGGTGCCTGTAACTAAGCCTTGACAACCATATGCCTAGCACTTTGGCGCATCATCACAGTATCAGTTCTGTATCTGAGGGAGCATTTTGTAAAACTGTCACAACCGTATCCACCATCCTGTCTATCATCCTGATCCTCAGTGTACCGCAGTTACATTTCCCAAATATCAAATCTGGCCTTCAGTTCCAAATTCTCTAATCAAAGTTCTCATCTGTGTAGACATGTTCATCTCCCAATACAAGAGTCTGTTCTGCATTTAAAGCCTCATCTATGGTCAAGATCTTTGGATAGTCAGAATGAAACTGCTATATCAAGGGACCCAAAAGAGTGTTCTCCACAGGTTGGCTGAGCTAACCCTTAAAAATAGGAAAGGTACTCAGTTATCAGGAGCTTGCTGTAGAGCCACTGCTCGCTTGTGCCAAAAGGAACCAACTGAATGTGGGGTTCCTTTCACTGGGTACAAGCTCTAAACTATTTTTTGTGCTGTAGTGTAGTGTAGAGAGCAAGAGAATAAAAGACAGCAGTCTAATATGAGAAGGTCAGGTGAACGAAAGTGAAGAGAATCTTCGAGACCAGAACTGTTGTTAATTTTGTAAACATTAACTAAGTTGCAAATGTTTACTGTTGTTGTGACTTTAGCTACATCCACTGAAGATTGTGATAGGATTGTTGTGGCATCTGGAGCTGGAGCTAGTTTGTTTACTTTGTGAAATGTGTGTTACGATTCCTCCCTTGGCCCCTGTCTGTGGGTTTGGTTTTTGTTTTGTGTCTCACTCTCCTGCCATACACCATCTATGGACTTCCTCTTCCCCCATTCTCCACCCACTGCCGGACTAATTTACTCATTCATTTCACCTGTTACGCCCTCCATCTTATAAGCACCCCTCAGTCCTCAGTTCAGTGCTGGTTTGTCGTTCATTCATGCCGCTCACCTCTCATGGTTCCACGTCAGTTTGTCACTCTGCTTTTTTGGATCACCCTGGACTGCATTTGTTTTTTTGGATATTGTTTTTCATTCGTGAGTTTATGTTTGTGAGTGTGTAAGTTGCCTGCCTTTTGCAGTGTGTTACTTTGTCTTGTTAGTTTTGTATGTTTGTTCCCGTCCATCCTGCCTCCTGCAGTGATTTTGGTTTGTTACTTTGTACGTCTAGTTTGTCTGTTGGTTTCTTGTCCGCATTAGTGCGTGGTTTTTCGTTGCTACTTTGTATTTTTTATTCGTGAGTTCGTTGGTGTCCCAGAAGCGTTTGAGCCTTGAGTCTTGTTTTGTATTGGTGTGTTTAGTTTCTAGTTAGTTTTTTGCCTGTGTTTCCACAGTGGTTTATGGTTTTGTTTGTATCTATCCACCGTGTTTTCGGGTCACTTTCAGTTGATACTTTAGTTTGTGTTTGTTCCCTGTGTCCCCTGCCCTTTTTGTTAATAAACCTCCTTTTTGTTCTTACCTGCTTGGTCCCCGTCCGTCCGTTTTGTAACAATCTGATATTTATTTATTTGGACATGTTTACCTTTCCTTACTTTGTATTGCAATGTGTTTTATGTTTATGTGGTTGATAATGCTGTTTTATATTAGTGGTTGGATCAGCTCTTTCCCCACTGTCTATTATTGTTTTTGCACAATGAATTGTGGGATAGCTACTTCTACTAGTACTAGTTCTATTTGTAGTAACATCCACTCTAAATATAATTTATTTGACAAGTAATTTTTTATTGTAAATGGCATGCATCCCAATTTTTACATGGAATAAATTTTATAAATAAGCAAGGACACTAAATGTGCTGTTCTATTGTTGTTCCCCAGTTTCTTAATTTGAACTGAATGGAAGAACTGATCTTGTTCATTACTCTCTACACACAACCTTGACAGACACGACTAGCTCTCTGTGTAAGCAAGGACTACTGGTCTGATCCCTGTTAAAACAAGGCCTTCCCTAGGTTGTCAATACACAGAGGTTAATGAGATGAGACAGAATGTGTTTAATGAAGTGAATGTTCCAAAAATATTTGGTATTGCCACATAATTACCTGCATATATTTACAACTGGCCATTAAAAGTGAGAGTGCTATTGATTGTTTTGGTGTGCCGCAACCAGTTCAGAGATGTGGAGGACATCAAGACTTCTCACTATCTCTGGTGGAATAGACTCTGATAATTACTTCACCATCTGAGCTTGTAGAGCTAGAAGTTCAGTGAATAAATTGTGCTGTTTGACTAATTGTACTTTTGTGTGTTAGAGAAGACACGGGGATACATGTTTCAGCCTACCAGCTAAGTAAATGAGGTTAACCTATTCATTCCTTTTCTGTTGCTTATGCCAGAGGTTCTTATGTTTCCATGATTGATTGATATTGCTATTTAAAGAGTAATATAGCTCTCATTCCCTCATTTGTACAGTAATTTTATAAACCTATATATATCTCAAAAAACTACACTGCAACTCGAAATATGTTAATGTCAGATCCAATTTACTACAAACATGCATGCTCTCTTTTAAAATGAACCTTTTCTTTCTTTTTTTTTAGTTTTAGTCTAGGGTTACCTATATAACATCATGTTATTCCAATGGAAAAACCCTTGTAAAGATCTTTTAAGATTTCCAGTGCAACCTTCTAGACAAACTATGCCAAAAATATCAATTCAAGATATGTAGTACATAATATCCAGTAGAAACAAGCCCCATCTTGTCCAATCCCAGAATATTTTAATCACCCCGAAAAACAAAAGAGCTGCATTCTTTTGATGTGTATGAATGAATACATTTTTAACACCTCTTTTGTATAGTGTGCCAGAGTTTGTCTGCCTGCTAACCCAACCTTGAAGATTGTGTATCTCAACTCACAGGCTTTAATGTAGTGTGTCCTTAGCAAGCATGAATAGGCCATAAAAGCACTAATCCTTCCTTCTTGAGCCTATTCATGTTTTTTGTAATACCTGCTGCTTTTGCTACACACACCTCCACAACACAATCACATATTATTCATATCCGCCACTACACCAAGACAACCTTGTTCAAAAAAAGCCAAAGGCAATTTCAGTGCATCTTTTTTTTTTTTAATGGAGAGAGGTCTATTATTGTATGGCTCTGTAATGATCAGATTGGACTTCTGCTGCGGTATAATGTTATGAACTCTGTAGTCTTCTGCAGGAGGAAATGAACGTGGGTTGTTCAAAATTGGTGGTTCATTTTAAGTATGGCTCATTTTGTTCTTGAAAACATTAAGCTTTGTCACAAATAAAACCTTTGCATGACTAGTGTAAATTTTCATATACTGGCCACTAACGCTCTTCTTTTTTTTGATGAGCTGCTGTGTTTTGTTTCTTAATGATAAGAGATCATGAATTAAACTTAACAGACTCCTACCACTTAAGACTTGACCATTATTTAAAAACCAGTTGTTATTACTCATTTCTGTTTAATTTTAATATAACATGGAGAGGAAATGCCTTTTATCACACAAGATATAGACAGCATGATAGCTTGTTTGATGTTTTATTACATGTAGTATTTAATTGTACTTGTCCATATATATCATGCACTGGTAGGCAGAAAGTGGAGGTTCACTCCTGTCAAGTTCTTCAAGGTATTGTCCACAAGACCTCACATCGCAAGGCAAACTTTTTGGTTTATCAGGTATTGTAGTGCACTAGGAGGAACCCAGGACCACTGCACTGGCGTTGGCTCTGAAAATGGATCCAAGGATTTTGTTTCCATAGCTATGTCTAGCCTGTAGAGGTCTCTGAGTCCCCCCATGAATGTGCCTCCCCACACCATCACTAACCCACCGGACTGGTCATGCTGAATGATGTTACAGGCAGGATAAAATTCTCCACGGCTTGATCTGTCCTCAAGACCCACTCATGTCTGTTGCATGTGCTCAAAATGAACCTGCTCTCATCTGTGAAAAACACAGGGCGCCAATTCTAGTGTTCTATGGTAAATGCCAATCTAGCTCCATGGTGCAGGTCAGTGAGCACAGGTCCCACTAGAGGATGTTGGACCCTCAGGACACCCTCATAAAGTCTATTTCTGATTGTTTATTAAGAGACAAGTCTGTTAGAAGTCATTTTGTAGGGCTTTGGAAGGGCTCATCCTGTTTCTTCTAACACAAAGGAGCAGATACCGCTCCTGCTGATAGTTTAAAGACCTTCTTTGGCCTTTTCCAGCTCTCCTAGAGTAACTGCCTGTCTCCTGTCCTAGAATCTCCTCCATTCTTTTGAGACTGTGCTGGGAGACATAGGAAACATTCTAGGGGAGTTGCACTGCCTGTTCAACCTCCTGTAGATATCAACTCATGCTACAGTACCAGTAGTAACATCCTAGTCAAATGCAAAACTAGTGAAAATACAGAAAAGATGGGGAGGACAAAAATTGAATTTGCCTCTACCTGTCAAACCATTCGTATTTATTTTTCATTGTTGCCCCTTTAGTTCACCTGTTCATTTTATTACCACCAAAGCAGCTGAAACTGATTATCAACCCCCTCTGCTGCTTAAATGAACAGATCAATATCCCAGAAGTTTATTTGATTAGATGCTAAACTCTGATGGAAAAGTGTTCCTTAAATTTTTTTTAGCAGTGTATATATCTTATCCCAAGAGGGAAGACCTTGGAGAACCCTAACAGAGGAGCTGGAAAATTTAGCTGGACTAGTTTGCTGAACCTACTGCCACCGTGAGAAAATTGAATGTTTAACTTTTTTTTTTAAAAGAACATGACGTAAGGTTATGTCTCTTAAATGTCAGTTTTTCTGCACCTCATATTGCACAGTGATGATGGAAAATTCTCTGGTGACATTATTGATGCTGCTAGAGGCACTTAGACATTTTTAAGCAGCGATTTATGATTGTGTGCAATTTACTGAGTACTTTACAATAATTGCCCCTACAAGAAAAATAATCATGGTTTAGTTAGCAAGTAACTATGAGAAAGAGACTTTTCGTTATTTTTTGTCAGTTGTGTGAAATAAAACCAGGAATCAGGTTCAGCTAGTATGACAACTTGTATTGGATGGGTATTTTAGTATGAACTATTTTCTGTAGCTGCTTATTGTAGTATTCATGGACACTACAATTATACATTTTGACTAGAAAGAAAACTTAAAGCATTTTGTAAAGGAAATGCTGAAGCAACTATTTCTTATTTTTCATTACTCTAAATGTTAGCCATCCTACTTAAGAATAGTGCACCATAGAAGGAAGGCAAAAATAAAACAGGTATTCCATTCTTGTAGAACTGGGGTAAGCCAGTCTGCCTCTAAAGGGTATTTAAAGGGCATCTACATTAGCTTGATTGAAGGCAGCAGACAAAAGGACACTCTACAACAAAAAGGCAGCAATTACCACAAGTTATTGCTCCCAATACCTTCCAGAAAACCTCATCACCCACCCTCTCTCTCTTTCTCTCTCTCTCTCTCACACACACACACACACACATACACACAACATCTGCACACGAACTTCACACCTAACAGTTAGAGCACCATAAAGCTTGGGTGTGCATAAAGCGTTTAGCTCTTTGCCTTTGTAACCTCGTTTTACGTTTTGTGCCCTAACTTTTACCTGTAATTCTCTTCGAATAATGTGCTTTCTTTACAGTAATTTGCAATAGCATAGTATATTGTAGTTATTGCATGTTAACACTGGTGCTTTGCTAAACTTGACTAATTTGACCAAACACAGACAAAATATTATAAAGATTTGCTTGAAGTGTGCAGTGCATTGGCCTGCAAAACTGTTGGAATTGTCCTAAAGTCACCACTTTCTAGAAGAGTGTGAAATTTGGCATTGTGTATCAAGTGAAGCAAACTATTAAGTGGTGCAATCCAAAACAGACACCTTCACATCCTTTACATTTAAATGAACCCACCCTACAGTATGCATAAGTTTGCATATAACAAATTACCAATGACTAGTGACTAATCTTTAGTTTTTAAATTTCATAGGATTACCAACAATAGAAACATAGAGAATAACACCAGGCTTATCCTTCAAAGGATTCCAGTTCATTTTCCATTTCAGTTTTATTTTGCTATGTAAGCCAAAAACTGCAATGTACTGTAGATGAACTGAGCAGCCACGGCTTAAAACGTTTGCTCAGTAGAGACTGGAGCTAAACACAGTAACCTCAATTTGAAAAGTCATCAGCCTTATCACACCTTTCACCTCTTCTTAGAATTGATGTACGACCCAATCACAACAATATTTTACAGGCATGCCTCTTTGTCTTTGTGGTTGTTTGACATTATTTAGTAACAGCCAATTCTCCAGTGAATTCAATGATGGAGCCAGACATAGCTGATGGCAGATTTGTGACCCAGCAGCAAAGCCTCTATATCTGCCCTATATCTGCGTGTGCTAAGTTTCATTCTTTTGGCCAAGTCTAAATCACTGCAGGGTGCAGAGAGCCGTTTACAGATATCAGGGTGTCTAAATGGATTTTCTCCAACAGGCCACTGTTTGTATAAACCCACAGCATTTTCCTTCTCATCAAAGAATCTGTCAGCGTGGCAGTGAGGTGGAGGTTAAAAAGTTTGTTTTGCCCAGCAGAATTTGGTTATGCTTGTGTTATTAATCAAGCGCATCAAATTAAAACATGACCACAAAGGTTATCTTTGCTAATTGAGTCAGGGACAACAATGTAAACAAAAATAAACACACAAACACACACACACTAACTATACATGTAAATCTTACCTACGGCGTCTCCTTGTTCGTGGACCATACTGGCCAGATCCCTCATGATTTGACTGACATCCAGCATGTCTCTCTATGGAGAAAACACATACATGCTAATGTTACATTACTATTCAAGTCAGCATCTCAAACATCAGTCACTGACAGAAGACAAGCTCAGAACACGTTAAAGGCACAGGACACACAAATTCATCCCTAAAATCAAGTGTTTCTTTCTGGGTGTTGCATCTGATGTGTTGTTAGCAGCTTTGCAGGATCAAACATTTAACTACTTATTATGTGTTCAGTCATAATAAAAAACAAAATACTATTTCTGCACAATAGCACTCAAAGTCAGTGGTAGGTCAAATACTGCTGTGGTGTGGTGTAGTGGCTGATCAAAACTAAAGTCCAGGTCAACCTGAAGACTTAAATTCAGGTCACTAGCTGAAGCCTACTGAACAGAACATTTGTAATGATTCTTGCCTCTAATGTTAGCCTTTGACAGTTAACATAAAATCCACTGAATCACAGTTCAGTAACTACAGAGCAGGAACTAGAGTTCTGAAGTGAGACAGCAAACACGGGCGAGAACCAGCAGCTTGCACTGTTTACATGCAGTAATGAAGTGATGGTGACTCAAAAGCAGCCTGCAGAGGGAATGGATTCAAAAAAACACTGCAAAACAAAATGGACATTTTAATTTTATTATTATTATTGTTGTTATTTATTTATTTATTTATTTAAGTTTTATTTGCAATTGTTTGCTTATGCGCCCTATCTAAGAATCTAGCATTGAATATGTTAATAGAGCAGGCCGCGGCTCTCTAAGACCAGGGCTGCCTACCCCTGCAGTGATCTAGTGCATGAGTGTTCAAATGAGATTTCTCACACAATTTCATCTATTTCCAGTGTGTATGGAGAAAGAGAGAAGTCTAAGGAGGCATGGCCCTGATTAGACTGCAAGCTGAAATGCTTTCAACTTCTGACTTCTCCTCCTATTTATGCTCCTTGGACTCTGACAGCGGTTAGAGAGACAAACTAAATCCACACACACCCACATTACATTGTATACACATGTAAGCAGTATGCACAGTATAAAAATATTAGTATTTGCTACACATTACACACCAAATATAGTTACAAAACAAACTCAGCTACACATTCATTTTACTTGTCAACTAAATGTGTAAAACACAGGACTTGTGTGTTGCTGTGTGGGAAATGATGCAGGTGTGAAACAGATGACATATCCAAGATTCAGATATTATTCAGATGGTACTGGATGATATCAAGCTATTCGATGGTCTGTTATCTGTTAATTGACTGAGCTTACAGTGATGCAAAACATTGTATAATTGTGTTAATTTTGAATTTTTGATTCATTCATCATCATAGTTTTGTTTCAGAATGGTTAATGCGATGATGCTGGGATCAACCTCTATGTCAGTGTCTGGATAAATATGTTTAAAAGCAAGTTTTAAATGATCTCTTCTAGGTGTCATTTATCATGAAGATTCTGTTTATAGTATGAGGAACTGTACATGATTAAATCAAGGTGCCTGTCCCTTTAAATGACAGATTCAGCAGTGTTGTATTAAATGCTAAATGCTGTGTGCTCTGCTTGACTCAAAGTAAAAAAAAAAAAAAGTGGAGTTTTTGTTCAATTATTTCTGACATGCTACAGAGTAAACTAGTGCAGATATGGTTGACCGCAGCTAATTCTCCACAGTCCTCTAGCTTTGAGTCTGCACTCAATGTTTCAGCTCAAAGCAATATGAAAGCTTATAAAACCTCTGTCTATCTCTTGCTCACAGGTTCCCCTTCCTTCCATTATGGCTCTGTGCAATCACAGCTGCGTTTGTGTAGCCTAACCCACTGGGCCATCCATCACAGGTGGCAGAGATTGCTGTGGAAACTGGCAGCAGTCCTGCCACTTGGCAAAAAGCATTTGAATGGAGCCAAAATGGCCCCTGGCAAACCTTGTGATGTTAAAGACTTTTTTGCATTTATCTTCGGGCAACCCTGTCTATCATGCTGTAATAGAATAACAAATTTATTTTACCTGGCAAAGCACTGGGCAATCAGGACTCATTTCATCATAATGACAGAACAGTGTGTAACCAATTTAGCAAACGGTGTGTGGAAGTGAATAGGCAGAGAGAGAGCCACACACACAGAGGAGAGAAAGAGATGTGATGGGTTGGGACCCCTGCCTGAGGGCTGAGTGGGTGGCCGGGCTTTGGGCCAACACTATGCCCTTTTCCATATTTCATGGGCTTTAAATTCTGCTCATGGCCAATCTAGCAGCCGCTGGATCCTGGCACTGGGCAGGTAACCAGAAGCGGAGATTTTTCTATTATGTTTCCAACAACAGGTTTACTACAGGATACTTTGTTGTCACCCAGGGCAAGTATATCAGCACTGCCTGGAGATGGCTTTTGCTTCATTTCTTGTGTGGACCTGATTGTGTGCAGAGGAAAGTCAAAGTCCATGATTGCCAGTTCAGTCTGTTGGGTGCATCACACATGCTGTGTCCCAAATCTACACTACAAACCAATTATAAGCTGGTTTTAGAACATAGAGCCTGATTAAAGAAGTGTCTGTGCACAGGACTTCCTTCTGAAGCTTTGTGGGAGTGACCACCAGGTTCCTGGGTGCTTCTTGTCTGGTTTCTCTGACAACAGTCAAGTCCAGGAAGACTCCTGGTAGCTCCACACTTCTTCTATATCACAATTATTACAGCCTTAGAAATTATACCAACCAATGCCTCACCACAAAATGTTGTTGCAGGTCTACGGAGAGCTCTCATTCATGCAGTTTCCCTGCAACACTGTAATGTGGACGAGTCATGTTTACCAAGAACACATGGGAAAATTGCTAATTTCACACAGGGCAAATGTCAAATGTGAATCCAGCCTAAGCAATTCCTAGCACACCATGTTTTTCACCAGTAAAGGAAATATGGTCTGGAAGCAGCTTCAGAGGTCTGTGTTCTCCTGCTGACTCTGACCTCACCTCTCTCTGTAAATAAAAAAAGAAAACATATAGTGACACTAAAGTGTCACAAAACTTTTGTTGCATACCACAAATTCTTATGACGGCTGCCATTAAGCTGGACTCGTCCTCAGCACTGACGCTCACCTCTGCAGGTCCTCTGTGACACCTCCTGTCAATCCTGCCGCTGTTGTTATTGTGTGTGACTGATGAAAGGAACATTCTGGAACAAATTAAAGGCTCAGAGGGTCTCTATATTTTCATGAGACTAAAATGTCAGACAGTGATTCAGACATCTGTTCAATCTGACACTTGGGCCACTGTGAAGACAGCAAAACACAATTAAACTTGAGGCCGGGATAAAAAAGAATAATCACAAAAACAAGCCTGCCGGCAGCATCTGATTGACACCTCGCTCCCCGAGCACTGTATGGCTTGCATTTCTCCAGTCATAAGAATCTGTCTGATACTGGCTGATAAGAACACTTGTGGGAGAAATTGCAGCTTAATCGTAAGCTTTGCAACCAGTGGATCATCGGTAAAATTTGCAAGGCACAGTTTGGTATATTATAATGTATCAGCACAACGATGATGGTTTACAACCCAGCATCTGACACTGAGCAGCAGGGATTAGAATCAGTGCAGCACAGAGCACAGTTTATAGATGCCAGCAGCACACATGCTAATATGTCATGCAGTCTTTCGCTGCAGAGCAATCATGAGACAAACAGCCAAGCATGGAGGTTTCCTCTTGCACCTGCAGAGGGAAGTGTGGCACAACAGAGCGCTCCTAACAGCCTTTGTAAGGTGAACCGGCTCCAGCGATAAGCGCTAATTAAGCATGCGAGTCAGGTAAGAGAAGGTAAGGCTCTGACAGACAGTAGGACCGTGAAGAGGCGTCTCTGAGATTTAAGGCGTTTTCACACCTCGTTCGCTTGAGAAGTTACTTGGAACTCTGAAAATGCTCTCTCCCACTTAGTTTGCTTCTTATGGCCAAATGAGTGCACAGCAATCAGAGGGAGACCTCGCTGAGAGACAAGTCTCTCCTTCCCAAGGAGAAGGAGGAGACCTTCCCAAACCGGACTGATGCCTCCTCTGGACTGTGAATGTGTTCTGATTGTGGTCGAACTACAAGTCTATTTGTGTGATTGCAGTCTTTGACATAAAACAACAATATGAGCTGTGTGACAAATCTCAACTTTATAACAGGATTTCTCAACCATCGCTGGACTAATCCTGTTTTTAGCCCCAGAAAAGCAACCAGCAGCAGTTTGGGGAGGCTTTTTATCCATTTCTTTAAGTGTGAATTTTAACACACTGCAATGTTTCATGTGTTATGATTTGATTTTTAACACTGCAGCTGTCAAATTCAATGGAACGGAGGGTGATGAGCACTTAACAGTTTCCATGAGTCAGTTGTGGTAATGCCAGTTATCATGTAAATTGAAGTATGGTACTTTTAATCGTGGGGAGTGCTGCTGAGCTTGTAAAAACAGATAAACCTCATGATGTTGTGGCTTACATTCCCCCATACTCCCCGAGTTATCTTTCAGCAGCTTATTATTCACCAGGCCATCTGACTCTTCTCATGAGCTGAGTATCTGATGTAGTATCTGATTTTGGTGTTTTTAGTTTAAATTTGGTGGCTTTGACATTTTTATTACACAAGAAAAATTGCTGTGTAGTTTTAAGTAACACTGGTGAGTTGGTTTAGTTTTTTCTGAGTTTTATATTTTCAAATTATTACTACTATCCATCCTATCCATCTAGAACATTTCATTAGTTATTTACAGAAAGTGAAATGAAATGTTGCAAATTTATGCTCATTGTTAGTTGTTGAATTGTGCTACAAGATGTATAAGGTGCACAGGAATGTGCTGTACTGGGTGTTACAGGGTAAGCTGCTGTGCTTCTCAGGTGTAGTGTAGTCTTGGGTACACATTGACTGACTCTGTCATGTCGAATGTTATTTGGCAGCATTCAGTGATGTATCCACTCTCTACGGGCACATTAGTCATCATTCGCTGTCAGCGCTTGTCATTTCAAGTCCTTTCTGTTCATGCTGCATACTGGCAAATACATAGCCCGCAAGGAGAGAAAAAAAATTCTTTACTATGTGCTGTGCAGCTCAGTGCAACTTTGTGCTTACAAAGTCTGTGAAGATTCTCACTCAACCAGGTCAGGATTATTCCAAAACATGCTGTTCAGTGGCAGCTGGACTTGTTTTAAGATCTTGAAGATGTTTCACCTTCCATTTAGAAGGCTTCATCAGTTCAGACTGACTGGCTACAAGTTGTTGATTGTGTTTACAATCAACTAGAACTATAGATCAGTCTGCGGCCCTAGATGAGCTCTAGTTGAACAATATAAGGTAGGAAAAAAACAGCTATCTTATCTGTGCAGATCATGTAGTTGGGCTACAATGGAGAAGCGTGTTCCCGTTTTACTAATTTAGATGGTATAGATACATATGAGCACAACACTTGAATTCAGATGGTTACTGAAGGAAGCCTCCCAGCATAGGGAAGAGCTGTGTGAAAATCAATGATTCACTGTCTCCGTACCAATAGAAGTGGGCACTCCATCCCGAGATACATGCACCACTTCATCACCTCCACCCCCACTACATATGGAATATATAGGCTTAAGATGTAGCTTTGAATTTCTTGGCATTGTATGCTGTCTCTATTATAAAACTCCTCCGGTATATTACATATAAAGGTTACTTCAGCTCACCTGCAACTTGAGCATCTACCATCTACTTTCTTAGTGATATTCTGTGCATCATTAAGAAGACTTAGACTGCTGGCTTTGCCATTTATTTGACAAACAAATATCAAAACCTGACTTTTTTATGTTTCCTTCTATACTGGAAGCACAGGATAATCGCTCAGCATACTGAGGACACAACACAACATAAACTTAAAGGAGCAGGGAGGGGTTCTCTCTTCTGTCTCCATGTTGTTTGGGTTTTTTTATATTTTTGTGGCAGCTGTATTGATATAATTATGTTGTGATGCTAAGTATTTTTTGAATGAATGGAGCTCTACATTAATTAATAGGAACCAAGTCGCAAGGAGGTGGATGGAGGGTATATAATGTGCAGGACTGACTAACCGCAAACAGTGGAGTGGAGTGGAGTCCCATGTGAGGTTGGGTCTAGGCAACAAAAGCAGTTTGGTTAGGGTTGGAAAAAGACTGTGTTAACAGATGTTGTGTGTGATGTGAAGTGATCTTTCTCTATATTTATCTGCCCTTAATCCAGTGCTGTGAGTGTCCAACCATAACATCTAGAAAAAAACGTGGTCACCAATCTAGATGTACTGCAACATTGATATTGTTGTGGGAAAAAAGTGATGGTATAGATAATTTACTAGACAGAAATATGTTTCCTGTGTATGTTAAATTAATTTATTACATATTAACATGCAACTTGTCACTTTTCATCTTTCACTGTTCATGTTACAGATTTTCAAGTTGGTTTTAATATATGTAGATGTAATAAAATTAATACAGTAATAAAGTGAATTCAGAAATGTTCATCTTATACAGCAAACATTACGTTTTTTTAAGTTTACATTTTGAACACATATTCTTGTTATTTTATTCTGAGAAAACATCAGATAATTAGTTTAATCCAGCTGCAGGAAGCCAGTCTAATCAAAACACCATGGGAAATATTTAGATGGCGTCTGTTTATTTGTTGATGGGTGTTTAAGCCCAATTATCATGATTAAAATATTAACTATAATGCATAAAATCTAAAAGATTTTAAACATTAGTGTGGAAATATACTATCTGCTTAAATGTATTCAAATCTGATTTCTTGGACAGGGTGGGAGGGATTTAAGAAACTGGAGACACAAGACCAGTGAGCACGAAGGCCTCATCAACTGTAGGAAGTGTTCATGCTGAAGTTTGCATACATAAATTATACCAATAATAACTTGTAATCTTGCTACAGATTATGATAAACATGGTTATGTACAGATACGGGTGATCAAAGAGGCTTGGACAAAGGACAAATAAGTTTATCTGCTGTTCTCACTGAAGCTCAGTCATCCTCCATCACCCAACCCCGCGCTCACTCTCTTTGATAAGTGTGCTTAATGCTGATATGAAATTCTCCCCACATCTCCCACCAGAGCCCAAGGCATCGGGCAACAGGACACAGTGTCACTGCCACAGCAGAAAAAACTGTTAAGCAGATTTACTTGCACGCTCACTGGTGAGAAAAGGGGTAAGGGAAAAAAATGATGACATTTTTTCCCCACACCGAGAGCATGAGAGACATCTCTTTTTTGCCCTTACTTACTGAATAAACGGTTTATAAATGTAAAATCATGTTTCCTCTCTGGCTGTAGCCCAAGGACCTAACACCCCTGAATATGATAACACGATGCCAGCAGCAGGGCCTGAAGGGCAGCGAGGAGTTGAACATATTAGAGACAGAGGTTACAGTTGGCTGAGCCTCAACCTGCTTCTTCTTCTTCTGGGGTTTTAAAGTGACAAACAAGGAGGCAAAAAAATGACACTTACACCTGTGACTATTGGTGAATAGTTTTTTGCACTTTTACATTTTACCAACCTACTAACAGGTTTAACAGTCTGTCTATTATAAATATGGAGATATTCTTTATGGAGATATGGACATTGGAATGACTTATAATAACTTTCACTTTCCCCCTAGTGCCATCTACAGGTCAAAATATGTGTAATAGTTTGTTTTGTGAACAAATACCTGGACAATTCCTTACATCCTGAACAGACTCAGATGAACTTTGTGTTCCTCTTTGTGTGTACCTCTAATTAGTTAGTGTTATCATGCTAGCCTTCTAAATTAAAGCGTGTTAACATGGCCATCCTAATGGTATGGCTCAAGAAAGTACCTACTGTCCTACCAGTAGTCCAGTAGGAGGTTATCACTGATAGATGTGGTACTGCACTGACTGTAATAAAAGTCAGAAACAAGAATAGCAGTTGATAATTTGGAAGCAACAAAGCACAGGACTTTTTAACATTGTTAATCAGTGTTTTAACTTTAGTTAAACTAAACCACAACCTATATCTAGACCTAAGTAAATTGTTGTTTTCACATTTATTATTGTAGTCATGACAAAATCCAGTGCATGATAACGACCTAATGAAACCATTAGCATATGGAGCAGGGACCCGCTGACCTATACCTATAGATTGAATGGCAGCAGATATCGGCCATTGAATGGTGTAATCACATCCAAAGCGAGTGGGTAAATATTATGGCTTCTATTAATTTCGAATTTCTGTGCCTTTATATCCCATCGCACAGATTCTATTGCATTGTACTGTGGTGGTAAATTCAATCATGCCGAAGAGATAAAAAGGAAAAAAAAAAGATATTCTGACTTTAAGCAGAAAATAAAAAGATGCAGGACCAATGTGAACTTGCAATTTGTGGTGTATTCAGCTGTGAGATGCAGAAAAAAGAAAAAAAAAAAAACTCACTAGTTTTAATATTCACTTTTTCTATTATAATTTAATTAAACTTTAATGAACTCTGCCAGTACTGCCAGTCTTTTTTTGCCTGAAATATAGGTAATAGTTTAATTAAAACTCTAAGATATAATTTATTTAAACAGATTTTACACCAATGCATTTGTCTTTTCTTCAATTAAATCTTAGTGAGTGGCTAGTTTTATTAGCAGGATAATTTAATACTGTAGATGACTGTAACAGCAACAATTTCACTGTACATTTGAAATACTTTCATTTACCTGCTTTGCTGATTATTTTTTTGTCTGTGTTAATTTTGCATTAATGACAAACTGTAAGAGAAAATTTACCATGTGAATAATATAATTCATTAGGAGGTTGCCTGTGTTAGTAAGCTTTAGTGGGTAATCAAGTTTCAGTGGAACATCAGCATTTGGACTTCACAGAAGGCTGATATTCTCATTATCTCGAGGGAGACAGTCAACAGTACGTGATCTGCCATCTTACTATTAGCTCCAGTCTGTAAATAGAGAAAAATCAATATACTTTTGATTGTCGGGGTTAATAACAAATGCTTTAAACCACTTTCTCGGAGATCTATTCTGCTGAGGGCGTAAAAGTATACTTTTTGTCTACCAGAATGATTTATCTTGTGGTGTTCCCCACTATACCTGTCTTCACTGAAGGGTAAACTCTATGGATAGATTTCCCAAAGGATACATTGGTAGGACAGACACGCTTTGCTGTGGCCTTTTTTTTTCTCTCTTTCTATTGGACCAGGTGTTGTATTCAGATTCCCCTTGAAAGCTGTCCTCTGTTATGCCCTGAGCTTATTTTTTCATGAATTCATTTTTGATGAAATGATATCCCGTGCCAAAACATATAAAGTGCACCAGGGAGGTGACTAAGGGGGGCCTTGGGTTAGGATGTGCTGCAGATGAAGGATACTAAAATTCTGACTTCTCTTGCCAAAATATGTGGAACAATATGACGATACTCAAGGACAATATGTCCAGCAATTCAATTACCTGTCACTTTGAGTTTGGGGAGCTCAAAGATGACCATGGCTAAACTGCATTCTCACATGAACTCTGGGCAGTGTCTGGAGAAACAGCGCCAGACTTTCACACATATAACACAAACCCAAGTTATATGCTGTTGGATAGCATAGTGGTAGTGACTCTCCACGCTGGAGACTGGGATTTGAATGGCAGCTGTGGCCTACCTACCTCCAGTAAAAGTCCGTAGGCAAGACCTCCTGACGCTTACCCTGCCTTTGCCTTGTAAGATCCTTTGTATCAGGACTGGTCTTGATGAAGAGATTAGGAAAACACGATGGTGGCCTAGGCATGACTGGGAAAAGGTTTTAGAAACTAAATCTCACAGAAAGACAACATTACTTACAGTTAGTGTATCAAGACTTGCCACCTCAGGGGCAACCAGGAAGCTGGGCCAGAGTTCATACATACAGTACATTAGTACAGGGAAAATCAACCTCCAAACCACACTGCACTTTTCCAGAGAGAGAGAGAGAGAGAGGCTGATAACAGTGACAGATACAAGGTGCTCATGGTCCTCTGGGAGTAGAGCAGTGAAGAAAAGAGAGGTGTGTTAGGACTTACAGCAAACACTGCTGATTTAGTGCTATGAAGGGTTTGGAGGGAAGGGGGGCGGGTGATTGGATGGAAAGGAGGGTGGTATGAAAATGAAAAAGCACATTGTCAGATACTATCACTCTCCCCAAAGGAACAACGTCAAGCCCCTCAGCACCTGCCTCAACGCTGACTATGACATTTATCCATGCTGCTATGACTAAAGCGCAGGCCAGACGACCCTGTCTGAACACCAATCATCTGACTGGCTCATCTTGGCGGCTGCCCTGAAATGAAGCTGTCATTCGTGCCATGGTTCTTTCACTATGTGTCACTCTCCAGGGAGAGATTTATGTGCCTTTTTCACTTCTGTTGAATGCAGCTCCTGTGGTGGGATCAGCTGATTTGAAACGTTGATGAAGTTCAGATAGCTTCAACTGGGCACAGAGATACATCTTCATTATGCTGCAAAGTGCTCCTAAAACCTTATCATTAGTCGTCAAACCACTGGATGGCAAACTGCAACTGCAAAGCTGGACTGACACGTATAGGTTTGTCATTTTAAACACATAGTGAAATGCCACATGTCAGGCTTCTGTCTGTTTTGATTCAGCCATATGGTTTTGAGATGGCTGATGGGTTTTTACAATATGTCTACAAAAGTTTCATCAGCAGATTTTGCACAAGTGGCAACTAGAGATAATCAAGGGTGTTTACACAATACACAGCACATCTAGCGTGCAGAACAGAAGAGATGCATTGAATGCATTGAGAACAAAAGCATCCCCTTCCCCCTAAAAAGCCGGACACACTGACATGACTTTGAAAAATATTAATCTGCAATAAATATTTGTTGTCAAACACTTTTTGTAGTTTAAGGAGGTCATCCTGTAAAATTCCACACATTATTTGTGCCAGCAATTTATTATGATCAGCAGAAAAATGTCTTCGTTAAGCACCTCTAGTGGCTGTAGTAATTATGACATGAGCAAAACAAAGAATTAGGCGACATAATAGAGTGAGAAAGGGACAGGTTGGCTTACACAACCAAACGCTTTTTGAGTGGTTAGGGTTAGGTTAAAGAAAACGAATTGTTAAGGCAATATACCCGCAACCATTCCACAGAGACTAATTTATGGAAAACGTTCCCACTTTCAAATATGGTGAACAGTCCACCATCTTGTTGACTGTTCTTTGTCTGTATGCAGGTTCTTCTGTGTTAGAATGCTATATGTAAAAAAGACACATGCTGCAATGGGGGTGCTATTTCAATGGGTTATATCAGAGAGTAGGAACAAACAAGGAAGAGCACGTGTTGGGATCTGAAGGTGGGACAAATACCTAAATAATGTCATACAGTAAAAGGTAATGTCAGAAAAATGACCCACTGTTCACTGCTCACTCAGCACAGAGAGACTACCTGGAGAGCAACAAAGAAAATGAAGCACCTAAAAAGTATTTCCTTCAGCAGTTGGCAGAGCCCAAAAAAGAGCTTAAGGAGAAAGCGTATTGGATTTAGATTTGCCAGGTGGACAGAAGAACCATTGCAAATGACTGATAATCTTGTTGCTCTGTAACATGAAACAAAATACATCTGTTGGAAAGCATGAATGTCAAATATTTGGTATCTGTGTGAAATATGGCGAAAGAGATGGTTTCATTTTAAGGTAAGTGCAACACAGGAAATAATGTTTTTGCCTTGTTTTTGGGTGCAGATCCAGGGCCCCAAAGGAAATGGGTGGCACTAACCGAGCTATCTTATTGCTTTGGTAGGTGATATGTCAGGACTGGTCATATGGTGATCTGACCTAACCAGGGTCCTATCAAATGTCATCCATTTGAGGTCTCATCAGGATCATATTAGAGATATCTTAAACAAAATCTGTACATATGAACTTTTATTTAGAGTATATAGCCAAGTTTAAGTAAAAATAACACATTTGTCTCAAAGGGCTTTACAGTCTGTGCAACAGCGACACCCTCTGTTGTTAGGCCCTCAAATCAGATGAAGAAAAACTTGTACTGGTGAACTACAAAACATTATGATTCCATACACACTTTGCCCAGGTAAATGAACAAACAAGTTTATTTAAGCACTGTAGTAATTGGGTAGCATTCAATATCCTGCAGCAGCATGGGGGTACTGTGACAAAATACTAATAGGCTTTTGGAAGTGGCGGAATAAGACGGAGCCTGTCTGAGTTTGGAGTTACTAACTTGGCATGTGTTGGCCTCCTGGGAGCCAATATTCAAACAAAACAAATAGCTAGTTTGTTTTTCTTTATTTTTTGGAGAGTGTGTTTTAAATGCAGGTGTTTTCTACGTCAGATACCTGACTTTAAAGGTATTAAAGGTTTATTTCTTGTATGAGCCAGATTTATGCATATAAAAATACAGGTTTCAATTTCTCAGCTAACACAAGGTACAAACAGCTTGGTATATTTGACCCTGAGAGAATACCACTACAGTAAACAGGCTTACAATAACAAGGTTGATGGTTTGGCCTTTGGAGGCATGTGTTGGAAAGGTGAACCATGATGTCAAATATTTGTCTTCTGGGACATGTATGAAATATCACATCAGCACAGGTATGACATTTTATGGTAAGTGCAACACGGGAAATTAAGTTATGTGTTCTTGGGCAGAGAACCAAAAGACCTAAAATGCTCACAAGGTCCTAATTGTGTTGTCTCTTAGGGCTATCTTGGAGTAATCCACATTGGATACACTAGTGATTATTTCCTAAAGTAGAACAGTGCATAATAAAACTAACTGATGTGTTCTAATAGCTTTGGGCAACAGTGGCACAAAGAAATAGGATACATGGAACAAATGCTGATATAGTTTTTGCTGTTTTGATTTTTTGACCTATTCAACATGTTGGAAAATCAGAAAGTTCAGTCAAATGTAGTAATATGCCAATCACCACCATTTTCTCTTTAGAGTTAGTCAGATTCAAGTCCTTGATTTCAAATATTTACCTTGTGTGAAGTGACATTTATCTTCTGATGCCATTGTTATGATCAAGTGTCATTAAATGTTAAAGGTAATCAGCTCTCTTACTTCAATCTGCAGCAAGGCCTCCTCTCTTTGGCGAAGCACCTCCACGTCCTCCTCACTGATTTCAGACAAGAAAGCCTGAGCGCCTCCCTCTGAGCATGATGCTTCTCCGAACAGTGGACCCTCCTCCACCTGCTCGGTGGATGGGGTTTGAGGACTCTGTAGGTGTGTGCACAAACACATTAGATTAGATTAGATTAGATTAATAGCTGCAATTCTGGTAGATACAGCTATAACAGCAACAATTACAGTATAATGTAATTTGGACTTGCTCTGGCTGGGTTCCCTGAATCTGCAGTTCTGCTCAAAGTTACAGAGTATTATAGTGAGCTTCAGCTCATTGTTTAGCTGTCGCACCAGGTTCTTCAAACTGGAAATCAAAAACAATTTAGTGAAGTTGCATGGCTGTTTGGTGTAGCCAGTTATGGCTATTTGAACAGTGCTTGTTAGTGCACAGAAATATAGGATTTGGCTAGGCTGTTAAAAACATAGAAAGCTGAGCATGCTCACACTTTGTTACATGTGCAAACCAAAGTAGAGGAAAAAGGAAAAGACATATAGTCAAAGACAGAGAGACAAGCCTAGTTGAGTTTTTTGCATTGCTAATGTGTTCCACCTTTGTACGGCTGACTGCACAACTAATTTATGGTAGAGGGGCCATAGTGGGTCAGAGCACAGGGACTAACCTGGGCTGAGTCACGGCACTCTGTCTACTGGCCATGATCTGACTCACCACTCCTCAACAAACTCTGCAACATCGTGTTCACTCCTCCACATACATCCTCGCTGCAAACGCACGGGAATACATTTGTACAGCACACAGATGGGAAGGACTCTCAAGACAATCATCCTCACACCTTACTTTGTGAGTTCACACAGTTTCTCAAGTTTTCTGCAGTCAACTCCAGTTGACTCCAATGACATTAATTTGAAGATGGGGGTGAGAAACAGTCGATAACATTTGCATTGATCTGCAAAATATCTAAATTCATATGTATGAAATTCCAAATGTCAGGCCGCCTCGCATCATTTCCTGTTTCTGTACTGTAAAAGTCTGCTACTTCATGTACAGAAAGAACAAAACTACTCCTACTAGACTAGACTACTCCTACTGCTACTACCTATAGTCCTGTAGATGCAGCATTAGTTTCAATAGTTTCTTTTACACTGTACTCAATGATTAGAGGACTTGCTACTATGTATTTAAGGTGGTTAGAGTTATATAACATACCCTTCAGCTCACCGCCCCCAGCGCCTTTTACCTCTAATGCTAGCAGTATAAAAGACCTTGATAATATTCTTTCAGAGGGACATAAAACCTTAATACATACGACTTTCTCCTCTGCGGAAAAAGACAAATTTTAGAGGCTCATTGGCAGCAAAATTGTTCTTCATAGAACTGCTACTGTCACACCAGATGAAACTATAAATAATTTGACATTCGGTTCAACAGCAAGGTGGTATTTAAGATGGTGTCCTTGGAAGAAATCCTGCACCATGGTGTAGTAACGTTCAGTGAGATACATATTGTTAAAATTTGTTTGAGTTATTTGACTTTAAAAATATGAACTTATAAACATGAGTTTTTCTGACGTGAGGTCTTTCAACTCGAACTGTTCAGTTGAATAAATGCACCGCTGAGAGTTTGTGAAACTCATTATAAAGCTACTGTAGCTATTTTCGCAGCCTGCATTATAACCTCCTAGTTTCTTACAGTGTGAGCAAGCTTCTTTTTAGAATATTTCAAATCATGCTAACCATGGATAAAGGGAATGAATTCAGTAAATTAAGTACATTCACAGATTTAAACTAAATTACTGTGAGGATTCTTGGATGTTTTCTGATTTTGGGGCAAAATGATTTAACTGAAGAATACATTTTCTAAACTTTTAATATCTTTACATGACTGTTAAACTGTCATAGTGCAATAAACACACTTAAGAGCACTTGAGTCACCTTAGTATCTCAAGTTAACTCAATTTCAATCAACTTAACTAAGATAGATACATTTACATAGATACATGTTCAAAACCCAACTATTAACTTGAACTAACTATTAGACCCACGTTCAGCTAAATTCCACACCAAGTCACACCCATACTTTTATCAATTTGTATATTGTAGAATGGCAATAAACATTGTGAATCTTGAATCATTTTTAAGATTGGGCAGTGGACTGGGAGAACATGTTGTGATTTCAAGGATAGTAGGCAGATTAAAAAAATCAGTGAGTTCAGTTTAAGTAATCTAAAATTAGGATTCCTTCACTTATAGTCTGATTGCAATATGGATTGTGTTTCATTTACTGATTCCCAGCCTTTTCACTGGACTACACAGTGAAACTGAACTCTTACCAGTAACTGATTTAAATTTAGTTTTTTTTTTTTAAAGAAAGAAATTTCAGCAGTGCATAAGAGCAGGGAGTGATGAATGGAGTCCACTGTAATAAGTGGAAGAGACCAGGCTAGTCAGAGTTTCAAAGGAACCCTTGTGAGGATGCAATCGAGCAGAGAAATGCCATCTCATCATCCTGCTCTTTCATGAATGACAGTGAAACAAAGGGCGGATTTTCACCCTGCATATCAGCTCACCTTCTTCTTGTCTTTCTGTGCTGGAGGGAGCAAAGCCCTTGAGCGCTCTGCAATTTTCTGAAAGAGGAGCAAATGAAGAGAGAGGGTCAAGCAGACTCTTTGTCCTCATTAAAGATTTTTTTTTTTCATTGTGCCTGTGCACCACCTAGCACTTCACACATGCACACTGTTCTGTCAGCTCCATCTCTTTATCGTTTATTAATGAGAACTGAATAACCACAGGAATAGATTTATGAAAGCAAATTGATAAATGAACACACGTGGCTACCTTCTGCAGGTCTGCATAGCGCTGCACAGACTCCGAGAGTTCTGTCTTCAGTCTGGTCAGACGCAGACGGTCTTGCTGTGCAACAAAACAAGATTTGCTTTAATTCACTCTAATTCAGTTTGATCCGCTGTTTGTTCATCACAATGACAGTGAATCAAGGGGGGAGGGAAAAAGAGCACAAAATACCCGTGAAGAGCCGCTGATAATATCTGAGAGCTGTTTGATGAGCTGGCTTGTGCTGGTGATGACTTTATTGGTTTGCTGCTGTGTGGAGTGTCTGGAGAAAAAAAAAAAAAAACAGAAGAAGAGAGACAGAAAGAAGAGAGCACATTAGAATAATTCAAATACATAAAACCAGTCAATCTGTTTTTAGTCATAAACTATATAGCAGCTATATTATACTGGGAACAAGGGAGAAGCATCAGAAAATGCATCTAACCCATGAATATTTTCATACTTCAACCCCAATGCTTTTCAGGCAACTAGCCTATATTCATTTGACCACAATTTCACAAATCACTCAACAACATGTAGAGTACTTCAAATTTTTAGTCTCAATAACAAAAAACTGTGAGTAAGGTAGTTAAAATAATAATAATAATAATAATAATAATAATAATAATAATAATAATAATAATAATAATAATAATAATAATAATAAGCAAAATGAAAGTGATGAGCACTTTAATGTGTCAACCAATATTATCCATTATAGTATTTTATGAGCTTTTGTACTTAAGTACCATTTTGAATGAGGAACCTTTGCTTGTAATCATAATAAATCTAGTTTGTTATATCCACACTAGTTTGAATATTTTAAGCAGAATGTTTGTATGGGAAAAGGAATCTCTTTCAAAATAAAGATTCCTTTTTTATCTCTTTTGATGCAAAGATGCAAATGAAATAAGAAAGTAATAATACCTATCAATACATTGTTGACATATTTCATAATTATCAAATATAAAATTCTAATTAAAATCATGTTTAGGCTACTGCTTTCCCCAGTAGTGCAGACTGCTGGTTGTAGATAAACCTCCTGGTTAGTCAAACTTGTTTGGAAGAGACACGAAGAAGAAGAATTATTATAACTGTCGTTTCCATCACAGTCCAACACAGTCCAACTTTCTGCTGCATCTTTTGCTGTGTAGTGAGAGATTATTAGATTACTGTAGGTGCTCCCGCTTTCTGCTTTTCTTCCAAATAAAGTCCAACCTAATCTGGCAAATGGAGCCAAATTGCTGGCTTGTTCACAGTCTGTCCGATTGTCTAAGTGCTTGTCATAGGTGGCGCCAGAAATATTTTCTTTCTGAAGCTAGATGTGGGCTTTAGTATCAAATGGTGGGGCTGACATTTTTAATTAATACATTTCTATGGTGCATAGCGTTTAAAAATCAGTTTCAAGTATTATCACATGTCATGCCTACATGTACCACACATAATAGTATAGCATTCACACATTTAATACAAGTAAAATGTATATAATACCCTAATAATCCTTTTAAGGAGAATCTATAACAGAGGGAAACAGAGCAACTAGTGCCTGTAATAGGCAGAAAAAGGGGAGTAAGACATTTGTGCATTTATTATTTTTAGACTGATTTATAGACAGCGGACAGATGCAGAAGTAGCAGAAGGAACAGGCATGTTCAGAGAAGCTAAAGCCACGGTTTGCCTGAAACTGTGTCTACACATGAGGTGGACACTGAGGGACAGAAAGACTGGTCATATAAAAGAAGCTGCAGCTCCTTTTTGGACGACTGTGCGTTCTTCATATGGCTGATTTCACTGAGAGCAGTGCTCGGTGCAGGTTGAGTGGGCTGTTTGAAATATTTCTATCAAGCTGTTATTGCACCATGGTGAGCTTATATCTGGTATGACTTTACTGTGAGCACAGTTCAGGTTACTGTTTAGTTGCTATTGTAATTGGGGGCACTAATTCGTGGTGCCTCCTAATTACAATAACCTTCACTACTAAAACTGATAGAAAAAAAATGACACGTATTTTCCTGTGATTGACCATAATGCAATGTAGTCAAAGCCATACACTATTATGATCAGGCCCCAACATTTCTACAGTAGTTACAGTTATGGCACTGGCAAATATCTACACGCTTACCAACGTCTTTGCTTTACAGCCACTCACTTCACTGTACGTTTGTTGATAGTCATTCTGAGAAACACAGGCAATTACTAACTGTATCAGCCAGTTCCAGAGGAAAATAAAACACAAACACATCAGCTGGAAAAATCTCCCATGTCACACACCTACACAGCACTCGCTGAGCTGCGGTGCTTTCAGGTTCATATGGAAGAGATTACATTTAAGCAGCAAAGTAACTGAGTATTAACAGCTGTCTGATAGAGGTGAAGAGTGTAACACAGCCAAATCCTCTCTATTCCATCATGTTTTTTTTTTCCTGGTAAGCTCCACTGGGGTGAAAGGCTGAAGTTGCAGCCATATTCATAACTGTCCAGCACCTCAGCTAGAAATGTGGGTTAAGACAGTTATTAAATATCTATGCAGGTCAGGTCATTCTGGGCTTACAATTCCACCTCAGCCCCCCCCCCCCTCCAAAGGCCAACTCCCATTCTCCGAGCTTGACACTGTAACAGGCTGCCCCACAGAGATATGGTGGGTCGCTCCGCAAACATACCACTTCCGCTGCATGCTCAGTTATTGATCTACATGTAACTAGTGGCAGGGGGATCAGGCAGACCACAGCGCAGTGGGCCTGGAAGAACCTAATTCAACATATCACGCTTGAAAAACATCAGCCACTATACAGTATGTGTGCATAGCTGGGTTAATAAGAGTTGAAGAGTCGGTACATGGGGTACAAGTGAATTTTACTGTAGAAATAAAAGTTTTACTATAAGGAAATAATTGAATTGGACTGCAGCCATGGTTTCCTCTCTGACCCAAGTCAGAGCAGAACAGACAGGAAGAGTGTCTTCTATGTGAAGAAGCCTTGCACTTAACCATGAAATCATTTTAGAATGCTGTGGACACACGAACTGGAGGAAAATACGTTCTGTTATTTGACTATATATTGTTGATTTGTTAAGCATTAATGATTTTACAATTTGTCAATACATTTTCATTATGTTAAGAGAAAGGCTAATGTGGTTGCTATTATAATCCTCACAAAAAGGTACAGTGCCAACTTTTATTGACCACGATTGATTTATAATGTAAAGAATGAAACATCCAAGGGGGGTGAATACTTTTCATAGGCACTGTATTTGTGGTTGCAGTTTAGTTGTGTAGGAACATAACTTGATGGAGACAGGGTTGCTTATGTTGCTGCTATATTACTGTTGTAAGAAGATAATAAAATGCATTTGCCTAAGCTTAGTTAGTATGATAATATAAATAGAATATTCCAAAGAATGCTATATTGTGTAACAGCAGAGAATAATCAATACAATAGAAAGCTTCTAAGTAGAGTACGCGCTGTACTATAGATTTGCCTTTATGATCAGCCATTACAGTACAGTATATGCTTTTTGATTAGGAATGCATTTTGCTCACAGTCACACCAGTCTTAGTCAGAATATGGATGCAAACACACACATAAACACCATAAACACACACCACACACATACACACATAACAACAGAAAGATTAACAAGTGCTAAACCTCAGCCTGATGCGTCATCATTTAGCTGTAAAGCAGCAATAGACATGTGAGGGATTATTTTGAAATCACAGCCAGCTAATGCTCCATCATGTTACCCACCAAAATTACACAGCAGGGTACAGACTGCACGGCTGGCACTCTGCATTAGGGATCTGGAGGAATGACAAATAAACCTCCGAATGAATGAGCAGCTGTGATGCACTATGTGAAACAAACAGAGATTTTTTAGGAACACCTATGATGCACTGAACAATCTACTTGACATTCATCGTTGAAATCCGTCAGTCATGAGTATACTGCAACAAGAGAAACTCCAGAGGTTGGACAATTTCTTAAATCCAAGAGGCAGAAATACCTGACATGATTTTGACACAACATGACTAGAATGAATGTCATTAGCCACCACTACAATGGCACTGTATTAAAACCCTAGCAGTCTAAACATTATGTTCCAACGCAATAACTGCAAATTTGATTATGTTTCATAGAGAATGTAATGATTTTAAGAAGCAACACATTTACTATTGAAAACCAGGAAAGGAGGAGGCTAGGGTGAATAATTCTATACAGTGACAAGAATAAATATTGGCACTGTTTTTATTTTCCTGGTTTACTGGATAAATTGGTCAAGAGATATGATCTGCTTCCACTCAGACATATTCACAGGACATCTGGTGTACATATTATTCTACAGGGTATATATTTATTTAAGGATCACCGGACTATAATGGTACTAATCATTCATTGCTTTACTTTTAAGCTTAAAACTCAATTGAAAATGAACTGGCAACATAAGAACAACAACTTTTAATAATGAGTCAAGGAATAGAGTTAAGGAAAGGCAATCTGATAAAAGTTGCCGCCTGTCATCTAAAAATACTGTGTAGCAGTGCTGATGAGCTGTGGTGGATCATCTGTGAGTCAGTGAAAGCTCCGCCCACCTCTGACACACTGTTACCAAACAATCAGGGCTCGCCCACTACTGAGGACCCCCGAGAAGACCTCTGCAGTTTCGCTGCGCAGTGATACATCTGCTAGTCACACTCTTCCCCCACAACAAGCCCGAGAGCCAGGCGGCCAGAAACAGCATGCAAAAGATTGGAATTGCTCACACTGTGAATTTCAATCAGTCACCTCTGTTGTGCGTTTCTCCCGCCTGCTCGGTGTTTGGTATTCCTTTGAGGTCTGGCTGGCCCCGGTGAAGGAGAACTGAGGAGCCTGGGAGCAGCTGGCTGCAGGGGGAGGTGTGAAGGATGAAGGCGGTAGGGTGTGAGGGAGTGGAAGGAGGGTAGTGGGAGGCTACTGTTCTCTGCCTGAAATCCTAGTTTCAGGACTTTCCAGGACGGATCATATCATATCTATCACACTGACATATTCTAAGAACTAAACTCAACAAACCGGAGCTGCTTCATACGCGTCGCTGACCACTCACTGGCTCAGATGACAATGCAGGGGAACATTTGTAAAACTCAGCACCATCTCAAGTCCAAAATATACCTGTGTTGTATGATGATGCCTTGCCTACAATGACCAGGGGTAAGTTTAGCACATCAGCAGCCTCAACATCTACACAGCTTCAACTGAAGCACTCGTGTGTGCTCAGATGTGTTTTTGCAGCACTATAGGCCAACACACAATCTCTGTCGTTCCCACAGTTGTCCAGCGGGTTGTCCAACCTCAGCAGAAGAAAGCAAATCTCTGTTCTCACTGGTTCCTATGTATAATAAAAACACCAACAATGACTGTGGCAAAATTGATTGGAACTGATGTCTAACAAGGCTGATTGAATTAAAATGTAAATGTAAATTGGAATGATCCAACAGTAAACCTGGCACTGACAACACACATTAATCATACATACAAGTATGTTGTGCAGGAAGTAGTAGGTCATTGAGTTAAGAAGTGGCCTCAGCAGCTGTTTGTTACACATGCACATCAGTTCATCCACTGGTGTTGTTTGAAATCGTCAGGGCAAAATAAAAAGAGAAACGACGAGTGTGTTTTCCATTCCCCTGTTTTCATGCATTTTCAATTTGCACATAAAAAAACCCGGCATTGGAAATGCTGGAGTTGAAAAGTTGAAATATTGCAGAAAGGAGTTTATGCTTGATTGAGGTGGAAAAGTAGCTTAATCAATAAACACACACACACACACACACACACACACACACACACACACACACACACAATGTGATGGAATGCAATGGAAAACAAAAGATATGGGGAATAAATCATGACATTTGTGAAGCATGTGACTTGAATGTCTACTGAGGACAGAGACAAAAGCGAGTGGCAGGCAAAAATACAATAAATAATGGATAAGATCTGTGTAGAGGGTTGAGGAGCTAACAGAAATATTATATTTCCATCAGGCTTTATACATTTTTTAAACCTTTTTTTTCTTATAACTCTGACACCTTGCTGTGCCCTCCTTCTGTGCTTTAATGGCACTGACTGAAGACTTGTCATCAACCCCTTACACGCTGCCCACTCAAGGCTGGTTTACCACGCCGATATGCCTCCTCGCTGTGTAAAATGTACCAGAGCCGCGTGGGGCGTCTATGCTGACCCTCCTTTAAGCTGCCTCCATATCCACAGGTGAGGTAGTTTCATCTCAGTATTAATAGAACTGACCTGAGGCGGTGTCAGGGGTTGGGGTGAAAAAGTGTGGGTGAAGACCAGTTACTGGGGTAGTTCCTCCTGGAAGGGTTCCTCCACGTTCACTGGAGGACAAACAGCATTCAGGATATGATTCAAACCAAGATACAACTGTCAAACATTCTGCTCATTCATGTCCGTAGCTACTGTTACATTCAGCTTTGTCGGAGCTGCGTGTGAGGGATCACACATAACACTACGCTGAAGATATGGGGAGACTCTACAAAGAGCCCATACGATGTGCAAGCGGTTGGTAGAAAGCAGCAGAAGAAGTTTTTTTAGTTTATTTGATGACACAGCCCAGTCGGTCATGCATTATTATATTTAACCAACCTCAGTTTACTCTAAAGACACAATGATAAGTCTCCATTTCTCCTCCAGCTTCTCATCACTCACAGGTTGCTACAAAAAAACTGAATCTGTGACCATAATCCTTTAAGATCATGTCGTACTTACATTAACTCTGTGCCTCATCAGTTATGTTTTGAAAGTGATGCACATCGATATGCATGTTATATTCATGTCAGACAGAGAATGTCTGGGTGCTGGTGAGAAATAAATACTACATACTAAATATTTTTAAGACAGCTTTATTAAAGTTAGCGTAAATAGACAAAGGCGTCTTAAACAAGGGGCCACCTTCTCACCAATACAGTGAAGTTTCTATCTGAAAAAGAGGTAATCTACTGTATCTCAATGCACCAAATCCTATCACAGACAGGGGTTAATTTATCAAGATATCATTTCCCACTTAGGTCTAGATAGATTTCAACACTGCTAACAGATGAATTCATATGTTTTGTTTTTTCTTTGTATCACATTGTGTTGTCCAAGAATCCCACTTGTTATTACTCATTGATCAGATGAGAACTCTGGAAAGGATGGAAACAAATTGTCTGGCTGCACCGTATTTCTGTGCTCCAACATCTCTCTGGTAACAGTGTAATTTGCACTTGGTTTGAATGGATGGTGCTGCACATGTCAAATCTGAGGCTGCATTGAGTTGCACAGCAGGCTGCGGTGCAGGGTACACATCTACTCACGTCCTACAGTGCATATTCAACACAGAAGCACAACTCAAGCTTTAGCCTCACCTCTTGTCTTAATAGCAGACATTACACAGATTTTGCACTAGGGAGCTGGCAGCTTCGGACATTTGTGCCTTCATCAATCCTCCAGGTGATGTCTAGATACGTTTTAAATTTGTTTTAAAGCAGTCATGCTTACTAGGCCCTTAAATCTATATGCTGTAGGTGGTGAACATAACTGTGCTCATTTACACTCCACAAGGTTCTTTACCAGCTCTCCTATGTCAAGGAAATAGTTCTGATATACCCGACAAGCCGACTCCACATGCATGAAGCGACTGTTCCTGGAAACACACTTGACATTTTACATTTACATTTATAGAGATGTATTTCAGGTGCTTATCGAAAGAGACTTCCAGTGAGAGCAACAGTAAAGTACAACCCAATTCCCAGTTCACCAACGCTGTAAAATGACACACACACACACACACACACACACACACACACACACACACACACATATTACTGCAGTTCTGAAATCCATCTGACATTTAAATGTGCAACTCCGACAGAACATACACCTACTGTTGGTTCACACGTACGCATGGCTATATGAGAGCGGCGCATTAATGTGGGTTTGAGAGGCAGAATGATGCCTGCTCGTTGTGTAAGAGTGGAGGAGGAAGAGGTGGAGAGGTGCATCCACACAGTCATGGTCTCGGTCGGTAAAGATGGCTGTGACATTTCTACCCGCTTCCTGCATGTGCCCGATTGAGTTTGTGGTGAATGTTGACTTCCCTGCTTTCTAGAAATGACTTATACATCTGTGACGTGATTACACAGTAGAGTAATTACACGCAACAACAAAACTGAATACACCCCCTGTGCAATATCACTTAAATGTTAATTCATTCTAAAGTGAGCCATCCTACGAACAATAATTGTATTTATTTTATTTTAAGTGCAGGGTATTTGATCTAACAGGTTAGATAGAGCACCATGACAATACAGGCCGCGAGGCACAAAATACAACTGCAACACAACCGTACATTTGACTGTAAGTCTTACAGTCTGATTCATATTGTACCTTTAAGCCTCCACACTGCACACTCAAGTCTTGATATTTAGGTGTCAAACTCCAATCAAACTAATTCAAGATGCTTTAATGCTTAATCAGTGATGTACTGAGGGTCAGTGTCTTTCTTCTCCTGAAGTAGGGGGACAGTTCTGTGGTATAGCCCAGCTAACAGGTTGTCTGCTACACACCTTGATGTCTTCTTGCAATCACACATGGTGCATTCAGTTTCCATTAATAAATATAATACTGTTCATTCAGAAAAGAATTGCATAAAAAGAGAGCCAAACACATGCAGCCACACTAAAATTGTGGTTGTAGTTGAGTTATATACATTTTTAGGAGGTAGACTGGACTAACAGAGAGTTCTCTGTTTTGATCTGCGCTGTATCTAATGCAACAGGGCTCTATATGAACAAGTAAGAAAGAGAAAGAGACTGTGAGCTGCTGAAAAGACTGTCCATAACCAGGAGGACGGACTCTGTCATTAAAAGCACCAGTGGACATACACGACATTGAAAATGTGGACGTGCCAAATATTGGACAGATAAACACTGTAAACAAAACAGGAGTAAAGCGCTAAATGAAGAGTGGACTGACTTCTGCTGCAGTTGGTTCTTTCATTATAGTTTATTTAAATAGTTTCATTTGTCAAATTAATTGGCTTCATTCTTGTTAGGTTCTGGTTGTGTGTGTGTGTGATAATAATAACCCAATTTTACTACAACACAACACAACACAACACAACACAACACAACACAACACAACACATTGTTTAGAATATGATGGTGTTAGTTGTAACATTTCAAAAGTAGAAATCAAAGTCAACTTTTAATTAAAAAGTCAGCAGAAGAGTTTGGAAAACTAAAATGAGGTTAAAATGCAACAGGTCAGCATCGTGATCACCTCTGTGCTCGAGGTCTGGAGAATCACTGGTCTAACCACGGCTGGAATCTACTTAGGTTCTTTGATCCATTATGAAGACATAGGTAGAAGCCTCAAATCCTACAGCCTACATCAGGTGGGGAAAGATGCTGCATTCAAGTGTTAAAAATCATCAGTTACCAAACATATACTGAGTGTTGTTAAAAGACAGTGGTAAATATGCTCCTGTCACACGCTTTTCTCAAAGTGTTTCTGGCTTTAAATCCAGAATGAGGAAAAAAATCACACTTCTCAGTTAGTCACAACCTCACACAAGATTCATGGCTGAGTTTGTCAGTCTGGCCTATAGATGCCCTCCATCCATCCTACCCACACCCCTGTAACTCACCTTCTCTTAATAAATGCAGCGCTTCATTAATTTTTTGGCAACAACATAATTGCAGTTGCAGTTTAGTTGCACAAAAGTGTGATTTTCAGGGCACATGGTTGTTTACCTTAGCCTAGCATAACAACTGGAAGCTGTTAGCACAATGATAATCTTTTTTTTTCACTTGTACACAAAGACAAAATAAACATTTGTAGCATACAGGACTGAATGAATAATAACATCACACCTCACCATCTTCAGTCTTTATTGAAAAAGGATGTGAAACAAGCTGATACTGTGCTTTCGGCAGGACACACAACAAAAACAATTAAAAAGAAAACTGTTTATTATGATTTTTATTTATAACCTAGCCTCTACACTTATTTTGACACTATGGTCAACAAAATAGGTAAATAAGCAGCTTTATTTCTTCTGATAAGTGTCTGTAATCACCTGATAATTTACAATTATGTTTCCTGAAGAGAACATCTGGTGCTAATTATGGAGGAAACAGAGACAAAGTTCTGAAAGTGTGGATATGAGAGTTTATTTATTATTCATCTATTGCCAAAGATTAATTTTCTCTAAAGAATTGCTACAGCTGAAATAATTGTTGAAAACGAACATAAAATGGGTCTAAAAACTGAGTAAATAAAATAAAATGGCGTGAGAATAACTTACTACATCTTACTCTGCTTTCAATTTCAACCTGCCACAAAACTGTTAATGTAGTGAAGTTAAAAAAGTACAATTTATGGTTGAAATGCAGCGTGTTAGAGGGATAAAAAATGGCAGAAAATGGTAATACTCAAGAAAAGTACAAGTACTGTGCTTAATTATTTCCCACCACTGGTTAACTGAGGACAAATGGAACGATTTTCTGACATTTTCATTTGCCACAACATTTGTATTTCATTTGTAGCTGGAATTGTACTGTATGATGTAGTAGTAGTGTAGAGTACTGTGTCTATAGTGAGGTCGTCAGACTGTTGGGGGCGCTCTCCTCCAAACAGAGCGTCGTGTCCTCTGGCGTCTTACAGCCAGAGCATCAGTTAATGCTTAATGTGCTAACAAAGACAATGACACTCAAAGGGTGTCGTCCATTAATCCACTTAGACTTTTTGCTGTGTGCATTTCCACGATTACAGGGGCGGGTCAAATTCTATTAACCGTGAGATTTGAGGGGTTTTGTTTTGTTTTTGTTTTGCCTGTAGACTAGCAGTCATGCCAGTGGCAGGCACAAACATGACTTGCTTTTTTGTTGTTTGTGTTACTTTTTGCAGCAGAACTTGGGTGTGTGTGTGTGTGTATGACGATGTGCTGTGTGTGAGGTTAGTATAGCACATGCATGTATATGACTTACTTCAGTCTGACTGGATGGAGATCAGATACAGTAGCTGTACATTATCTGATAAGTCCTCTATATGGTAGCACAGTTAAAGATGAAGGGGAAAAGGCAGGGAGACATGGAGAGCTGGAGGGTGTCAGTGAGTGTTTGGATGGGTGGAGTTCAATGGTCTCTTTTTGGCACAAAACTACTGCTGCTTGACATTTTAGCATTTCAGTAACTTAAGTATTTTATTATCAGTCTTGCTTGAATATCAATTATTAAAGATGAGGCTTTAATAATCGTCCCAAACGATGAATATATCTCACTAACAAGTACTGTGCGTGTATCCAAAGGCTTATATATCAATTTCATTTCTGTCACGGAGCACCATTGTTGTCCAGAAATGATTAAAATCAAATTACTGAGCCACCTGTTTCATCATTACATTAAACCCACATTTTGACTCAATCCCACATACTGTGCACTGCCCTGCTGCCCGGTATACTCCGGCACCAAATGTGGATTAATCCCCCGTCGGAAAATTGTTCCCAAAAATTGCAATGTTCATCTGTTTTAGAAAATATGGGTGTGTTTTGCAAGATATGCGTTTAATACAATCGTGGTGTGGAGTGTTATAGACAGGGCAACATGGCATTAAATCCTATGTTTAAAAAAAACTGAATTAAAAAAGAGCTGAGTTTGAATGAATGCAGATTCAAAATTAATATAATAGATTTTATGGTAGTTGTAATGTTGTATTAATATATATATATATATATATATATATATATATATATATATATATATATATATATATATATATATATATATATATATATATATATATATATATATATACAGAAATATAGGAAATATATTTTCCTAAGCCTTGACCAACTGTCCAATTCACCAAAACCAAACCTACTGAAAAACACACACTTGATAGAGTTTAGAAATCATAACAATCAGTGATGGAGTGACTTTATTATAAAGCAGAGGTGTACAAAGCTGGTTCTCGAGCTTCACCGCCCTACCCACTGATAATTAACTAGATCAGATGTGTTCAATCAGTCAGTAGTAGTAGTATAATAGTTGGATAACAAGCAGGACCGTGGTCATGAAAGACCAGAACTGTCCACTTGTGTTATAAAATGAAATAATACTTTTGTAAGAAGCATCTCCTCCCACAACTTTTCAGAAGACTTTGTTTAACAATGGGCACCGTCAGAGGTACTCACTCATTTAGATATTATTTCAGTCAATAAACCGTCCTAAACAAAACAGGAGCTTAGTCAATAGACATTCAGGAAGGACAGGTCTACTGTCATCAGCAAATACTGAGGCTGTCACTTTCATCCTACGCGGTGTTCTCTATGTGCCATCAAAGCGCTGTAAAGGTGCCAGAGTACCTTTACTTTAAGAGTGCTGTTTTATTGCTAAAATGATTTTAGTCCACTTTACTGTTGTTGAAGTAGAGCATCATTGAGATCAGTGTAGACAGTATACAGATACTTGAAAATAATCTTTATGTGATGGTACAGTTATTATTCTCAGTTCTGGACATGTGTGTCGAACATGATCAAAATGTGTCCGTGCATGTTAAAGTCGATAGCTTTTTTAAGAGAAATCATGCAACTGTAAAAAAAAAAACAAAAAAGAAAAAAGAAAGAAAACTCTACTTAATAAGCTTTAAAACGTCTTGATTAAATTGTTGAATAACTATAAGCCTCCTGACTGTTTTTGGGAACAATCTTTCAAAACACTGAGAGCTGCTGAGTAACACAAAGCATCATACTGGATGTAATTTGCATCAGTCGGAGGCACTCGATGTGTGTTTGCATCCAGCATCAATACTGCTGAAAGAAAATGGGAAGTTAAAAATAAAAGCAGACGAGCATTGTCAGTAAGTTTCCAAGGCGATCATAAAAAATGTTCGATAGAATTGATGACATGCCAGCCAACACAGTGGGATGTAATGCATTTTAAACAGATGCAATCATCTTAGATTGGCCACTCTGTCATCAGCGTTGAATCTGGTAATTGCTGGCAGCCCAACTAAAAAAGAATAATCAATATGAAATAGGGCGATGAAACAAAAAAAAAAAAAAAAAAAAAAGCATTTTCTCTATGATGCATAGATAAATGTAACCCTTGCACCAAACTGGACAACAATTCCACACTGAATGTATGTGTATGTGTGTGTGTGTGTGTGTGTGCTACTTACAGACTCTGTCGTAGCTCTGCTGTATCTCTAGATGTTCCCAGTGATTGAAGATTTTTCTCTAGTGTGACAACTGGGGAGAAATTGCACAACACCAGTATTAGGAGTAAGGCTGTGCTGACTTCATGAACACACATTTACAACAGAACATACAGTGTGAAACAGATTCCAAAAATGTTATTAAAAGTAGCCCTGGTCTAAAGCAAACTGGAATTCTTTGTTCTTTGAAGGATCCCGTGTTAAAGGACTGTGTTAAAGAAACTGAGAACTGAGAAAAAAACGAGAGAGATGAGATGGTTTTTCTATAAAAAGAACCCTATTTTTAAACTGCGTGTATGTAATCCTAATCAGAACTATAACTAATGTCATAGTTTAAGCTAAAAGCTAAAAGTGCTAAAATCAATTTAAATCCAAAAATCAAGCTTCATTAATTCTAATTTAAAGTCTGTGCTAATAATAACATTCACATTAAGCCCATATGGAAATGCTGTATTACAGCTAGTACTAACAACAATATCCATTTAAATGTTGAGCACATGGCCCAAAACAAACGCTATAACATACCCTTTGCCAAATTTAAGTTTTCAACGCTTTGAATCAGAAACGTTCCTTCTTTCTTTGATTGTCAACCTAAATTTGGACATTTTACTGCTTATACACATAAGAGCCCTGCACAACTCTAATTTCTTAAACCCACACCCCTGTTGGAGTGTGGAGTGAAGTGTTCATTGTTATCTATCACCTGCTACCTGCCAACATTTAGTCACGTTTTTCGCTACCCGTACTGCCCCCTTTTTAACCTTTTCAATGCCTAAGCTTATTTTTAGGTCTTTTTTAGGGCAGACTTTTGAGATTTGCTAAGATGTGTAAATATGAGTATACATTTTATTGGTAAAGGATAAATGAAGATGGCACACAGCACAAATAAAATAAATTCAGGTTCGCCTGAAATAAAAAAAGTCCTTTAGGGTGAGAATTCCTTTGGAATCATGCAGCTGTAGCTCTAAAACTCTATCAAATATCTGTACAATATGTGAGCATCATCTCTGCAAAGTTTCATTCTGATAAAGTGAAGCAGAACAAAATAATGGAGGTTTACCACGAACTGTAATTATGGCACAGTTTTCTCAGAAAAAACTCCAAACTATATATTTAAACATTATATTTCATTTATTTCACAAATTGTGTTAAATACTTCCAAATTCAACAGTTTTGGACATTTGTTTGATCGTTTAACTGCCAAATTCGTGATCGCCTTGTATAAAATGTTTGTATGGTCTTTTAGCCCAGATTCTGCATTATTTTAAACCAGGTCACAAGGAAGTGGTTGGGATGGATAGAGGGTGTATAATGTGTAGGACTGACAAGCTGCAGACTTGACTTTAAGTCCAGTGGTTGGTTTGAAGACTATGAACATCTAATATACCATAAAATGCAACATTTTAATTCTAAAATAATTTAAAACCTATTGTACATCCATCCCTAAACTCAGATCCTAATCGTAGAACCTATTTGAAGGCGGGGCCGTCTGGCCAAAATATCCTGGGGCAAAGGTCTCATTAGATTTATTTTAGGGCAGAAGCATGCACTCATGCATATAACACATACTAATGAATGCTCTTTTTACCATTGGCGTTGATCTGGAAGATATTGGAGGAGGTCTCCTGAAACACATCTTGCAGTTCTGAGGGGCTAACCTGTGTGGCTTTAGAGAAAACACAATATCAGCAAACAGTCACCAAACACATTTCATACAGCTTTAATTCTTAACCAGCAGAAGAATTGCTATATTATAATTGTGATTATTATTTTTTTTATCTCTACCCACTGCCTTGACCAGCATTCCAACTACCAACATAACAATTAAGCACCTATGGCTGTTTTTATGAATGTAAAAACATTCAAGTTTCCTACAGGAAGAATACCGGTACTTAAATATTCTAATAATAATATAATCATCTGATATTAAAATACATTCAGAGTTCAGATGATGTCATCTGTGTCTCAACTACAAAGGTCATAGGTTTCCCTACTGCACCAGAATTCATCCCAATGACATGAATGAAATTTTCAGCACAAATCAAAGAAATATGTTAAAGTATGAAAGGCAGGGAGAAGTTTAATATCTTTGAGATACATTTACAGTTTTCGAAGACAAAACCATGGCAGGAGAAAAGTGTGTGTGTGTGTGTGTGTCGCTGTTTTGGTCTCAGATTCAGATATACTGTATTACAACCTTGATGGACAATATAGTCAACAATATAATGCTATGCCCCAGCATTGTAAAGTGTTGGTGTTTGCATGTTAGTATGCTGTCATTAGCATCACAGAAACCCCAGCCACATAAGGCATGACCAGGTTTTTGTGTTGGATCTGGGTCTCAGAGAAGCTGAAAAGGATTTTCAGAAAACACAGCATATCTGTCCATTTGAAAACCTCCAACACACCCAGGCAGAGACTCGTCTACCACAAAGACCGGACTCCAAAACACAAGATGAGCAATATAGTGTACGCGGTCCAGTGCAGTGAAAAATGCTCTGAGCTGTACATTGGAGAAACCAAACAGCCCCTACGCAGGAGGATGGCACAGCACAGGAGGAGTAACACCTCAGGATCTGAATCAGCTTTGCATGCTTTCAACACCCCCTCACTCACTTTTATCTATCTCCAGAAAGATGAGGCCCAATTCACACCTGCACCAGGTTGGACACATCTAAAGACCCACTATAGGGGATAAGAGGGGTTGGCAGAGGTGTGACTATTATATCCTTCACATCCTCCCCTTCCATTGTTTTACCCAACAGGCCTGTTCAGACCACAGGTGGAGTGAAACCAAACCCGGAGCATAAATTTGTGGTCTCTAACCAACTAGCTTCAGACTGAAGACTAGTGAAACGTTTCAGTCTAACAAGAAGGAAGTCCAGTTACCATGACTCAACTTCTGGATTATCGCTGACTGCACAAGGATAATGAACAATAAGAAGTCATTCAATGGTTAAATAGATTCAGTATACCTCTTACATATAAGAGGTTTTGCTCATATTTAAATTAGACTAGATTATTTTATGTTCATGCAGTTTTTGGAAAGAGGGGTGTTGCTGGTGACAGCATGTAATTAAAGCCATGCTGCCGTCTTTCCATTTGCTATGTTTAAAAAAAAAAAAAACAGGCATGGATGGCATTTTGTTTTCCTTCTCATTCATTGTGACTCCTGCTGATAATGATACATGCTTAAAGCCTATTTTTCTTTTGAAAGAATTCAAACAATCATTATGTTAAACACACCGATTCTAGCTGTGTATATTGAGTATTGTTATGTATATTGTTATTATCATGCATAGACATGAAAAATGAATGGACTACAAGGCTGCAAACACCTCTAATGTGGAAGAACTGGATGAATGATGATAGACTGAACAGGGAAAATGGTGTGGCACTGAGCCACAGGCTGGCAGAAGGAGTGGTGAGTCTGCTTTATAAGTTATGTGGGCAGTGCCATTTTCCTTGTTCAAAAGCGCATGTCATTTCAAATGACAGGGAGGATTAATGGCCTGGAGCCATTACAGCAGGCTGAGATCAACATCAGGACCTGTATAAGCTTGTGCACACAAGCCATCTCACCGCCCTTTTGTCAAACAGAGCACCCAGAAATTACTGCAATTGACTAGTTTTTTGTGACATGGGCAAAAGTGACGGGGTATAGATAAAATGCTAAGTAAGCACCAGTATTTGACAAATAGGGGTCCAAACTGGCACAGTGAAAGACATAAAGAGACATGAACAGACAAGTCGAGGAAAACAAAGTAAAGCTGGACAATGAAACCACACCACATGATGTTTTTCTCCTTATATCTAATGTTCAACAAATTATTAACAAATACAATGTGTGTAAAATAATAACACAAAAAATTCTGATCTTTCATGTCTTTATTGAGAACAACCATAAAAACCTCATAGTGCTCAGACCTGCAAATTGTTCTGGAGGATTTTGAGATCATTCTTTCTGCAGAACTGTTTTAGCTCTGTCATATTCTTTGGAAGTCACATGTGTGGGTCCCTTCAAGTCGCTCCATAGCATCTCTTTTGGGTAGAGGTCTGGGCTCAAAAGGTGGATTGTGTTTTTCTGTAGCCATTCTGTGTGTTGGGTAATTGTCCTGTTGCATCAGTTTCAGCTGACGTACAGACATTCTCACATTATCCTGAAGAATGTTTCGATACACTTGGAAATATGTTTCCCCTCAATCACTGCAAGCTGGCCAGGCCCTGATGCAGCAAAGCAGGCCCAAATCATGATGTTTCCTCCACCATACTTTATGATTGGGATGATGTTTTCAAAATGATATGCAGTGACCTGTTTGTGCCAGATGTAGTGCCGTGTGTTCTTTCCAAATAGTTAAGTATAATTTCATTAGTCCACAAAACATTTTGCTAATACTGCTGTGGAGTGTCTGTGTGTTCTTTGGCAACTTCAGGCGTGCAACAATGTTTTTATTAAGTAGTAAGCAGCAACTTCCTTCATGGTGTCCTGCCGTAGACACCCTACTTGTTCAATGTTTTACCTACTGTAGACTTATGAAGGCAGATGCTAGTCAGTTCCAATGATGCCTTCAAATCTTTGGCTGTTATTCGGGGTTGTCTCTTTACCTCATTAATGAGTGTTTGTTGTGATCTTAGATTCATTTTGATCAAAGGCCCACTTCTTGGTAGAGTCCCACAGTCTCAAAGTAACTCTCAGAGGCTGTTATGTCTATAGCATGTCAAAAATACTTGAGTACTTGAATGTATTGCAATAATTCTAGGTAAGTGGTTACTTGGTTTCTAAAAGTGAACAGCACATTTATTAAACAATAATAACACTTTGGAAATTAAATTGCTTAAGTGTAGTTTGGGTTAATGGATGAAAGGTTTTATCGTACATTGTTCAATTATTGCTGTCTGAAAAGAGAAGACTTTTCAGTGATAAACTATGCAAACAGTCACTTTATTACATTGATAAAGGGTTAGGAAACTGTAATAATTCCATCATCTAGAGCCACAAAATGAAATATCAGCAGTGACATATGGTAGGATAGTGTGATTGCATGAGGATACATAAATACATTTAATATATAAATAGGGCTTTACTTATTATTGCCAGCAACTCTTCAGCAACTTAACAACCCTTAATCATGACCTTAACCAAATATTTATGGTATGTGGACACACCTTAAGATTACATTGTCAATCTGCTCATTTAAATTTAAATCATAAATCTACAACAAGATAAACTGTATTAACAACTGTTGGCTGGACTGGTTTTCAATTTTGTATTATACATTAATTTATCATACACAGATGGCATGGACCCTCTACCATAGGATGCAGTTTAGTGGTAAACTCAGCATTTAACCCAAGAGAGGAGGAGGAGGAGGAAGGCAACATGGTCAACCGAGGCTTCTTAAGTAATGGTATGTATCATGTCACAGGAACACTAGAGCAAGACAGCAGCTGATCTTCAAAACAAGGTTCCTTGGTAATAGGAAAGCAAAGCACTGACACATATTCATAAAGGATTCACTTGTAGATGTGTCCACTCCAACTTTAGTAATCTATTTCATCATCACAGTATCACAGCCTTTTTGCTGATTTCAATCTTGCGTCCTTGACAAACCTGTATCTGTGATGAAGTTGTATTGCTCTTCTGATGATGTAATCACTCTTGTTCTGCATGATCAAGCTTTGTATAAACTGATTCCACAAAGTGTTCTTATTCATTGTATGTGTCCTACCTTTTTTTGTTTTTAAACCCTCAACTTTCTGATTATTTCCTGGTTCACATGACAATATTACAACTTTTCTATGTGGTATGATAACTGGACCTCAGTGTATTGTTCAGTTCATACTATCCTTACATGGGGAAGGAACATTTTTTTAGAGCCCACAACACATAATCTGCATTTTCATGCCCATTTCACAGACCCCACTGTTCCTTGGAAGGTTAACTGTTCCATAGAGGACTATTTCACAACCAGTGTTTGGTAAAAGGTTTGGAACATTTCAGAAGCTTTTTTATCTTTTCACACTTGAAACTTTTCTCTCACATTAACATGTCGACACTTTAACATGCATATATCAGCATGCCACTTCAAAGTTGTACTGATATGCACTGCCTTCAAAAAAAAAAAAAAAAAAATCTCTCGACAAATTTAGTCTCTCTGTGGTTTGAGAAGTGTGTCTGATACGGTCATAACTTTGATTTTGTCCTATATTATATCCTTTCAGAGGCATTTTAGAAATGTGTTAGATGGGTGTAAGAAGCAGAAATAATATGATAAAAGGCTAACAGTCTAAATCCGCTCCTTGAATTTGCTTGACTTGCAGAACATCTACTAGATCAGGAATCACCAAGTGCTGGAACTGTTTCTTTGTGGCTTTAAGTCATACAGGACTTTGAGCTAAATGTTAATACCAACTTGCTACCTGCTAACAATGGCAGGTTAATGGTAATGTTTTAACATGTGTTGCAGAGTGAAACATCTGTAGTAATCCAGCCTGTCAGACCTCACGCCTCGGAATTTCCAGAAGTTTCCTGTATTTTAATAGTGGATGCTTGATTCCCACAAATCATATACATTATCCCTGAAATCGAGACATACAAAACTGCAAAATTCTCTCTTTTTGTTGTAAGTGAACTTTGCACACAAGCTTTACATAGTAGGTCAAGGCCAGTATGTAAATACTGTAGTTTGGTCTGTTTATGATTTTACCAGCTGAGAAACATGGTAAACTCAAACTTACAGTGGCAAAAAAACATGACATTTCAAAGGTTCACATACTTTTTTTGCCATTGTATTGTTTCTCCAGATAACATTGACATATTTATTCATGCATACTGACATTTCTACATCTTTTTAGTTATGTTTTTTTAAAATATATATTTTATGCCTCACTTCACTTCTTTTCTAGTTACTCCTGATTCTTTGCTCTTCGAATCGACTTTTCACTATTCTGTATTACCAAGCAAATAAAGCCATTCTGATTCTGATGACTGATTCATTTCATTCTGTTTGGCCAAGTGGGATTTTTTCACCTCCCTTAGCAAGACTTTAGTAGATCCCTTACTGTATAAGTAGTCCAAAACGCCATATCCAAGCTTTTTGACAAAGTGCTCCAAAAGGTTTCATGTGGCTCTACATCAGCGGTAGGAATTTGTAATGCTCTGATCAGGGCTTGTTGGGTTGATCCTTGCTCCAGGATCAAGACATGCTTTTTTTTATCTCTCTCTCTCTTTCTCTATGTCTGCATTTCATATCTGGTGTGACTCTTTAATCTGACTATGACCACAGTCTTGAAAGGAGCTATTTAAAAAAAGAAAGAAAGAAAAACCTTACTGTGATGTTACATTGTCTGAAATGTGCATTTGACCTTTTACTTTGACTTAAGTGATTAGCTGACATTCTGTTCGTTTTGTATAATTTGTTGGCCAAAGTTTATAAGATAAAAGGGCTTCATACTGTATTTATTTTTATTATTTATTTTATAACTTTACATTAATCATTCTTTTGCTCATGGTTTTTGGTGTATTATGTTTAGAATTGAGAAATGAATTATATTTTTCATTTAAAAAAGCATCAAATCAATTGACGGTTTCAGTTCATCTTAAAATCTGTGCAAAAAAAAAAAAAAAAAAGCTGGACAGCAGAATCTTTGCACATTTCACAACTGCATGTGATAAACCCCATTGACATTGATTATGTGTAATGATCAGTTTTGCAGTGTTGTTGATTTTTCCTTTTTTTTAAAAAGCGGTGAATAATCAATACAAAGTGCCCGGATTTCTCTTAATGTAATGAGTGTCCTGAGCATGTAGAGGATAAATTATCATAATGCTCTCACAGAGTGGCTTGTCGATAGCACAAATGTGCTATCTGCAACATGTTCAATTACACTCTCAAATCAGAGAGGAACTTAATCAAGAGCTCCCATCTCACTATGCCTGAGGTCAGTAGCTGTCTCTCCTCACTGACAAGTGATAGATTTTACTGTTTCCAAAAATGTGAAATTTTAGGAATGAATAAGCTGCTTGAGAGAGCCAGAACCGGGCCTGCTCCCAAAAGCTCCCTGCAGGTGGAATAAATGTTCTCAGCTGGTTCCATGACCTGTTGCAACCCTCACCAGCAATTGGGATCCTGAAAGTGGGGGAGGGTCTGAAAACGTACAAGGATGCAGAAAGTTTCTGTAACTTATAAATCCCTTAATAATCAGGCTCCATCTCCTCTTAAAGAACTCATAGTTCCATATCTTCCAAGCAGAACTCTACGTTCTCAGACTGCAGGTTTACTTGTGGTTCCTAGAGTTTCCAAATGTAGAATGGGAGGCAGAGCCTTTAGCTACCAAGCCCCTCTGCTGTGGAACCAGCTCCCAGTTCAGGTTCGGGAGGCAGACACCCTCTCTACATTTAAGACTAGACTAAAAACTTTCCTTTTTTATAAAGCTTATAGTTAGAGATGGATCAGGTGACTGTGAACCATCTCTTAGTTATGCTGATATAGCTTAATCTGCTGGGGGAACTCTACTGATAAACTGAGCTCCTCTCCTCTCTCTTTTCTCCTGTATCAATGCAAATTCCACCATTGCATATCATTAACTTCTCTCTCTTTTAGTTGTGTTTCCTCCTCTCTGTCTCCCTCTTTCTGTACTTTTCTGCAGGTATCCTAGGCCTGGAGCTGTACATCTCCAGAATCCAGTTCATCTGCCCAATGTTCTTGATGCTTGTTGTTGTCTTTATTGCCTGCTGTTCTTTTCTCTCTTCTCTTTCCACTCACCCCAACCGGTCGAGGCAGATGGCCGCCCACCATGAGCCTGGTTCTGCTTGAGGTTTCTTCCTCTAAAGGGAGTTTTTCCTCTCCACTGTTTGCTCAAATGGGATTGTTGGGTTTTCTCTATAATTTTTTGTATAAATATTTTCGGTAAGGTCTTAAACCTTACACTGTAAAGTGCCTTGAGATAACTTCTGTTGTAAATTGGCGCTATACAAATAAAACTGAATTGAATTGAATTGAATAGAATTGAATTGAACGATGGGCAAATGGGCCAAATGTGGCCTAAGTTACAACTCACTAAGGTACAAGTATTTTATAAATTTTATTTGTTACTTTACATCTCTGGGTCAAAAAGACAAGACCTTATTACAAGCTTTCATTTAAGAAGCCAGAACTACTTGAAGTTTAACATTCTAAAAGCAGTGGAGATGCATGTAGACCCCAGCACCTGACCACTGTTAGTTAGTTAGATAGTGTTTTACTGTCCCTAGTAAACACTCTGAAGTCCCTCCACTTGCTGGGCACCACAATAACCCAAAGGCAGCTATAGAAGCAATTAAACGTGACTAACTGCAGTACAAAAAATAAGATGTGAGATGTTTTATTAGATATACATTTTTTTATTTTTTTTTTAACAAACTACAGGTTGGCCATTAAGCCTTGTGCACTTCATCTTCTTTGTAAGTTCATATATTGTGACTATGGATTGTTTTTATGAATGAACTCTGCTCACTTGCCTCAAATTCCCCTTTGAGTTATGATTAAAGTAATTTAAATTGAAAGGAATAGCTCTGTGTTGCACCAACTAAACACATTACAAGTGTGAAATGGCTTTGATTTGCTAAAAGGTTTATTGTTTATTTGAGAACCTGTACTTAAACAATTTAAGGTATATTAAAGCCATTAAATCTGTGATTTGCATGGTATCTCTGATAAAAAAAAATATATATATTAAATTAAAATTAAACTATTTGTTACATTATTCAGGAGATTATTATGTTTATACACTAAGTAAAACAGAAAATGAGATTATTAGAAACATTTACAATGAAAATACTATATAGACTGGAGGGAAAAAACAGACATTTCCATATGAAGCTGTTGTAAAATCCTCCAAAGTCCTGTATTTTTACTGTAGGTGAGAAAGTAGAAATTTCAATTATTATTTAGGGCTCCAAGAAACTTGCTAGCACTGTTAATAAAGTGAACACAGAGCGGATGGTCTTGTACTGTAGATACTGAGCTGCAACGCAGACGTCAATATACATTTAGTCCTGGATAAACAAGGTTATTTTTAGCACATGACTAAATCAAGCTTGGAGAACCCGGAAAGCAGGGCGAGCAAACCATAGGAATTCATAAAAGATTCACCTTGACAACACTGGGAGGAGGCATACATAACCCCCACCCACCCACCCACCCACCCACTCAAACAGGCGCGCACATAAGCACAACATATACTGCATCACCTCCACGTGCAGCTGTCTGGAGGTGTTCTGCTCTGTTTAGCGGGCTCTCATGTCCCTCACAGCCAGACCACGCAAAAAAATGCAGGACAACATGAAATCATTATCTTGAGGAGCTTTTTTCTGGTCTGACTGAATGCCAAGCTGTTTAGATGCTGCTATTTTGCCAGAAAATGTTTATTTTGTTTCTTTGATGAAACCTTTTCTTTTAATTTTGCCTCACTCATCCTCACAGTGGGAGAGACAATTTGCTAAAAGTTGAGGTAAGATTGCAAAGATAACAAACATGAAGCCACCAAAATAATCTAGCTTAAACATAAAAAAATAAAAAAAAAAAATATATATATATATATATATATATATATATATATCAATGAAGTGATTAAAATGCTATAAACCTTGAGTTTGTGCCTGGTTCAGAAAACTTTTTCCACTTCTATTTCTGAGTCTAAATATAAATCATTGTTAATAGAAAAATAAAGCAACTCTGACATACAAAGACAAGGAGAAATGTTCTTCTGTTAGTGCACATTTTCTTCTTGTTTAAACTTGATGGATCATTCACATTGTCACAATGCATTCATCAGCTAGTTTAATTACTTTAGTGATTACACTAGATTCTTTATCCTTTACTGTAGAAATCTGATTAAAGAACAGTCCACAAACCATGATAGTTTCTCTTTGTTTTTTTCGAGTCACATTTGGATTTATATTGCACTCACTCTTTTTAGTCTTTAGTCTACTAAACTTCAGTCAAATTAATCAGAGCTAGATTTTATGTCCACATATATAAAAGTAAACTGTTGCGTCATTTGGGTCAAAATGACATTAGGAAGCTAGCAGTGTTTCCTTACTGTTTCAGCTTACTGTCACCACAACACTATTTACAACTTCTAAACAGACATATTGCATCTTCAATAGCAAACTGACTAGTAGGTGTGGGCCATCTCCTACCTGAGTAATAAAAAAATAGATAGTTTTGATCATTATCTGCTAATTATAATCAGGCCTTCATGTCTTTTTAAAATTGTATGTTTTGTCATATATATAAGTTGACTGCACATACCACTGTACTTTCTTGAGTCCACTGTCAAGACAAGCACCAGCATAACAGAAAGTGTCCTTTTGTCAGGTTTTCTGATCCCACAAAATGTCATACTGAAAGACCTTATTATAAGTCTTTCCCCAAATATGTATTCTGAAAAAATAAAAATAAAAATAAAATGAATGGTAGCATCTGGTATCTCAACAACAGAATGGCAGAAAGCAAGCTAATTCTACAATCAGAACTGCTGCAGTCTACCAAACCCAGCTTTACTAAGCACCATAGACTGAATGATTTTGTAGTAGCATCAATAGCTTGGAGCTCTACTAAAGAGAGAAAGTCAACTCATATGAGGATGCAATGTCACAGAAGGCCGAACTTGAGATCAATGCCGCGTTAGTTGGTCCATTAATGCATGCGTGACCATCTACCAAATGGCCCACTTTGGCTACTTACTGCCTATCAACAGTGCATGGAGCTCAGGGAGCAAGTACTCATCACAGCACGGTCACACCCAGTCCAACATCTTGCTTCATTCCAACCTAATAAGCAGGTCTGTGTCTCCAGAGAGTTCATCACAGGGAACTAACAATGTGAACACATCCATGGGTCAGGTCTGACATCAGCACTCCATTGCCTGCTGCAGAGAACCATGTGGAACTCTTTCAAGTCTGATAGTGATGTGGAATGAATGAAATTCTCTTGTTAAGAAACAATTATATCTTTACTGTCTTCATGAGGAAGTAAGTGTCCAAACGACAACGCATGCTTGATCTAATGCTGAAATGGTTAGTAAATTAACTGACTGGATCATCAGCAGAATAAAAACAAGAACAAAATACTGTAGTTAATAATGAATTCATACAGTGAAAATAGTGAATAAACACACAGTCTCAGCTTCCAGTTTAACAAATGGTAAGATTTGTTGCCTCTCATTGTCGCATAATGTTAAACTGAATACCTTTGAGGGTTTTTGGCTAGAACGTAAGTCTAACCATGTCACATTGGAGTCTGAAAGTTTAAAATAGGCTTTTGTTTATATTTCATAGACCAAACCATGACTAATCCAAATAGTTTTTGACAGATGCCTTTGCTACATCCACAAGGTGTAATTGGGTAGTAAAAAGGTCTCAATTAGTGGTGGAAGTACCACTGGACTGTAAAACCTCAGACCTAACTTGGACTCCAGAGAACAGTATACAGTTAAGTTTAGGCAAGAAAATCACACTGGTTATGGTCAGAGTAAGAGAGTAACACCTTTCTGTATTAAGCCAGATTTAAATCTTTATCTAACCTTTCTCTAACAAACATTAACAAATGCTATGAATGTCTAAACTCAGTCATGGCTTTTACAGTGTACAAAGAAGGGACCACCTCACCAAAACAGCAAATATTCTCTATAACAAGGGCTCCAGGAGCACCATGCAACTAGTTGAAGAATGCCACTCCACAGGTTCAGGTTCCTCAACAGATTGTGGAATTTTGAAGCATTGTAGTGTTGTTTTTAAAAAATTGTGAGTGAACAGATTATTTCTTTTGCTAGTTCTTGCATATTTACAATATAATTCAGACTCAACCATTGTTACATATCATGTACACATTTTGTGAGCCACAGACAAGACATACTGTATGTTAGAGGAACAAAAACCCCTAATGGTGGGTCACAAAAATAACACACCAATAAAACATCATATCGCCTTGTCCTCAAGGCGGCCAATTCTCTTTTTCCATGGACGTCAAGAAGTCAATGACCTTGCAGTTTTAAAAGCTCCACTGTCAATGTAATATTTGATCAACAATGGAACTCATCCTGGGCTCTGGGTGTGATCAGACCTAAATGAGACCTAAAATATGGTGTTTTGAAATATAATTTATCTGTTTTGTCATTTTAAAACTTTTAGTAAATGATTTCTAAAATACTTACACCTTACAAAATATTTATACAACACATGTTATTTCATTATGCAAGTATCTTTTTATTGTGCTAACTGTAGGGAATCTACAAGCTAGGAAGACATTTTTGGTTTTCAAGTTTTTTTTAAACAAGCTTGCTCAAAGTAACTAAGTTCATTTTTAATAGCGCATATAATTAAAAAATGATATACGCATAATACTAGTATACTATGGCAGCTGTGATCACTAGTCAAACATTGCATAGTGAGCTTTTCACCCTTCCTTTTCAGTGCAGCATTTATTAAAAACAACATATGGTGTGTTGATATTAAAATCATGTTGACCTGTCGTCTTGAATGAGGCACTCACTGAATGAGCTTTGTTGGAGCTGACACGTCACATCTCAGAGAGCAGGGTGGAGGGTTCCGAGCTTTTGCCCGGGAGAGGGAGGAGAGAGATTAGCCCAAGCGACAGCTCTATTAGAGACTTAACCTGAGCTTTGATCATTTCCTGAGCCCCCCTTCAGATCAGCCTGAGCAACAGACGGCAAATCTGACAGGCTCCTGCTCCCCTCTACCCCCACCCCCTTCCCACCACCACTGCTCATATCCCTCATAATGTATCCAGCCTTCAGTGTGATCAAAGACTCCCTTTCTGGTGGCTGAGGCTGCCATATGTCTACCCACAATAGAGAAGACTGGGAGAGAGAAGCTGACTGTCAGACTGAGTGAAAGGGAGTATTTCACGGTACACATATGAGTACAGTATGCTGAAGTCCAGAAACAAAAAGCATGTGTGATGTTTGTTTTTACTCTGTCAAATACTCCCTTCTTCCTTCACTGTGAATCTAAATTGCAGCACTTTTGCCAACTACTCCCCTCAAGTGTCAAACATGATTGCGATTGCTATGAACATAAACTTGTATACACTGTTATAAATGCACAGTACATTGTAAGCAGATAAGGGTATATTCATCTGGCGCTGACTGGCTAAACTAGGAACATTTCACAGAAAAAAGACCTGAGGCCTAATTCATAAAGCTCAACACTAGCAGCTGTGAACTGCACTACATTTTCTGCTCACTAATATTTTATTATAAATTCACTGAGGTTGTGATTGTTTGAACCTCAGTGCTTTTCGAAATTACTTTACTCAGTGACAAACAGTTTTTTTGCAGACAAATAAAACAATTCAGTGGAATCATAGGGAACCGCACAATTCTAGACATGGCACCTTTAAACATTCAGTAAACATTTCCACGACCACCTGTTCCAACATACTGTATTTAAGGACAATCTGACATCACACTGTGCAGTTCTACACTTCTTATACATTACTAGCTAGCACATATTTTTGGCTGATCAGTCACCCACTGAGAATCTATTCCAGAAACAATGTAAAACCAGGTTCAGACTCTGCATCCTTCATATACAGTGCCTCTAAAAGTATTTACCTCCTTGAATGTTTTATCCTTTTATTGACATTATAAATCATCACTCACGGTCAATAAAAGTTGGCGAGTTGATTTCAGAAAAATACTTTAATGAATTATTAAAAATACTTTTTTTGACATTAATGTCAAAGTGAAAACAGGTTTCCACAAAGTAATGTCAATTAAATAATAATATGTAAGGTGAAATTAGTGTTTGCATTAATATTTAACCCCTTTAAAATGACTGACCTAATCCAACTAAGGTCCAGCTATTTGGTGCTGGTTGTCTAATTAGTGAAATGGGGATCACCTGAGTGCAGTGAATGTGTCTCAAATGACTGCAGTATAAGGAAACTTGTGTCTGGAAGGTCCAGTCACTGGTTATTCAGTATTCCTGACTACCATTACACCATGAAGACAAATGAACACTCCTAGCAACTCAGAAAAAAAGTCATTGAAAAGTGTAAGTCAGGGAATGGATACAAAATAATGTCTACTGAAGGCACTGAAGTTTGGATTTCTTCAGTGCCTTGGATAACCGGAGTTCAGTGAAATCCATCATCAACAAAATAGTCGGAATATGGCCAATGTCTAAATCTGCCTAGAACAGGCCGTCCACACAAAATGAGTGACTGTCCAAGAAGACTAGTGAGAGAGGCCACTAACACACAGATGACTACTCTGAGGGAGTTACAAGCTTCACAACTGAGATAGGAGAGACTGTACATACAACAACTTGTTGTTGTATGTACAGTTCTTCACCAGTCAAAACTTGGTGGGAGAGTGGCAAGGAGAAAGACACTGTTGAAGAAAACTTATGTTAAATCACGAATTGAGTTCACCAATAGGCATGTGAAAGACTCCATGGTCCAGTGGAAAAGTGTTTTTCAATCTTCGAAATTGTGCTTTTTGTCCATCAGACAAGATGCTATATTTGGCACATAGCACATAACAGTGTACATTACCACAAACACACCATCCCCACTGTGAAACGGGAGTGGCAGCATCATGCTGTGGGGATGCTTCATGGCAGCCGGCCCTGGAAGGCTTGTTAAGGTAGAGGGTAAGATGAATGCGGCAAAATACAGGACAATCCTGGAGGACAATCTTATTCAGTCAGCAAGACAACTACGACTTGGGAGAAGATTTGTTTTCCAGCAAGACAATGTCCTGAAGCAAACAGTGAAAGCTACACAGATATGGTTTACTGACAACAAGGTGAATGTTCTGGAGTGGCCGAGTTAAAGCCCAGACCTCAATCCAATAGAGAATTTGTGGATGGACTTGAAAAGGGCTCTTCACACCTGATCCCCACACAACCAGACAGAGCTTGAGCAGTTTCTCAAAGAAAAATTACACAAAATTCCAGTGTCCAGATGTGCAAGCCTAATTAAGACCTATCCACACAGACTCCATGCTGTGATTGCAGCCAAAGGTGCATCTACTAAATACTGACCTGAAGGGGGTGAATATTAATACAAACACTGATTTCACCTACTTATCTTACTACCTGTCCAGTCCTCTATTTGGCCTCCATTAGCTCCACCAATTGGGTGACAGTTCCCTGTACTATCCACCTGATCTAATCTAAGCTCCAGGCTCTAAGCAAAGACTTTGGAGCTCCTGCAAAGGTGTTCCACTTATACTGCTGCCCTTCGAGTTGTCCCCCATACAAGCTCAATCTGTCAATGACCCTCCCAAGTAGCCCCATAAGCTGCCTCTTTGCCAAACTCATGAGTGGCTTGGTCCCATTAGCAGCAGCAACTAATGCTTAGTTTTTTTCTGTTCTGTTGTGCTCCAACCACCATGTTGCCTATACAAGGTGGCCTCTGTTGTTCAAGTGTTGAATCACAATCCGTGTATATAACAACTGCTTTAGCCACTGATCCACAGCCGCTTAAAGCAGTGATCCACAAACCTGCTTGGAATAAAAGCATCTTCCAAATGTCTAAATGTAAATAACAAAATTTTATTGAGAAGTAAAGACAAACATAATTTTACTACCAAGATCGATATATTAATACCAAATCAGAGGGTATTTGAAGGGTACAAAGTTCTATACTTCATTTAAGATCTTATTTTCATGTCATCTTGCTTTGAGTATTTGTTATACTTTTGTTATACACTGTCATACATATATGGTAAGTAGGAAATGTGGTTCTAATTCTGTGTTAAATAATGGACTTGGGAAGGGATGTAATAGTCTCTTGTATATTCAGTCAACACCTATTGAAATGATATAGAATGCATTTCTTTCTGTGTCCTGAGGTGTGGTAACCTATGTGTGTCACTTCCGCAGATTATGTCATCAGTTTCTGAATGAAAAAATGCAAAAAAATACTATATTCTTTGTCCTGTCCTAAACACAAAACATTAATTTATTATCCAGACTATCTATTCAACTCTAACTTTATGTCTACAGAGCCTCTCTTCATCTGTGGATCTTTCACTCTCTGTCAAAAACACACACATATACTATATACACACCTCCAGTTTGGCTGGGAACATGTTTTGCCTCAGGGGTTTTGTCTTGCTCCTACCCCATTACAAGGCTAATGAAAGCAGTGAGAGGATCAAATCCAATGAAGCTGCTTTTCACACTGCTTAACCCTTATGAAAGCCTGTGACCTTTGCACAAGAATACACACACACACACACACACACACACAATATGTGCTCTCAGATGAACCAAGTATTGATATCATAGTTGAATATATAGAAAGTAGGAAATAGTGATGTCAAACAAATGTGTGTATGAGCAAACATTACAAAATGCAACAGTTTGTGTAGCATTTATGTGTACACTTGTTGAATTCAAATCATACTTGTATGCATATTTTTACTCATGTACATGAAATGTTGATTGTGTGAATTATTCATTTCTTTATAAATAACAAACGTGATGACTGGAACACCTGACTCTGATTACCTGCTTATAAGTAGCAAGATGAAAATTTATGGAACTTTCCTAAAGCCTCAGTACTGACAGCTATTAATAGGGTGCTTGAATTTGTGCACATTTCACTCTGATTCGTTGTTATTCGTTCATACTCTGTTAGTTTTAGCATGATTAACTCCCTCTGCCTGCCAGGGGTGTTCAGGGGCAGACACCTACTTCCACATCCACAGAAGGCTCAATCCAGTTGGTGCAGGACTTGGACAAGGTGCCTGAACTGGTGGATGCAAGCACCCTTGATGGATATCTGTGCAATGTTACCCACTGACTGACTTGCCCCAACATTTGCTCATCTTCAGTTAGCCTTGGCTGTGCAGATATATTCCTCATGTTTACCCAGCCACAGATTCTATTCTGAGGTGGAGCCAAGATTGCCATGCTGTCAGTTTGAGAACTGTCTTGCTACCCTACTCTCAATAACTTAAAATCCTTTAAACCTTCTGACCTAGATTTCAAGGAGGTGTTTAGCAAGCCCCAAGTCACCTCTTTGCCTCCTCACTGCCTTTATAACTGTGTCATCAATATCCTTTCCTGTTCCTACCTGGCCAAAGGCAGCCTGTGCTCCCTGTCTGCCCATAAAGCAAAGACTCTGATGAAGTAAATAAGTCAGTCCATTCTCAGGAAGGCAGGAATTCAAGATTGTTTGCAACATCCAACAGCTTCTGGAGAACCAGTTTTTGTATGCATTAAGTTCTATGTCTCCACTGGGAACACAAGTCTTTTCTGGGGTTTGAATAGTCTCATCTGAGGTAAAAACTGTGACTGGCTAAAAATCTCTCTCCACTTCACACTGAACATGTATTGTTTTGTTTTCACAGTGTTCTACTGATCAACAGGTGTTGGTAGCAGCATTTACTGCATTTGCCTTTTACATTAACTTTTGTATTGTTGTTTCCTTTATTCCATTACAACCTGCTCTACTGAAGCACATGATAAGTCAAAAGTCACACAGTTGCAGAATCATATTATCTGTGTTACAACTAAGCCAGTGTCAGACGTTTTAATGTACAACCTTTAATTGCTGTAAAGCAGTTCTACATTAATGATATTTCTTCAATCATAAAAAAAATCATTACTTGTTCGTACCTACTGGCTGGTAGCCCTGTCTCGTTGGACCACCAAATGGGTTACGACTGCCAAAGGAACCTCCATCGATGGACCCATACGACATTCTGTCTGGTGGGTGGTGGTGTCTGAGAAAGAAACAATAACCAAAAAAAAACAAAAAAAAAAAACAAAACAAAATTATTTCATCATTTTCACTTTGCCAATCTAAAAATGAATGAACTCACAGTCTGACAGTAAGTGAAGAAAGTATTTGTTTAATGGCTTTACATTTAGTCATTTAGCAGATACTTTCATCCAAAGCGACTTACAAGTGAGATACAAGGTACAAGGCAAAGGCAGACTAAACATAAAGAGGTCTTGCCAAAGGAGCACTACTGGAGGTAGGCCACAGCCAGGATTTAAACCCTGGTCTCACGCACAGAGGGAATCTTTCCACTACACTATCCAGCCACAATCTATATAGATATAAACTGTGCACAGATGGCATTACTAGAGCAGGGCTGGTAATAAAGGTTTTACCAGAGATTCTCTGTCCCATATGGCCCTAAAGTGTAATTATTACAGAAAAAAACTTTCTTACAATACAATTTTCGAATAGTTTTTAAGTAGACATTTTGAACATCAAATTTGGCTGAACATGATGCGTTCAGGAAATGAGAACTGAACTACTGTGCCTAAGCTTCACAGATGACTGCTCTCCCAACTGAGCTACTGCTGGCCTGGTATATATGTATATATATATATATATGTACATATTTAAGTTAGATCATTACAGAATCTGATAATTCATTTTATATGAGCTCTTCTGTGAAGCTTGGGCTAGGCCTTAGCTGCTTTTAGAACGCTCATTTACCTTTATTGATGGTTCTAGTTTTTATGCTAAGCTAGCCTAACCACGGGCGAAAACCAACAGAATGCACAAACATACAACTAAAATTATTTTTTCTTCTTCTCATTTCGCTCTCAAATAGAATGCCAACATATGCATGTACCGAAATGTTGAACTACTCCTTTAAAACCTCCTAAGGCTTTAGGGCTTAATCTGTTGTGGCTCTTTCTTTGTACTGTTATGTAATGAACATTGCAGCCTCTAAGGGCTGCAAAAGCAGCCTAAGCTTTAAGGAATTGTAAATGTTTGAGCATGATATGAATGTATTAAACCTTTACTGTCCAACACATATTTGAATTCCAGCAAAAGCACTGTTATGTACTCTGTATGAGTGGGCGTGTTTTGAATTGGAACAGTTTAAAGCATCACATACGCAGGAACTACAACTAACTAGTGAATATTTTGGAGGCAGTATTTTGGATGTTAATCCATTACCCACTTACACATGGAGAGGAGACAAGGGTAGAGAATACTCAACTGAATACTCCAGAAAAGGTCAAATCATCATGTGAACATGTGTTTTACCCGCGGCCAAGACACACAGATGACACTCAAATCAACAAATCTCTCTTAGCGCCTCAGCATCTCTATCAAAGGTCAGAACATGATAGTGGTCAAGTGGCCAATGCACTTTTCCCCACCGTGAAAGACAAGCATTCAGACAAGCAGGAGAATGTGATTACACTCCAGGCTCATTGTGCTGCTCATTGTTGTGCTGGAGCCAGTGAATCCGACCTATAGGACTGGCATTATGGGCACAAAGTAGGACAGAGGAGCAGATCTAACGTCCACACATTACACAGAGACAGATTCACTGGGCCACGAGAATGTTTAATCCGATTAGTTTTCATAGAGAAGGGAGATTAATTACTTTTGGCAGTCCATAAACAATCTTCACTGCTTGATTTCAAGCCCAATGACTGTGCCTCACATCCCTCTGAAGTGCACATACACCACCTCAATGAGAGATGCACACTCATGGATGTACATACACATCCTTCTCTCCAGTGTGGAATTCTAAATCCCCCCAGCTTGTTCACTTAGTTGCTGGAAACTGAAAATGGAGGTCATTAGAGTGGTAATGAAACATTAAAAATATGATATATGTAAAAAACATGTGTGATACACAACATCTTTTGCCAGTAACCTCACATTTCTACTGTTCTGTCTCAATTGAGGCGCACCTATGCTAAGTTTCTCTTAGGATGTTGTATACCTTTACACTATACCTAGTGTTCTAAATACTTCTAAAACAATGTACCTGTATACATATAAGCAACAATGAATAATATATTCCATAATGAATAAATTAACTTAACTGAGGACATGCTATTTGTGGGGTACTGCTGAGTTAGTATTTATTTTTAATGACGTGTGAGGACATTACAAAGTTCTACTTTTATGATGGTTCTGTATTTCTTTTTAGACATGACACATGGTAACACAATTGTACGCATATTGATGTGATAAAAGGACCAAAAACTATCCACTAATAACTGCAATTTTTCTTTTGTAGAGAGATTAGTCCCCCAGTGACTTACAAAGTTTAAATACCCCTTCAGAACTTTATTTTTAGTACTTTTGTTCTGCAGGTTCAGTTGTTGGTCATCTAATACTGCATCAGCAGTACTAAACACTCACACACACACCAATGTTGACTGGCATGCAAGGCCCTGGCGTGACATACTAGGAACACTAATAAGGTCGGTATCTAGCTCACAGACACTTTGATGTGTGGAACCAGGAGGAACCGATGATTGAGCCACCAAATGAAAACTTAGGATCCACAAAGCATGTCCTAGTGTTCCTTTAGCGACCAGCATGTGCATCATGTAATTTGAAGGGGCATAATTACATATTAACAAGGTTTTTATTTTTTTCAAAAATAATAGTGCAAATATGGCAATAATAATAATAATAATAATAATAATAATAATAAATAAAAGCAAATATATGATTAATGAAATGAGCAAATGTTGGTGACCTAAAGGCACCTCAGTGACACACTTGTAGATACTGTAGAAGTACAACCATTTATCACTAAAGAAGACGACTCAATAATCCATAGTTGCAACCCTAACTTTTCTCCTATTAACTGCTACTCAAAAGGAAATACATTTCTTTAAACTAATACTTTGTTTTTCCTTTTTTGAAGAAACTAACAAAATAAATTTCTCTCTCTTTTTAAATGGTGACAGTCCTCAGTTATAAAGAAAAATAGGCCCTTACTCTGGTAAATAGTAGAAGAGAGGTTAGAGCGATGTGCACCCCAGTGTGACACTGCAGGACACAGAAGGATGGTAAATACAGGCCTGGCAGAGCAGAGTGACTGGATTCACAGCTACTCACCACCCCCACTGGTTTTCATTCAGTCCCCCACTCCTTTCACAGCTGTCATTATCAGCAACACAAGGCTTAGCTTAGCCAGAGCAGGCAACTGAGCAGAAATAAGCCTACACCCTGGACACAAATGCTGCATTTATCACAAACAAGCAAAGGGCCAACCTGCGGCAGGACCGTGTGTGTGCGTGAGAGAGAGACTGGATGAATGATATAGATTTTTCTGAAGGCTGATATCATTATTTCTGCAAGTAAGTGAACAATTCTGTGTTGTTCAATAGTTTCAAATTCAACCAGGTTCTTGTTTAAATTGGCTTCATTTTTAAGGAAATGTGATGATGACGTCTGAACAAAAAAATACTAACAAAACAAATGATCAGTGCTCTGCTGAGATGTGAAGTTCCAGGAAAGAAATATGATGTCAACACACTAGTGGTGGATGCTGATTAGGTCCATGTGTTACTCATAATCCTCAAGCCTGTAACTGGACATTTCTAAAGGGACTGGTTAACTGACAAATGAGTACTAGTATGTGCTGTTGACTTCAGTGGAATCACTATTGTAATACTCCAATACGAGTCCATGTATATGTGCAAGGATATTATTACCCGTGTATGTATACTTAACTGAGTAGTTTATGTGCCTCGATATAACTAAACAGAAGTTGTTCCATAATCATACTCAGTTCGTTAGCTAGGTGCTATAGTATAAATATAGTAATAATACAGTATGAGTTTTCAAGACAACCTTGAATTAACTCATCATGTAGGGGAAAAGGAAACATGTCATGTTGTGTCATGTTTATCCAATTAGGATTTTAGACTTTTGTGTTTTCATTTATGCTTGGAAATTATTCATTTGTCATTCATCTTAAGTATTAAAGGGTATGAATTTTACTGTCCTAAATTGAGACAGAAATAATAGTTGTGTGCAGCAAAAATAAGTGAAATTGCAGGATTATCAGTTTATTTGAAGGGAAAATTAGAGTTAGGTTTTTTAGTCTATGGTAACCAGGTGTGACTCTGCCTTAAACATAAAGATTAATCTGTCTTTACCATCAATGTCTGATGGCTCGAACAAGGAGATCTCTTCGACTGTCAGGTAGAGTTTTGTCAGACATTTGTTGTTACCCTCACCAGGAGTGGTCAATCACTCATAGATCACACAAAGACCAAGACATCTCAACATCATTAAAAAAAATGGAGCTGGTGATGAACTTCAGGAAATCTGGGAGTCCCGTCATCCATCTCTCTAGGTGGGGGTCATACCAAGTACAAATACCTGGGAGTGTACTTTGACAATAAACTGGACTGGACTAAGAACTCAGCGGATGCACTTTCTGAGGAGGCTCAGGTCCTTCAACATCTGCAGCACCACGCTGCTGATGTTCTATGAGTCTGTGGTTCCAGCGTCATCTTCTATGCTGTGGTCTGCTGGGGCAGCAACATGAAGGTGGCAGAAACTAACAGGCTGAACAAACTAATCAGGAGGGCCGGCTCTGTCTTGGGGGTGGAGCTGGACCTTCTACATGTTGTAGCTGAGAGGAGGATGCTGTCCTAACTCCTCTCAATCCTGGACAATCCCTCCCACTCACTACACAGTGTGCTGATTGGACAGAGCAGCACGTTCAGCCAGAGACTGATGAACGTTCACGAATGATGAATGATCACGTGCTCCACAGAGAGCCACAGAAGATCCTTTCTACCTGTGGCCATCAATCTTTACAAACTGACAATTTCTTGTCATATGTGCTTTCATTCCACCCTGGACTATACTTATTGAACTTATTTTCATCCATCTTGTATCTTCATCTCTTACATATTCTGTAGCCCTATATTTTTCGGTTTTGAGTATTGATGTTATTCTGTATTTGTGTTGTTATGGATCTTTCCTGGTTACGGTTACCTTTCTTTTTGTCTGAGTTGAGAGTAAGTGTAACAAGACAAAACAATTTCCCCCTGGGAATAATAAAGTTTTTCAAATTAAATTAAATTGAATTGAAAATGTAATAGTCTGGGAGGTCACAAGGAACACAGAGTCATGTCTAGAAAACTAAAGACCCCAATTTGCAAATCAATTGCTGCAAAACAGTCACACCCTATCCTTAACTGTGCTGTTGGTGTGCCTAAAGAAAAGAAAAAAGAAAAGTGGGATTGGTTGGCTATGATGGCTTCTTTTAAGTAAAAGTGGACACTAACAACTCAGTACTGTATATTACATTTAATAAAAGGTCATGCCAGACCTCAAAGCCTATCCCTACTGTCTGTGTAAAACGTTGGAATATTGCTTATTCACAAGGCCCTGACTGAACAATGAAATTAATTTTAAAAACCGAACAGAAAACCGAAGCCTAATTCATTGTAGCCACATTACTGTCAGAGGACTGGAATCAAGTCAGTGAGACATGATGAGCATTAGCACTGTGATGTTGTTTCTTCAATACAAGATGACCCTAATCAGCTAGGCTTCTTTTGAGCAATCTGCTCATTCTGACATCCGAGACATTCCGATTCCCAGGTCTGATGGAGGCTCCCTATGTAATTATCTCACACACACAATTCAATTAAATGACAGGTCATTGAATATATAAATGTTTTAGCTGTGATTCATTTACTAACCTAGAAATGTCTCTTGGAATTATCCCATATTCCACAGTGTGTGGTAACCGTTCTCATTTAACCCTAATGTTTATATGCAGCCTCATGCAAGTCAGACAGCTCTGTAACAGTGTCTGTAACAAAGCACCAAATAGCCAAGGGTTTAACATCTTATGTCAAGATAAGAGAAATTGCCAATCAGAAGAAAGCATTGCTGGCCCTAGGCATATGTCCAACTCGTCATACATGACAAGACTGCAAGTCCACACTTTAACACTATTCCTTATTCTGTTTTTATACAGACAACACAAACTCACAACTAACACATTTGTTGATGGGCAATAAATCATTTACTACTATTTAAAAAATCACCTAGAAATAACTATTATTAGTGTCAGATTAAGGTTGCCAGAGTGTGCTCAAGTTTTAAATGCTACATGAGCAGGCTAACATGCTCACAAAGACAATCCTAACATGCAGATTTCTAGCATTTTCTGTATCTTTTCATTACGTTAACATGATGAAACATTAAACAAAATACATCTGATTCTGAGAAAATCTAAACAATGGATGCTGTGACATGGACAGTCCAGAAAACAATGAGGTCAGCAAGATTTATCGTCTCTTTACTGATTGCGCTAAATACAAACCATAAGTCATCCAGTATCTGTGGAGATATTTCAGTCGGAACTAACTAATGGTGGACTAGCTGTCAGAACTACATTGCCACCCCGTAACTTAACCTATAGTGTGTCCATGAGGGTCAACTTTGTGGTTTACAGCAATGGATTTGTTTTGACTTCACAGCCTAATGATGCCTTCACTAGCAGCTGCAGCTCTTTGGACAGTAGACAACATGTTCACATGTTTTGAAGCATATATTAAAGCATTATATTGCAAATGCTACTATTGAAATCAACTCTAGAACTTTTATCTGCTTACACGTAAATGATGCCAATGATGCCAATATTTTAACAGGATTAACAGTGCCAATCAATGTTTACAACTAGTTATTCTAACTAGTGGCTAATATTTGATAACCTATACCAATGACACTCTATATTAAGCAAAGGTCCAGATTCAGAGAAGGACAGAGTGGATGGAGAGCATGCAGGACTTTCCCACCCATTTTTTTTTCTGCTTTTTTCCTGCTGCTATAATTCCCATGGTGTCAAACAGTGCAGCTCTCATGTCCCCAAACACACCAAAGAGATACCAAAGGGTGCCCAAATGCTTTTGTATGAGATTCCAACAGAAGAAGCATCAGTGTTTGATGGTAAGGGAAAAGTCTCAATCTGATCCTGAACTGAGAACTTGTTGGACATTTAGATTAGATTGTCCCTGAATGGCACATGCCCATTGTTATGCTCATTGTACATTTTACAGGGTGAATTTTTTAAAAATGTTGAATTTACCCCAATGACTCAACACCAGTGATCTTACAGTAGTCTTATAGCTATGACACCTTAGGTCCTGAAGTGTGGACATTGCATCTAACTATGGACATTGATTCCAAAGCCTTATAGCTTCATTTGATAGGACACAGTTTTGGTTGCTATTTGATATTAAAGTCAAATGCTGTTTTGCCAATAGCATGACGCGCTGGTGCCGCTTTTTGATGTGCATACTCCGAGGTACAGATATGCAGCCACGTGGTAGATTTGTATGACAGGATCAAAGGGAATGGAAATCAAAAGGCAGTGTGTTTTGAGGCTCAACCTTCAACAGTAACCTCTTTAAAAAAGAAAAGAAAGATGAATTGAAAACCACCCTCCCTCTCTCTTTTTGTCACTTCTTCAGCTGACACGGCCAAACTTAAGGATTGCTCATGTGTGTTTACTAAAGCCTCCTCCCTCGTTTCCAGTCTGATCTTGGGCCATTCCATCAGCACTGCCTCCCTTCAGCACCAGGAAGGGGGGAAGAAAAAAATAATACATACACCTCTGGGCAGGGAAATTGCCTTGTCACACAAAAAAGAGTCATTATTGAGATAAATCACCCCTTTCTATTTCATAAGTAAACTCTGCCTCAGCTTTCCTTTCAGTGGCACTGAATGGACATAGCTGGGCCATCACATGTGCTCTCCTGACTGAAGTTTTGTCTGCCAGGCAGATTCAGTACTGTCTGTGATTGGTTTGGTTTGATAGAATTGACTGCACAACCAATTGTCATAGCAGATGATAGCAGATGCTACAGGAATGACTGTCTGAGTGTAGAAGACGTCCTGCTCACTAAAACAGCATTAACACGAGTAGATTTTTTAATTGCCATTTCAACAGGCATCAATGATCTAGTGACCATAGCTTAGAGCAGCTGCCTACACATTTGAGGGTGCGAACATGGCCTCCCTTATGTTCCAGTCTCCCCCAGGATGCATTACAAATTCTTTTGTAGGTGCCTCGAAGCAGTCTGCAATGCAAGAGGTCAGCACACCTACTTCACTCACTTTTGCCTGTTGTTCAACCTAAGGCTAATTCCACTTGCCCTCCAACAGACATCAAAAAGAAAAGAAATGCATGCTACAGATACATTTACATTATTACCGTAGTAGCAGCAAGAAGGGCTTCTCTGTTGCATTTGAATAACATGGAAAAAGTGAAATGCATAAAACAACATGTGTAACCATTTCACAATAACAATGTGAAGGACTTTGAAATAAAGATATTATGCCTTTGATGCATGACCTAAGCATCGAGTTAACATGCACTCCTAGGACATGCATAGTTGATGCACTGGCACAGTGGAGAATCTGTGCAGACAAAAACATAGAGTCCATTGTGGGGACAAAACTCATGTCACAGACACTCTAGTGGACACGACTGTGACATTGCAAGTATGAATTAGCCTTGGCATTGCACCGAACCCCAGTGTCCATCACTCTAAATGGTGGGCTTATGTGGTGCCTGCACTATGTACCGGAAATCCAGCCACCAGATGATCATAGATGCCCTTCACACTTAAGTCTGACTCTACAAAGGGATGTGCTGCAGCTCTGTCGTTGCTAAATTACTCTTAGTCTGGCCCTTCACCTGGGATCATTTCGCCTTAGTTAGACCATGAGAAATTGCCCCTGAGAACACAGGTGGAGTTTCTCAGAGGGTTGCTTCAGTGATACTGCACATAAAAATTTCACTAAACTGCTGCAATTAGCTAAAAAAACATTTATCCTCAGAGATAATGAGCCAGTGTTTCTCAACACATCCTCATCAAATGGATATTATATAGTTTTATATGACTTAATTATGCACACAACATAATACACATACACACACACATACTCTTGATGCTATTGCAATTGAGCTGTAAGACGCTGAAACTATGTTACTACTTTTGTGCAGGTCTATTCATTGTGATGTGAGCAATGAAGGAAAAAAATAGAATTTAATAAAAAAACAAGGAATAATAAACATAAAATATGGCCAAGACATGGAAACAGGAAAGTCTCATAGTCCTAATACCTGCAGCTCACTCCAGAAATGGCTGTGTGCAACCCTGCCTACCAAAGATGACATTTCTTTTCTACTAAACTGCAAACACGTATGTTTTATAGGGAAAATACTATGATTGCAACCAGTCTACATTTGCTTACATAAGGCTCAATTAACCTATAAAAGGTATTCACTGCCCACTGCATTTAATTCCAATTTAATTTATCTTTTTTGACAAAATTTTACAAAAAAACTTTGTGAACTGAATTTGTGAAACTATTCATCTCACATTCATTTTAGCCAGTCTACTGGAAAAATAATTGTATTTAGACAAACATACAACATACATTGCATCAGAACTGAATGCATTCAATGTATTATCCTATTCATTTTTAGGAGACGGGATTGAAACACAAGTCAAAGAAACACGATGACTCAGCAATAGTTGAGTATAATTGAATAAAGTTGTGTAAAAGATAATTTGATTTAATCAAATATTCAAATCTAATAATCAGGGAGCCAATTGTTATGAAAGAAACCTTGGAAACACATGCTAACACTCAAAGACAGATAAATGGACCTGGCGACATTACATTGGGAAATGTGAGAAACGTCCTCTCTGAGGTGGAGGAGTGTCAAACTAGAGGCATTCAATCAAAGTTGTTTTGATTCACTCAGAAGCACAAAATTGGTTTCTACTCCAATAAACTATGTAAAATAAGCTGCCTGTCACAGTCAAGGTCTTCCTAGTTGTCTGCAACACAGTGTCAATTTCACAAGGTACTGGTACATGAATAAGAAAGTAAATGAGTAGAAATACAGTACATGATTACTACTAAGTACTACTGGACACTCTGAGCTAACCTAAGTTACCAGCATGGTCAAAACAAACTGCCGCGATCTGGCATTCTGAAACATTGAGAGGGGGTGAGATTGTATGACTGGTCTACTGGTTTGTCCATCAGGCCAGTTAAATCCTTCTCTTTCCTACCGCCTGTCGCTCTTATGCTGAATGATACAGTCAGAAACAGAGCAGGAGTGGGGAAGGGAGCAAAATGATTCAAAAGAGCTGCAGACATACTGTGCGAGAAAAGCTGAGGCTTTTTAAGCTGGAGGCTGCAAAATGTGCTAAACTTCCAAATAGGCTTGCTGCAGTGTCAGATGAAATAGGGTATAATATCTGGGGGAAATATCAAAGAAATGCAAACCTCTGTTTAGGCTGCCTGTACATTTGACTCAGCTGTGTGGAAATGTAATTACTGCTTGACGCTTTCCTTGAACACTATATACCGACCTCATTTTCCATGTTGAGTGCAACATGCAGGACATTACTCAGCTAAGTGGTGGTATTAAGGACTAGTAGGTGCATTTAGTGAAGGGTAAGAATTTTTTGTCTGGCTGCCTTTGGTAGATGCGTCTGGGCTAAATTCCAGAGCCAATTTTTAATCCCAGTCCAGCCCTGGCTAATGGTAACGTACAATATTATTGTGGAGCAGTTAGCAACCTGACACCGTCTTTATCCTCCTCACCCCGCAGAATGCTTTATGTCATCCCACAAACAAGATCTAGTGATCTCCGACAGCCTTTTTTCTTCTTCAGTAGCATGTGTGGATTGGCAGGGATAAAGTAAACGCTTAAAGGGGAGGTTTTGATGGAACACAAAGGATGTGTTATCTGTGTTTGTTCTCTGTCACAGCTTTGGCCTTAGGAAGGCAAACACTAGCAGCAGTCTGGCTCATCATAAAACTGTGTAAGAAGGGAGGCGGAACACACCGCTCTGCTTTCATTAGGTCACACATGGTGATAGGAGCGCCTGTGATGATTTGTTACTGATGTTATATTGATTGCATATGGATTGCAGCACCGGTGTTAATACATAAATTAATCCATGTATATTATCATGGCATCCACACCGCAGTGATAATACACCCATAAACAAACCGTTCCCACACACCAACCATCTCATATTCTGACACATTCTGTGTCTCTGGGATGCCAATTTGAGCAGAATGAAACACTGTTAAGCTCATACAGCTGTCTGCTGTGTAGATGACTGTCTAGACATGATAAATTAAGAGACGAAAGTACAGCACTCTGACAGTTTAGGAATAGGGGGGTCCTGGGTAAGGCCAGGGTCTTGGTGCTTTTACCTATCACACCCAAGCTCTCTCCACTCTCTAATTGGAACAACCTCTTTAATTGGGTTTGGAAACCATGGAGACAGCTGCTCCGTCTGAGAGCTAATAAGCTAAAAGAGACACCTTCAACAGAGGAGATGAGGCCGAGTGAGGTGGCATTCACTTTGCAGTGACGGAGTTGTCTCAGCCACCGCAGAGAACCGAAGCGGATGGAACTGACAAAAAAAAGTGATCCATCACTGACAAAAAGCTTCTCACACATTTTTGCTATAGCTGATCAATAACACAAAAAAGACCAGCAAAACAGCATTAAACGGTATTTAGAGGTAGATCAATTTCTGCAATAAATCATGCTGTAAGTCATATTAATGCAGAAATAGAGGGCAATTGTAAAAGGTTCATGGACTTTCAAGGATTTATACTCTAAATATATTCTTAATTCTATTTTATTTGTATGATTTTATTGCATGCATTAGTCTCTTTGATATCATTTATTGTCCTATTCCAAGTAATCAGAAAAAGCTCTTTCAATTACATGAACTTGTACACAAAAGGTTTTGATGGATGTGATTCAAGCACAATGCATTTTCTGACTTACACAGAAAGAAAAAGCATGCAGCTATGCAGTTTTCTGGGCTTCATCCAGTAAGATTTAACTTTTCTGCTACTAGTTTTATTTCTGCTAGTAGTTTTACAGATGTGTTGCCTGCACTGAATATTGGCAGACCATTAAATAGCCTTGCATAGAAAAAAAAAGAGATCATACTCAGGCTTTCTGCAGAAGAGCATTGCCTTTCAGCCTGCTGAGTGCCATGTGACTGAACCCAGCAAAAGACAGAATTCACCCCACCTGCTTCCACTTGGACAGAATTGGAAAAAAAAAAAAAATCTCCAAAAATGGTGGAGGTTAAATAGGAGGATAATAATAATGGCCCCTGTGCACATTACAATGTCTATTCCAAATCTTCCAGTCAGAAACTGGAAAGGTAATGACCGTAACTAATCTCAGGAACACATGGGCGCAGAGATAAATGTCATCTGCATAGCATGACTATGTGTCTCTCTGCCACTGATCACATCTGGATGGGTCTGGGAAAGGCAATCACGTCAGAGACAGAAAAACTAAATAAACTCACGTTGCTCTGGGAAACACACTCACCAGCTGCATTTATGTTTCTGAATTTATCAAACTCAGGAAAGTGACATAAACCTTTACAATAAAACATTTAGTTTTATTTTCCACTATTTTATTATTATGGTGTATATCTGCTAAGCAGCCTTCCTGAACACTGATGGCACCTGAAAAAGGTGATGTTTTTAAAATAAAAGAAAATAAAATAAAACTAGAATTTACCTTTTCAGCTTGTTTTTTTTTATTGAATCTAGTTTATTTATTTATATTTATTTATTACAGTCAATTGGTTCTTTTGGTTTTTTTAATGCTATTTTTTATGTTTTTGTTGAGTAATTTATTTGAAATAACTTTTTGCTTTTGTTTGTTTTGCTTTGTGTAAAAACACATTTTGTTGCATTTTGTTTTGTGAATGAAGAACGAAAAAGAATCAAAACATGACTTAGAAATTAGGCTAAAATAAAAAAAAATAGTATACAGTGATGAAAATCTTCAATTCAAAGCTTTGGCAAGGATCAGATTCAATGACTGAACAAACTGCGTGGATCATTTGTCACTGCCTTCAAAAACCAGAAATCCAGCTCACCAATGTCACACCTTATCAGCAAATTGACATGTTTTGGTTCATTCCAGTATGCTCAGGAATTGGTTGATTCAGCATGCCGACAGAGCAAGTAGTGTGCCCAGTCTGTATTCAGAAAGAGAAGGGCATCGAGGCCTTAGAAGGCTGTGAAGTAAATGGGCAATAGCACATCTGACCTACAGAAGAATAAGAATTCACTTCCTGTCACAGACCAGATCTTTCTCCAACCTTCACCATAGTTTACTTTCCATGACTTTTATCCTTCCTGAAACTTCAAACAAATATATTGTACAAGTAGTAATTGTAATGATAGGGGGTTTTCATAGCTCCTCTGTGACACTGGCAAATACGTACCGATTCCCAGAAATCTAGACATGGAATGCAAATTCCTCCGTTCACGGTGCATGAGCTGCCTTTGACAGCAGAAGCGTCTCTGTTCCTTCGATGCTGAATGCGTTCAGGGACAGAATCACTGCACTGATCTGGAAATAACTTAAAAACACTAGTCTAGTTGTCTCAGCTTGCACTTTTTGTAACTTTGATCATCAGTATCATTTGTCATTAAACTAGATCTCAGCAATGACCTTAGAGAAAACAATGTGGCCGTTTCCAAATGATGCAATTGTTAACACTTCAAAAAGTTGTATCCTCAAAAGATGGGAAAGATTGATAGGTGCTCGCCGTGTCTGAAAGGAAGCAACTGTATATTTTTTAGTGAGGCAGGTGTCCGGGCACAGCACACACATTAGAGCCAGACGATTATCAATAACACTTTAGAGAAAGAGAAGCCTACACGTCCCAAAGCGAGACAGATATGCTTTAGTCAAAGGTGACCTTGAGCCAGAGGACTAAAGCGCTATGGAGCTTTCATTTGTTTGAAAGGACCAAAAAGGTTGTCCTCTCTGCACTTATTTGATTGGATTGTCAATGGCAGGATGAGAGTTTTCTGCCACACGTCGCTGCCTCGCATGCATACGAATGTGCCGTGGAGCAGGTGATGGTCCTAAGGGGAAACTGTTCATTATTCCACAAACTCCTCTCACTAATCTGTGCTTAAGAACTGTTCTGCTCTCCTTTTTTTCCCCCCTTCTGCCTCTCTTCCTCTTACTCCCAATGTGGCTGTGGCCTTTCTCTAAAGGACAGCTGAGCGTGCAGGAGACTTTATCTGGCTTCCTTTTCATCTGACCTTTGAAATAAAAATAAAAAAAATGTAGCTATTATGTTACCTCGGAGTTGTGTAACCCGCACCCGCATACCTACAGTAACATCTCAAGTCAGGCTTTTCAACGGCTATTGCAGCTGATTGTATTTTTAGAATGGTGGCCCCTGAAAGAGGGCAAAAAGCAAACAGGAAAATAACCAGAAGGCGTGTGCTGGATTATAGTTAGGTTGAAGCATAATAACACAACTCATATGTCAGAGGGACATATTTTTGGTTCAAGAGAGACACAAAGACGTCAGACACAACACGCTAAGCCACATTATGAGTCTGCTCTTTTCAGAGGCATTCGCATCACATAAAATCTTGTCTTAAGACGTAGAAGAAGATGTTCCTGTTGTTTTTGCACATTGAGGATGCCATCCATTCTAGGTGAGTTTTCCTCATAATTTTGTAAAACTGACCTCACAGAGTTTCCAATTATAATTTTAGAGCACATTTGCTGTCTGGACATAGTGTACAGACAAGAATTTAGAAAGACGAAAAATGTGTTTTCAGCTTTAAGTATGTGAAGCAAATTGCAGAAACAAATTAAATTAACTTGTTTGGTTTTACTGATTGAATTTAGGGCCATTGTGTGCATTGTTGTTTACTATACAATACAATTTGCTATACAATAGGTTCCTAACATACTTTAGCTTTTCTCTAACAACCATTGTGCAATTTGTTGTCTTTTTGACCAGCTTGCCCTTTAAAAAAAAAAGGTTTTAGAGACTTTTAGTCTTAGAGAACAAATGACAGTATATTGTCTAAGATAGTGTACCTGTACATTGTGTAGGTTTATAAAGGTTTATACTGTGCATGCATTCTGCTGGTTCTACTGCATTTTAGCTCTGTCTGGAAACACATCCTTTATTTTCCTAACTGCTTGTCCTCTCAAGGGTCGCAAGAGTGCTGAAGCCTATCCCAGCTGTCATTGGGTAGGAGCGGGGTACACCCTGGACAGGTCAGTCTATCAGAGTGACAAAATATAACATTCACACATACACACACACACACACACACACACACACACACACACACACACACACTCACACTTTGTCATTTAACCTAACATGCATTTATTTGGACAGTGGGAGGAAGCCGGAGTACTCAGAGAGAACCCACACAGACACAGGGAGAACATGCAAACTCCACACAGTGAGCCACCCAGCTGACGAGTGAATTTGAACACAGGCCCTTCTTGTGCGGTGACAAGCCAGTATCACTGCACCACCATATTGCCCCTGTTGATGTTTTATAATATTAAAATATTTCTGCAAATAACAGCAGACTATGACAGGCAGTCATATTCAGGTGACCATTAAATCAATCAATTTTGACTTTGCGTTCTAGAAATACAAATATGGGAAAGAAAACCTTGGAACATTCAAGTCCCTTAACAGCAATTTCCCAGACTGCTTTTCGTTTCCTTTCCACCCATGCATTACCATGGCAATGTGGTAGTTGAGTCATCACAACAACCACAACCCAAGACCATTCTGTAACCTAAAATTATTATCAAACCACCATTCATTCTACAATGAAAGTGAAACAAAATTATTCTCACAAAAGGCGTCTTAAACTTGGTTTGAATTCATCTTACATATTATGGTATCGTAACCTTGTTTGGTGTCCTGTTGTGTATTTAACAGTAAATCCAACAGTAACCTAAGTGTTTATTTCATTCACAAAAAAAATACAGATACGTCGTAGCCGTAACGTCACATCAGCAGTGGAATGACAATAGGTCTACTCAGACCTTGTGGACAGGCCTCCATTGATGCGGCCTGGTAATGGGCTCCCTGTTTGGAATGGAGTGGAGCAGCCTGAGGACTTGGCCCGAGATAAGGAAGAGTAATGATCTTTGGCCGATGAGTGAGCCATGCTGTGTCCACTTCCACTCTAGTGGTCTCATTCTGCACACCAACAAATGCTCTGCACGCAGTCATCGCTCTGGTCGAGGATGTTTTCTGGAAGTCCCACTGAAAGTGTCTGAAAGCTCAGTGTCCAGGATGTGTCGAGAAGCTCCCAGGGGAAGCTGGTGCTGTCCCGGGCCCTGGCATTTTGAAAATGCCATTCTTCCTGTGTGGTTTCTAGGGGGCTTCCTGGCCCTGGCTGCAGAACCGCAACAGATGGCCAACTGGACATCCGCGATGCGGCCTTCTGGTGCAATCCTCATGCCACATATGCTTTACCCCGCGGCTATGACTTCCTGGAGATTGCTTTCTCAGAGCCCCTCACAGCCGTCACCATGGCTACACAATACCGATTGTGGTGAATAGACCTCAGCAAACACACGCACACACACACACACACCGGCATTACAAGCCTCTTGAATGCTTAAATCGCCACACAGGAGGCATTCCATTCCACGATATTCTTTTATCAGGCTAACATGTAATGGTATTTTTGGACAGTGGGTAGCAGCCATCACCTTCTCTTAATATTCAGATTAAACGTCGCACAGCTAAATTGTTGGAACTAGACGATAAGATGCATCTCAGTCAGGCCTCAACAAAAGCTGACTCTTGAGTGAATGGATTTCATTCTCTGGTTATGACAAGATAATCAAAGGCATTTCCAAATACAATGTCGAGCACTCATCTGGTCATGCTCTAGGAGACAATCATGCTGCTTAGGCTGGCTGATAAGCTCAGGGCTAATCTGGAGAATACTTTCAAAGCAAACACAATTGATTACATTACAATCAGATTGGCTCAACAGAGCGTGGTAGATGAGGTACACAGGCAGGTGGACAAAGTGGTGGAAAGTACACAAGAAAGAGGGCTTTGAACAATGAAATTGCAATTACAAATGCAGCTACGCATGCAGGTTGTATTAAATTGAATGCTAATTGGTAGTTTATAGGCTTTAAAGGGGGACTCCTGTATTTTAGTAATTACTGACCTGATCAGATCAGATATAGTTTTCTTATCCTTTAAAAGCACGTTTTGTTAACATGTCTTCTGGTGTTTTCTTTTTTTTTCTGTCATCCTTATAGTGAAAAAGTGATGCTCTCACACCACACGACATTCTGCTTAGTGCAGCACTGTTGCATCTGAGCGGTGGGGAAGTGTGAGAGAGTCAGTGGAAGCTAACATGTCAAACAGCTACATGTTTTTATTATTATTTATTATTATTATTATTGTATTATTCTAATTTCAATAGATTATCAGGTCATTTATATGAAGGTCTATGAATGTTGCTCTTAGATCACTACTCAAAACTGTCATAAAACTGTCTTTTTTTTCCAAATGTGAAGAAATTTGTGTTTGCGTATTTGGACTCTCTGCCATCATATGTGCAAATAGATCTCTAATAAGCATGACAACAGACCTCAGACAGGCAAAGTAACAGGGTAGTGGTTAGACGAGATTACACAGAGGGATTCATCTTCCCATTCAAAAGATTTTCATCCCAAACCACACTGAAACTGAAATGAACACAAAGTAGCATGCGCGAGTCTAAATGAGTCAACTCGGAAATTTGACTGTTTACTAAAGTCAGACACAATCATGCTGGGAGGGAAAGCTCTGCTGTGTGTGTGTGTGTGTGTGTGTGTGTGTGAGAGAGAGAGAGAGAGTGTGTGTCTTCAGAGACACACACAGTGAAAAAAAAAAAAAAAAGGGGGGGGGTTAGAGAGAAAACTGATAATTTGTCTCACGCATTTATTTGTTTACCTCAACTTTGAAGCCCTAGGGGGCTGAGAGGTGTGGCAAAATCAGGACTACGTGCATAATGTTGGTCTCTATGAACAGGCAGGACCTCGGAGTATACTGTATACATGTGCAGTCACATTTGTCTGACTAGATTATGGTAAACCAAAGGTGACATTTACATTTTTATCTTCACCTAACATTTATTCTACATTAGGGTAAAGCACCATTACAGCAATGATGCCACGTACACAGTCTTACACTTATAATGTCCCTCAAATTCATTAATTTATTTAAAAAATATTGAAATTATTGTCAAACTAATAATGTTTGGACCTGGTTATATTAAATTGTTTAACTATCTTACTAATCCCTCTGGGAATTGTGAGACACATCAGTCATTCAGGTGCTGTGGACACTTGGAGTTCAGTGTCTTGCCCAGAGACAGGAGCTGGGGATCTATACACTGCTCCTGTGCGTAAGGTACATCCTGCTCTATGACAGCATATAACTCTAATACAGAAAATGCTAACACATATCTCAATACTTGCATAACCTGATATCTCTGACAGAAGCAATTAGTGTGATGATGATCAACACAAGGTTAAGATGAATTAAACAAAATGGTGTATTTAGCTGGTGAAGAGCCAGATATTCTACACAGGACACGGAGAGACAGGACATTAGCATCAAAATGGCATAATTCCTTGGGTGGACAGAAACACTGCTTTGGTTGCTAATGTTGCTTTGTGCTTACTGAATGTGGAAAAACAACCTATTCCCATTACCAGTGTGTCAGATTGTGATGCTTTGTCCAGTCCTGTGGCGTGTCATTACATGTCAAAGGCCTTGCAAAGCCACAGGAAGCCTCAGTCACAACAACAGGTTTGGTGTAGCTAAGACAAAAATATTAAATATTTAAGTTGATCATATAATGATTAAGTTAGGCTAAATATGTCTGGCTTTCTGAAAATAAATAATATCCTCATCTATATCTGACTAAGACACGCGTCCAACAACTTTCAGGGCATTACATCTAGATGACAGTAACATAATAACTCAAAGGCGGGGCTCATAGCCTGTCATAGTTGGTCAACACGTGTGTCTATAGTGACATTACACAAACTATCACAAGTCCAACTTTTCACGTCCTCATCTTTATATTTTAGTCAGACACATGAGTAATTACACAGAGACAACAGAGACACAGCAGCTCATTATCTACATTCTGCTGTTCTATCGCTCCATTCTCTGGGGAGAGTAAACCATGGCATCTCTATGCCCTTGCCAATACTTTGTGGAACAAACAAAGTTGTGAAGCAGAACCAGGAACTAATTTCATTAGCGGCTGCCATTTGTGACTGATTACAGGCTGTTCTCAGTGGCTGGCAAGCAGGTCCAAAGTTCTGGGAGGTTAATAACCAGTAACAATCAATTACTTAACAAATCTGATATGATCAATGGGGTTTCCAATCTGGGAGACAGCAAGATGAGCTGTGGAATACAATAAAACCTCAAACATGCTGAATGCTCCCCAGCAGCACTGAGCCGCAGCTGAACATTATCCAAAAGCTCAAATATTTTTGCATCAGCAAAATGAAGAACACAACAAATCTACACGTGAAACTAAAATCTCTTTTAGCTCAGACTGAACTGGCCAAGGGAGCTGCATCACACCAGAACATGACCCACGCAGGACAAATAAAAAAGGCTAATGAATGAAAGAGCAAAGATGAATACAATTTCACAGGCACATTACGATGAATCATTGACCAGCAGCATTTTAAAACAAAACTCCCAGGCAGAGGTTTGATCATATATGGTAGTAGAACATCAGTGCTGTCAAAAAAAGAGAATAGTGGAGCAGCAGCATCTTAATTAGTGTGATATCAGCCATCAGTAGGCCTCCCCTGTATTACCGTGCATCTCTGTCCACATCAGGACTGATTATTCTAATGATGTCTAAACCTTTGTCCGGCCATTATTCACACATCACAGAGCCCGGCCTTGTTATCTCTGATGGCAAGGCCCCTTGTCTCCACGAATACACAAATTAAATCCAGAAAAGGCCTCTTTCCCTTTCCTCCCTGTCCTTACTAAAAGGTCTCAGTTGCCATGCAGCATTCGAGTCACTCACTTAAGCTATTAGTTGAGCTGCAATGCTCATTTTCACCCTCTCTTGGCAGGAAAGAAATGTCTGCATTCCTGTAGCGTCTTTTGTGTCATAATAACAAGACTAAAGGTCTGAAGTCGCGCTGGAGGCTACAGGGCTTATTAACAGTGCAATGCTACAGCGATGTACATAACATAATGACAAGTTTATTCTAATTGTGCCTGGTGCCACAGGAAGAGGCCCTGAGCTTTACCGTGTAGCTAAGAGAAATGTAGTCTTTCAAGGCAATCTGCCAATGAGATATTTTGTGTGCAATGTAGATCTTTTGGCCTGAGGTCGTAGAGGGAAGCTCACAGAGTGTCCGAAATAGGTTCATGCTCCAGCAAGCATGAACTGTGCTCAGTACAATTCATTAAATTTTGAAGCTTCTTGTGTAAAAATATAAGAAATAATCTCCCACACACCAAATATCTTTTAGCCACCGCACCAAATTTGACTGCTAATTCTTTATCACGTTACTTTTGGAGCATGCACTGTACATGCAAATAAGACCTTGTTGGAGGTCATTTCACAGAGATATACTTATTTAACCCTTTTTTATAATAAAAATTTAATAGTAATGTAATGGACCAGTTGAATCAACTCAGGTCATCACAAGACTTTGTTGACATTTGGGAGGTTTGCACATTGACTACACTGTGGCCTGTGTTTACCCATAACATCTTTTTTTGCATACATGTAGGTATGTAATGACATTATTGTCTACCTATGGAGAAGCATAACTTCAGCTTAATGTATTCTGTAAACCTGTGCACCAAGCACAGCTGACTGGATAATTCTAGCCCTGTCAGGTGCCAGGTTCAAAACATACATTTGTATAATACAGTACATTATATAATGTGCAGGTTTAGACGTTTACACCACTACATTCATTTGGGTAGGTTTAATGTATCAGAATCTTATTGTTAACACATGCAAATACTGTTAAACACCAACAATAAATTCTACCAAGCAGTAAATAAGTCATTCAAAATAAAATTGTTAGACTTTTGAGAATTGTTAGACATTTGCTCCATCATTGATGATGATCATTGAAATAATTAGAATCATGGGTGAAAGGACTTGGGACAGAACAAATAATAAATTATTGCAGCAAAAGTCCACACTAATAATATCATTATCATTGATTTTACATTACTTTTGATACTCCCAAGTATTTTTATTTATGCAACTAAAGTTGGCATAAGCAAATGTACAGCATGAGACCTGCTCCACTATACTCTACCCAGTGCTTTATTTACTGTAAGTTTATCATTAACTTGACATTAAAAGAAATTAATGCTGGAAAATGAATATCAATATAAACAAGCAGAAATACCAGAAATGTTGCAGTTTTTGAGAAAGTCTCATTGGTTAGAAGAGTGAGCCTCGCTTGAAAACCAACCATGAATATTTCTGTACTGCTTTCAGTACTGTTCAAAGACTCTGGGTCACAGAACCCTTTGACAGCAGCTCTGCACATAAAGATAAGTTGTAGATACAGTAGGTTATACAAGAACACATCAGTGTGGCCACAATCAATATCTCGACTAAATTATTAAGTAGGATTTCAGATAAGTCAAACATAAAAAGGAGAGTTTAAACAAAGCATTGACTGTAGGCTAAAGGTAGTCTGGACAGTTCTCCTTTCAGCTGAAGGTATGTGTCCAGAAACCATCTTTAACCCTAGCTCAAATTGTGTTAAGTGGCTTCTTGTAGCACAAAGAGAATTCATATCAGCCACTTGTAACCTCAGTCTTTCAGAATAGCTGCACCACACTTCCAGGGTCAGATATAGCTTTGACAAGAAAGGGAAAAACTTCAGGTGGCAATGGACTTAACCTTTTAACTCCCTCACCATCAAAATCTCATCAGTTCATCACCGATTGCAAAAGGATGATTAGTGGAACGTAAATATGCTCCTACAGTTGGACCACTTTCATCTATTTCAGGACTTTGTAGTAGATTGGTGGATTAACAACTCAGTGTAAATGTACCCGCTAATCAATTCAGTCCGACAGGTTGGCATGGGAGGAACTGCTATCAGAGGAAAAAGAAGGAGGGAAATCAGTCTTAAATAGACTCTAACGACTGTAGGCACCTTCAGACCAGCTTGAAAAAATCCAAACCTGTCCACTTTAATTTAAGCTATCTGTGCAGAAAGAAGCTTAATTTAATGAGATTTGAATACAATGCTGCAAACACAATATTTAGCACTGAGAAACACTAAAAGAAATTTGCCTCCTACATTATCACATATGGTGATTCTGACATTTCACATTAGAGCAATGTGACGTGTTCATTACCCTGAACTTTGCCCTGCAGGAAAACACTATACACATCACGGGTAAATACATGGCATTGGGAGAATGTTTGCTTATACCTGTGTGATGGCCAGTGAATAGTGGAGTTGTTCTTAATCACACAATACTGAGCAAAAGCAAATTGTCAACACGCTGCGACTCTGCCAAAGGATGATCATTTGTTTATGCAAACACCACAGCAGATGGCAGCTCTGAATAGGAGCCATACGCAAACATCATTCACAAATGCAAAGGAGGTGGAGGAGCTCATGTTATGCTGACACTGGGAAATGTCTGGGTGTGTCGCTGCAGAGATTTCAGCACTTTCAACCAGATAAAGCCATCAACTATCACCTTGGTTTCCCTTTAAAAGTGCTCCATGATTGCTATTGTTATAGGAGTATTTGGGGGCCCTAACGTGGGGTCATAAAAGGTTCACAATCTTTTGCATGCCATTGAGGGTTAAGAGCATAGACACGAAATCATTTAATTATTTATAATTAATTGTCATTTAATTTCTGCACTCTCTTTGTGCAGAAATTAGAAGATACGATCTCTCTGGTTTTAATTTAATGTATTCTGTCTCATAATATATATATAATAATATAATAACAATAAACAGTAGTGGTGATGGCCTCCTTGTGTCCTTGAGGGAAGATGTCCTATTATTTCTATGGTGTGTAATGAAACAATAAATGGTAAACACAAATGTATATCCCTTAAACACAGACAGCATGGCTCTGATTGTGACACTTGCTAGGTAGCAGAGACGCTAGTGTAGTTACAGAACAGGTTCACATATAGCAACTCTTCCTGAAAGCTTCCAGTAGATATGCACATCCCTGTCCATGCTACTTATACTGGTTAGAATAACTAAGTGGACCCCAGTCCCCACAACTACTGGGTCAGATATTATGTAGCCATGTTAAAACACCTCACAAAGACAGTTTGAAATGCTCAACATATATGCTTATGTATAGATAAACACACACACACTACATAATCTGCCTCACAGAAACATTAATGGAAGACACCGGGATGTACAAGTCTGCACTTTCTCAGTTTGTAGGGAAAACAGGAGTCCTAATTGATTTTGCTGGCAGCAGAAGAACAAGCTGTAAACACTCATGTTGGCTCCTGCTGGAACCCACGGTCTCGACACTTTCAGAACATGCTGAAATGCAACCTGTTTTCCATACAATATACTTACTATACTTTACTTAACTACTCCTCTATTCATTCAGTTATCTGTTAGCCTGTAGATCCTATTCCTGTTTCCTGTGGACTTTGTTGAGAATCATGTTCAACATTTTGCTGACCATAATCTCAAGTGTGAGAGTTACACATATACATGTATATATACAGTGGCAAAAAAAACATATGTGAACTTTTTGGAATTTCATGTTTTTCTGCATTAATTTGTTATAAAATATTATCGGATTTTTATCAAAGCCACGAGTATTAACAAATATGATGTGCCTAAAATAATAACACAAAAAATTATTTAATGTCTTTTAAGGTTAGACTAGAGCTACTTTGACTGACAAAAACCAATCAACCTTTTTAAGTTTTCTCTGTACAAGAGCAGTGAGAATTGTTGTTTTACACAAAGCTGGAAAGGGTTACTACTCTACAAAAATGTGGGCGGCCAGTCAAAATCACCCCAAGAGCACAACACTCATTAATTAGGTAAAGAAACAACCCTGAGTGACAGCCAAAGATTTGAAGGCATCATTGGAACTGGCTAACATCTGTGTTCATGAGTCTACAGTACGTAAAACATTGAACAAGCAGGGTGTCTATGGTAGGACACCACGAAGAAAGCAGCTACTTACTAAAAAAAACACTGCTGAATGCCTGAAGTTGGCCAAGGAGCACATTAACACTCTACAGCAGTATTGGCAAAATGTTTTTTGGACTGATGAAACTATATTGAACAAGAAGACACAGCACTACATCTGGTGTAAAAAGGTCACTGCATATCATCATGAAAATAACCCCCCCAACTGTAAAGTATGGTGGAGGAAACATCATGATTTTTATTTGATGCATCAAGGCCTGGCCAGCTTACAGTGATTTAGGAGAAGATGAATTCCCAAGTGTATCAAAAAATACTAATCAAATAGCAACTAAAATAGCAAATGTGAGGATGAAAGAAAAGCGAGAGTGGTAAGAAAGCAATCCAGTGTCCAGGGCGGTCAATAGAGGAATGAGTCACGCAGAAAACACCCACGATTCAGCTTCCTGTTACATATACTCTGGCTAACAGTACCACACATACAACACTTCATTTCACAGAAGCCAAAAAATGTGGAGGGAGTTTGATCTTATGGTTGCCTGTTTGTATCCTGTTGTGCTTCCTGTGTTCTGGCCATTTTATTCTGTATTAACAGATATTAAGGAGCACATCGACTGTGCTTTAGACTATTTCATGTTATGATTACATGGCAGTGTACATGCTTAATCATGTCCACATTCCTCCTTGAGGACTCACTGTGGAATAAGGAGCACCCAAAGTCAAACAGTTCACCACGTTGAGATTTATGTTCTTATAATACAGTTTATGAAGTAAAGTCTGCAGTCTTCACAGTTTAGCGGGATCAGAAAGGTCTGCTCTCCCACTGCTCTCAAAGTGCTGCAACTGTCTGGTTGCTCACAACAAGTATCTGCACACTCATTACTACCGCTTAAAACTAAACAAGCCCATCTGTCACTAAAGAATCCACCTGTAGGCTTAGAAGCTAAGGTCAATTGGGCAGTGACTTCAATAGTCTCCCCTCAGAAATATTTGCAGAAGAGAAGATGTTTCAACCAAACATTAGTTGCACCAGTGAGCTGTATTTTCATTTTACTTATCAAACTCTACACCACGGTATCAATGCATTTTTAACAAGCACCAATGTATTTCCAATATTTGGCATGTCCTGCATCTCTTAGTTCTTTTATTTTTATTTTAAAAAGTTAAATTTATACTTTCAATACATTTAGATAGTTTGACAGACTGAAGACCCCCGGTTCTAGACCCTTAAAAAGAGTCTAGAACCGCCCCTGCTGGATATCCTGAAGTTGTGGCCTTCTGCTTGAAATGTGTGTCGGTGTCAAAACGTTTGGCCATGACTGTACAAAGAGCTCCATATGTCAGTGAGGATTATGCGTTGAGATCAACTATTTGATTAGAATGCATGATTATATGCAGACAAACACAGACACCGTCAACACAACTTGTTCTATGTCCTCCCCTCTGGTTGGCGCTACAGAACACTGTATGCCAAAACACCACAAGAACACAAGCACCAGGTTCCTCCCACATGCCATAACTTAAATGAACACTTAATCATTATCGCTGTCTGGAGTCTAATTGTACTTTATGTGCAAACATACTTGTCCATTAATCTTGTCAGGATTACAGCTGTTTTCTGTTGGCTCTGCTCTGCAGCACTTTTGGATTTTCCTTCAAAGTGCTGACTTTGCTCATTTATATTTGTATATTTGTATATATATCTGAACTGGTTGGTTTACGTTGCATGTTTGCACTGTTTGCTTACTGTTACTATTATTTCTATTACCATTGCTGTTGTTTCTACAGTTAATATAATTAATATTATTATTAATGTTATTATTAATAGTTTTTCTTATGATGACTGATTGAATTATTAGTATTTATTTATTTTATTACTTTGATGTATTATTATTTTTATTACTATTGTCATAATCATTTCTTCATTTATTTACTTATGCTAATTGATGTGCTGTTGTTGATGGTTGTACTGTTTTTAGCCAGGTGTTTCTCTCTTTCTGTTTGTCCCCCCTCTCTCCATCCTTCCTTATCTCCTCTCTCACCTCTCCGATCCTGAAGCTGGTATTATATATGCATACTGGACCATATTACAATAAATACAGTTCACCAATCGAGAGGAGTAACAATAACATCTGGATAAAACACACATCTCACTTGAAAAACAGAAATGGCATTCAGTACTCCATGTTGCATGAACAGAACAGGACATCGTTAAAAAAAACAAAAAACAAAAAAAAAAAACAGTGACTTTCAGGTTAAATTTGAACCAGTTACATTAACATTACATTACATGTAATCACACTACCATAAAAACATGCTCAAAATTCAGTCAGGCAGACGTAGACAAAAACATATATAAACCATGTGAATCCATGTGTAATTCACACAAATGTTAGCTTCCTTGCTGTAATCTGTCCTACTGCTCATTCCTTGTGGCAGTGATGGGGACCAGTATCCAACATGTTTTTCCTGTGAGAAAATGTGTATCTAAAGCTCGTATGAGACTTCATTATTAAACGAAGTAGATTTCTTCTAAAAGTAAAGTCTTTTATTGTGAAGTTCCCTTGTTGTGTTTTCCGTGAATGAAAGTAACACTAAGGGCCTGTCAACGGCTGCAACTTTTGAAAACATCACATTAATGTGAATCCCTTTAGGAAGCTGAAGCCTTATATTATCAAAGATGTTTAAGTATAAATTGCATAGAGCAAGGAATGCAGATTTTGGCCACCATCAATTAAGAAGCTTTTTTTGGAAGGACCTGTACCAACAGGAGGACGTTACAGTCTTCTGTAAACATACTTTTTATTGTTTTTAAAAACCTATGTTCACCTGACATGCTTAACATTATTAAAAAGACTTGGTCTTAGTAGATGACAAAATCAAACCAAACTCAATCATCTATCCATCCTGGACTCCCAGAAGTACACCACATACACAGATCTTATAGTGAAGGTTGAGCTGCTCGTAAAACACATACGTATATCATATATCCCCTCACTATATCTCCTCACCTCAGGCTTAATATGTTCACAGCAGCTATTTGCACAGTTCAAACATCTGTGAATCCTTGTTGGCTACATATAGCAATGGAGAGACAAGCCTGAAGGCCTACCATCCCCCTCATCCCTGCTTCCCTGCTTCCCATCTCCTCCCTCCTCCTCCTCCCCTCCCCTTCTCCTCCTCTTTTATCTGCGTGTGAGGCTGGAGCATCCATCACTAAAGGCGGTAAAACACAGGGTGAAAAGGAGGGATTCCTCCAGCTTTACCTTTCAACGTAGGGAATGATGTGGGCTCTGATTCAGCTCTGATGCTCGTGCTCCTCAGCCTTGGCTAACAACATCATATGACAAGGGATCACCTGTTTCTGTTGCCTGGTCATATGACCAGATTAGAGCCTGGCAAAGAGCTCTGGGATTTGTAGTTGAGATGATTGCAAGGGTAGAATTTCATTTCTAGAAATCATCCTGTGTTTTGGTTAAAAAGTATAAGTACATAGTAGTAGAATCTTAGTGTTTACGCTGAGATTGGTTTTGTTGTCTGGTCAGTTGTGAATATTTAAAAAATGACAGTATGACATCACAATAAAATTTACGGTTTCTAATGTATGTGAACAAAACAATGATTCTAATTATCCCCACCATGAAGCATCACTGGTAAAGGTAATTTAATATGTGTCATCATCACAAATGTATTTTTTTTTTTTTTTAATTTTGGGCATTTTAGCCTTCATATGACAGTTTGACAGTAAAGACACAGATAGGAAAGATGGAGAGAGAGTGATGGCATTACATTACACAATGTTCCGAGCAAGACTGGGCTACAAGTATGCTCCAATAACAAACCTGTTTAATTTATTTTCATTTAATTGTTTAACATAACATGCATAACATTTATAAAAAAGATACATGTGCTTACGCTAACCAGCAGATCTTTTATCTGCAGCAATTTAGCTGAAGTCAACACTAACCTTCATCACGGTTAGCATCATTTTTTCTAATTATGGAAAGAAACACTTGAACCACTCAGCCTTGTGTTAAAGCCACAAAAGCTTCCACCAGGAATTTGTTCTTCAAACGCTTAAGAAGAAGTGTCTCTGAAGTGTTTTAAGTCTCATACAATGTCTTTCAAACCTCAATAACATGGGTTGACCTTTCAGCAGTGCGTTCATTTAATTAATCATTTCAAGTTGAAAGACCTTAAGTCAGAACATCTCATGTTTATACATTGTGAAGTGGTTTAAATGTAGAAAATGTAGACATTTTACATATAAATAACTGAGCAACTGTATAATAAAAGCTAAAAGAGTTGTTTTCACTAATTTCCTATAGAATATTTTATTACAATTATTTTGTATTTGAGTTGTTAAGGTATTCCAAATGTGTGGTGATGATAATGATGATGAAGATGAGGATGACTTTCCTTTATTTTATTTTTTTTTATCTCTACGTGTTTGCAGATGACAAAAGTGTTGAATGCAAATACACAGAGGAATTAGACACTCAGGCCAGTTTGGCTAAAGGCCTCACGACTGGGCACAGACTAAAGCTGGAGCTTGAGTGAGCCCAGCTGGACAGCCAATCTGAGCCAAATCTGACTGTTCTCACACCAGATCTGCACCACTTCCTCTCTGCTTCCTGGGGTTCTCCGTCATGGAGCCGGGCCTGCTTCATCACACTCATGCAGCAGTGCTTCTTAGATGCTTTGGCGGCATCAGCTACAGCATGACTTGTAACTTGACTTGACTTGGAAGTTTAACTTCTTACCCATTAGACTTATATTTTCTGGCTTTTTATTAGATCATTTCATGGATGAAAAAAATGTGGACTGTAATGCAATCAAACAAAATAATGTACATTATAATAAATTATGATTCACTATGTAGAAACCCTCCTTGCATCAATTGTTATAGTTGATTCCAATTCATTTCCAAGTAAGTTGCTGAATTTCCAAATGTAATTTGGTGCTAATTTCAGCTAGAACTGAGTGATTTTTAGGTAGAATCCCACCTATAAACTGAACAAAATTAAAAAGTTTTGGAAAATTAAAGTTGAGTAAAGTGAACACTAAACTAATTGTAACCTGTCAAAGTTTACTGTAATTTGTGTGAAAAAAATGATTCTTTGCACTAAAACTCTAAATACATGATTAAAAAATAACAGATCTGCCTACCAAATAAACAAATACATTTTGCCAATTATATAATTCTCCAATCAATAAAAACAATAAAATAAAAAAAAAAAAAAAAAAAAAAAAAAAAACACAAAACAAAGAAATCAGATGATATACAAACGAGGTATATCATCTTTATGTGTTTGAATTTTCACTTACACTTAGACTCCTGGTGAACTTCAGACTCTAAGTCTTTTTGAAGATAAACTTGAACTATGTAAAATTATGCATGATAACTAGAAAGACCAATTACATTTAATAATAATAATAATAATAATAATAATAATAATAATAATAATACTTATTATTATTGTCTTGACATTTTGAAAGAGTTAAGCCTGTTTGGGTGTAATTGTAGCAAGTGCTTAGAGAGAGAGTTCCCCTTGCATTTGTTTCCCAAAACCTTTTGTTTTGAAAAGTTCAAGCGGAAACCTCGTGTTTGATTCTGGGTTGTTTGACTCTGCTATTAAAATTCCCCTCAGCTCTGTGCTGCACTGTGTTGCGCAGTTGAACTCTGCTCTACTCCGAGTGCTCCAGCTCTTTTAAGCACAAAGTGGGATCTCTCGAGGGGCATCATGCCCGCAGAGACATCTGCCTCACTGACACCAAAGTGACCTTCACACCCTCCCACTGTCTGATCAGTATGGTGCATATGGTGAGAAAAAAAAAACTACAGACACTGTGGCCAGCTGTCCTGTCTACAGCAAGACTGATATATCTGGCAGTGGAGCTGGTAATGACATCTTTGGATCTCAGCCAGTCAGTGTTGTTCATGTCTGTGATGATGGAGGATCCTCTTGTCTTTAGTCTGTCTTCAAACTGTCAGTGTGTGAGACAAGCAACCTCCCTCTGCCTGAAACACCTTTTGCCCTGTGACTGTAATTCTGAGATTTGGGGTTTTGTTCAAAGGTGGGATGTACTTGCTTCTTACCTACAGTACCAGTCAAAAATTTTCTTGTTTCAATATTTTCAATATTGTACATTAATACTCCCTGTGTCTGGGTGGAGTTTGTCTGGGTACTCCAGCCACCTCCCAACATCCAAACACATGCATGTTAGGGATTAGGGGGAGACTTAAAATTGTGCAAAGGTGTGAATGGTTGTTAGTCTCTATACAGAATACCAGACCTTCATTCGTCGATGGGGGGTTGAAGTGCTGCATCAGTTGACCTGGCCTCCACAATCTGAATTCATTCAGAGATGGTTTAGGATGAGTTGGATCGCAGCCTTAAGAAAAGGCAGCCAACACCTCTGGGAACCCTGGGATTGTTGGAAAACTATTCCAGATCACTACCGCATAAGGTTGATTCCTTGTGTGTCCTAGAAATTTCTCAGACATGTTCAAAGCTGTAGAAAATGGCCATATAAAACATATTCTGGGTTATTTACGATGTTTTTGATGACTACAGAAATCCACACATGTTTTTACATCGTTTTAGATGTCAACAATGTTGAACCTAGTGTACATGTGCATACAGGCAAAGGCTGTGTCACCAACGTCACTGTTCACATACTACCCTGTGCACTTTGTGTATATCTGAGGGACTTCACTCAGTCACAATGGGACACTTTTTCAGAGGCCATATTGATCCTTCAAGAGATCATTACAATAATGGCAGCAACAACATGTATGTAGAAGCTGCTGCTGAGATTTCTGCTGTTTCATACTGCAACACTGGTCAACTGTGGAATGGCATCTCTTGCATCTCACTAAGCAATAATTTCTGATTATCTGCACAAAAGATGCTTCAAAACAATGGAAGGTACATATGGTTGTTATGATGTATACACAAACACATAGTTAAAAGCAAGTATATCTGAATAGAAGACCATTCCTCTAAAGATATTACCTCTTTTGGTTATGTGATGATGATGATGGGACTAGTGCTCCATAGGTGTTTGATTGGCTTAAGATACAGTGACTGCAAAGACCAATATGTGATTTATACAATTTCCATTGTCATCCAATCATTCAGTGACCCCAATGGGGACATTGTCACACTGGAAGAGACCTTTACTATCAGGATTATCATCTTTGTACTTATTTGCAGTTACCCTACATTCCAGAGTGGCCAGTGGCAAGCAATCAAACATTATGATTTTTTCTTCAATATGTCACCCATCTACAGCCAGACAGTTAGTGTTTGAGGGAGACCCAGGGGCTTCCTACAGATGCTTGTCTCATGTTAAGCCTGTGTTTATAATTTGAGCTGTGACAATCATATAATTAAATAAGGGCTTATTTCAAGCCAAACCACAATCTCCTAGCCAGCCCAAACAAAGTTGTCTTTGTGCCACATTTGTAGTGTGAGTTGGTAGACCCCTAAAACACCTCCTAGTTGACTCAGTTGACTGTTGACTATTGTTGTCATGGATATGTTAAAAGAAAACTATGTTTATGCACAAAAAATTAAACTCATTGTTTAGAATTAGGTAAATACTGTGGTTTCTTTAAAATAATGACTCACTATTGATTTGAAATGTAAAATATACAACTGTACCACTTCAGTCACACTGACCTTTCATATGTACTTGACAAATTATGTCAAATATGATAAAATATGATGATGCTTCATTGACTGCTACATGATGTACATATAGACAGGGTGCACCTTCTAGACCACTGGTAGTTCTAGAAGTTGCTGAATCAGTAGTTTTACTACTGAGACACAATTATAGTTGAAACAACAGCTGATAATGACCAGAGGGGTATAAACATTTAAATCTGACTTGTGTCCTATATTCAGTTTTATTATAGAGGAGGGTTTTGTTTTTATTCAAATTAAAAAAGGTTATATTTGACATTGAAATGAGCATCATGCGTGCGTGTGTGTGTGCATCACACACACACGCACACAGACACACACACACACACACACACACACACACACACACACACACACACACACACACACACATACACACCATACAGTAGTATGGGGAACAGGGTGGAGAATCATGGCAGCATATGCCCAACGCAAACTGCTTAAGCAAAGAAGAGCAGCAGTGGGGAGCAGCACAGACAGGAACAGACGGACATTTAACAGCACAGATGCTCCAGACACTGAATAGAGTATCCAAGGAGCATCAAGGAGGACTGATGCTGATCTCAAGGAAAAGGGTGTGCAAATTCAGCATAGTACAAAACATTTAATTTAGTTTATAACACAAAGCAAGGTGTTGTCAGCCCCAATGTCATACATAACAATCCTAGAGAATAGAGTACATTATTCCTTACTTACAAGAAAGGGTATGTGAACCTTAAATGTGATCTGATCTTCATCTAAGTCAAGAGTATTAACAAATATGAGCCTAAAACAATAAAACAAACAGTTTTGATTATTGAGAAAAACCTCATAGTGATAGTGGAAAAAGTATGTGAACCCTTGAAATTAATAACTGGATGTGACGCCATTTGCTTGCAGCAAAACAAGCAACTGTAGTGCCATGTGTTCTTTCCAAATAGTTCAATATAGTTTCATCAGTCCACAAAACATGCTGTGCAGTGTCAATGTGCTCTTTGGCAAACTTCAGGTGTGCAACAATGTTCTTTTTAATAAGCAGCAGTTTCCTTCATGGTGTATGTCATAGGCACCCAGTGTTTTACCGACTGTAAACTCATGAACACAGATGTTAGCCAGTTCCAATGATGCCTTTAAATCTCTTACTGTCACTCAGGGTTGTTTCTTTACCTCATTAATGAGTGTTTGTTTTGCTCTTGGGGTCATTTTGACTGGCCGCTCACTTCTTGGTAGAGTAGCTCACAGTCTAAAAGTGTTTCCATTTGTAGATTGTTAGCCTAAATGTAGACTGGTGACTTTATGAAGTCTTTGACATCACTTTGTAGCCTTTTCCAGATTTTCTGAAAGGTCCTTTTAGTGAAGCATGGCTCCCATAAGCTTATTATTTCTGTGTGAAACAAACTCAAAAAGTTTGAGTGGGTTTTGTCAGTGGAAGTAGCTCTAGTCTACATCTCCAAACTAATTTTCTTAACTTATGCTTATGCATCTGACTCAACTCATTGGCACATTTTGTTAGAATATTTCTTAATACTCTTGGCTTAGATGAAGATCAGATCACATTTTATGACAAATTAATGCAGAAAACCATGAAATTTCAAAAGCTTCACATATTTTTTCTTGCCTCTATGATCCTCCCTTACACGTTAACAATACACTTTTGCTACCTGAACCTTTTTAAATCTTTATTTCCACAGTGTCACTTAGAATCCAGCTATACGCATCCATGCCTGAAAGCTGCTCAGTACAACCACTGACCAGCTCGACTGGATCAGTTGGGATTAAGGACTTTACTCAAGGGCACCTTGGTGGGAGTAAATCTTGCCTGCTTATTTGCCCTGTTTTATCCACCTTAGATCAAACTGGAGACCCACCAGTCACAATCCTGCATCAAAAACAATGTCTGATTATGGCAAGTTGCTCTTCTTCTACCACTTTGTGCATGCTTGCAATGACAAGTCTTTTCAAGAGTTTTGAAATATGGTTTGTGCAAAATTGGACACAATGAAATTAAATTCAGTAATAGAAAATAGAAGAACCCTGTTTAGCAGCCAGTAGTTGTTAACTACCTTATACACTATCATGCTGACTTATCATTTTGACCTGCTTTTTTATACGTGTGTTTCTGTGTGTGCAGAGGGAGAGGGGGTACCAGACAACTGCTGGGCCACTGAGAGAGTACGAATTGTAGCCCTTGTTTCTCTGTAGCCAAATCCTGCCTTGTCTGTCTTTGAGAACAGTGATGAGACAGGAAGAGAAACAGCATGAAACTGCCTCCAGATTGAATTATGCATGCCTCCATCTGCTTACAGAGGACAAGTCTGTCAGGCCTCCTCAGTGTCACCACATACACACAGATCCATACACAGCTCACTTTGCTCACGCAGATCCATAGTTCATCAACCCAGTGCGTCTATAACAAACACAATCCCTCAGGTTAACTGTGCCATTCACTTCACTCTTGTTCATCCTTCTGGAACTGGCTGATTTAACAGCACACATGAAGCATGCATCAGTATTCCCAGCAGGACTGTTACTACTCACATATAGTGGATTGAACTTGTACATCCCTGTGGCACCAGTTCAAAAATTTAAAACTGCCAGTTGCTGATATTTTATGCATTGTCATTTTATTATACCAGTGTTAGAGAAACTAGGTTGTGACTTGAAGCTGGTTCAGTTCTCAGACTGACACAATTACAGTTACAATTGTTCAGTGCTGGTTGAGAAAATTTCGTAATTTGCCAAACCCAGGACCTCCTAACTTCCTGTTAGTGATCATGATTGACTACATCTTGACTGAATGGTATTTGGGGGGACTGTGGAAGTCGAGAAAACATCTGAAAGACCAAAACAGTTCTCCAGTGAAACTGCACATCTGCAGTATAAAATGCATAAAGTCATTGTACATGAAAAACCCATCAGATGGAGAATTTACCTGTGACCTTATCACAAAAGGTTGAAAAAGAAGAGCAGCATTTGATGAAAAGAACAGTTTTGCCAACTGGTAAGAATTGAAGTAGAAACTCTTTGGGAGTCATGACAGAAAAAAAGCACAGGAAACACATGGATAGCAGCAGTGAAAAATAGATTCCTCTAAATATCAGCAAATTCTGAATGCACATTCCTGCAGTAACAACACAATGAACTGAAGCATACGTCAAAATTGGCATTGAACTACAGCGTAAAACACACAAGCTGGAACTTTTAAATGACCCTCAAAGTCTTCTGAGTTGAATGTTATTGAAAATCTGTCGGTGAATCTTTTACATGCTTTGTGTGCGAGACAGTCAGAAATGTGTCAGTATTGAACATATTCGGTTACATTTGTTCACTGTTCACTTCAAAAAGCAACAAATTGTGCAATTTGTCCAGGTGTGGCCAAACATGTACCTTTTGGACATGTTCATTTTGTATTGATTCTTTTTGGAAGGGGTGTCCTGCCCCGAGATTCTGTATTTGGCCCTCTACTTTCCTTCATCTGTAGTAGATATCTGGATCCTATCATCCACTCACACTTTTCCTATCATTGCAATACAGATGGCATTCAGCTTTTCTTGTCATTTCATGTATTTCATGTCATTTGCAAGCAATGTTAGCATGCTAGAACCATGCTTTCCAACATATCTGCCATGATAAGAAAAAGGCACCATGAACTCAATGTGTCCAAGACAGAAGTTTGGGTCTTTTCTAAGTGAAAAATTCTTAGTGGTCCCATGATGGATGATGGATCAACGAGCTACCTAACTCATCAGCCTCGTGCCCAATACAGATGAAGGCATCAAGGCATTTCACCGTATGGCACTAAAAAACAGTTTGCAAAATAAGTGAGTGTGGCATCAAATGATAGCTACAGTATGGACACAGCCCAGGGTTACAACTAGTCACCTTAAGACACAGATTTAGTTTAGGGGCTCATTCACCTTATTGGTACCAATAATCATGACACTATTCAAAGATATCATGTGAAAAGTGAATGATGTAAATGTGTTTCTGACACAATGTATGTTGGTACTCCATCTGCTCTTTTCATTGTATTCTCTTAATATATGCCTTTATTAGAAAGTTGACAGGTGATGAGAAGCAGGGAAAACAAACCATGTCCCTCACTTGTGTGTAGTGTATGCAAGGACAGCACCACGGCCTGTCATCTCTTGTTTTTTGAGATGGAGATGAAGGTCAGCCGTTGCGGTTTCTAATGTCAACCTCAGACAGCGGGGATAACGAGGAGTGGAGATGATTCCATTACCGGGCTCCTCTCCTCTCCAGGTCTCTTCTGGTCCAGTGTGTAACTGCAGTCTACAGCAAATCAATTCACAAATCACAGGAAACCTGACAAGATGAATGGAGTGTGAACAAGGACAAGTGCCATTTAAATCAGGAGGAGAGAGCGAGAGTGAAAGTATTGAAACATCATTAGATATTTGAGATACCAAGGTTTCTTTCTTGAAGATAACCCATCAGGAGCCTCCAGTCTGATGGGGAACATTCCGTCCTCTTACAGTAATTAGTTGAGCAAATATTGTTATTTGTACTTTGAGCCTTTTTTCACTCATCACTATCAAGAATCTTCTCAGCAAATTGATCTCAAAGGCTTGCAGTTGTATTATAGGCACAAGGAATGCCAAGTACCATAAACGTGTGGGAGGAAATCTATTAGCAGAGAGAGCAAAACACAGGCTGCTATGGAACTCAGTGAAAGTAGAAAAGATGCAGAAAATATTTGATCTGTTTTAATTTTATTACAGCGGGGATGAAGAAGATTCATTTTAATGGCGAGCTGGATGTGAAAATGTGTTTCTGCATTCGGTGCCAATATTAGCTCACATTGTATTCACAATAATGCAAACAAACATTTTTTTTGTTTTTCCTCTAGGTTTCGTCGCTTTGAATATTTTCCCTCTGAGATTGTAGTCACTAGTTTCACTGCCAACACGTCAGACACCTTCTGTCCCAGCAGGACAGAAAGTTAGTGTAAAGCTGGATCATACTGGATTTTTAAAGGTCTTTGCTGGTTTTGACAGTTTAGGGTTTAAAAATATTTCCCCTGTAGAAATATATATGGGAAAGGTGTGCAGTGAGACTAAACAGAGCCATGCGTGAAGAACCATCTCAAATAAAGCAGCTTGGATTACACTGGGCTCATGCTGATCATGTTAACAATTTCTCCTCAGAGCTGTTTCCCCCACTCCCCCCAAATTAAAGGTTTCATTGCGAACGTGTCTGCATGCAAAACCACATAATCTGTGATGCATTCCTTCTCCTTACTGCTCTGCTTTAGTGTCATTTCATGTCATTTTTCAAGTTATTCCATAGACTATATCTGACTCAAGAAAGCAAGTTCACCTTTTAAAGGGTCAGTTCACACAAATTACAGAAAACATTTTTCTTTCGCTGTGTCTGTTGCAAATTAAAGATTTCCAACTCCACATCTATGATTCCAGCCTCTCAGGCATGACTTCACCCGCTTTCTTTTTCTTCTTTTGTTTCTCAGGTTCACCCCGGTTTTTGTTTAGCTCTGAAGTCAAGTTTAATCATGAGTTTCTGTGAGATCCCTGAGCCTCTGGAATTGCCACTCTGAAGTTGTTAAGTAGAAGCCTTAAGCGTGTGGTCCTGCATCTTGACTGAATTGTGTGGCCTGTGGGTTAAAATATTTATAGTTAGTTAATCAATTCATCTGGTTTATATGTTATATGTTTTGCTAATTCTCTACTGTGCACCAGGCATTAGCCATTAACTTTGCCTTTGCTCCTGGTAGTGTATATAAGTGGATGTGTGTTGATGAGAGACTGGAGCAAAAAGATAAAAGTGGCAGGTTTTGAAATAAGACAAATAAAAAATGCTAAAACTCTCAATAGAGCTTAAAAGACATTTTTCCCATTACACATAGTAAGCTTAACCATCATTAAATACAGTGATGGCCTCAGTTGTGAGAGGAACTGGCCTGCATAGGATCCACTTGGTGAGGACTGAGTTTGTCAGGGCGACAAGCATCAAATTAGACCGACTGTAAATCAGCCAGGTCAGATCAGCCTTCATTTGTCATCTTAATGTTTAAATCCTAATGTTTAACTCAGAACTTCCTTCTCTTAGACAGAAGACAAATTGCAGGCAACAGGACGTCTATGTTTGACTTATTTATTATTAGCAACTTTCTCATGCGTGAAATGCTCATACATTTTTCATTTTGTACATTTAACAAAAGTTGGAAAGTAGAAGCTTGGCAATTATTAATGAAGCCAGAGGTTCTATCCCTGTTTAAGACAATTGAAAGCACTGACATAGATGCATTCAAACACACAGACAAAAGAACTTATATACACAAGCGTGAACATGTTCAGTTTTCCACCACACTTACCACGAGCTAATGTTAACCACATCCCTGCACACATACAGTATATACATTGTACACACAGTTTGTCATCCTCATGTAAGCCTGTGCTTCAGTTATCCCAGTCCTTTCTTTGGGCTCCATTTATTATCACACACCTTCAGGAACACATTCCCAGTTAGAAATGCTGTAATCGCGGCTCTTTCTCGCTCCATATTATCTCTAAACGATCTGAAAGTTCACTCATGGCGACTGGACTTCCTTCTTGCAGCTGTAGGTTGAGATGTTAAGAGCTTCTGCCACCTTGACACACGTCAGCATCACCTATGGCATTTCAGTCTTAGGTTCACGGCAGGTTCCGTAAACTAAACTGGTTTGTGAGCGAGAAGCTGAGCATGTGCCAGGCATTCAGTAGGTTAACAACAGTTTAATAATAAATCACAACAAGGATGCTGATGGAGGCCATGTGAATTTGAACATTAGATTGCTCATCTGATAACTCTAATTGAAATCAAATCTGAGTCAATTCTGAGCTATGGACTATTATATTTTTGTAGTAAGCTATAAATTCTGAAAAACACATTTATACATAATAGCAAAAATTGCTTGTGTACATGCTATATACAAACCTTGCTACTGATTACTACTGCTACTGCTACTTTTTATTTTCCACCAAAGTGGTGGACCAACACATTCCACCACTTTGTTAGCTTGGCAATGTCAGTGCCCTGTCTAAATCACAGCCCATGATTTGACAGTTGACATCCTGGTCAGTAGATTGTGAGGAGACAGCAGATCACGAGTGTGGGGAGGTGCAGGTTGCGCCTCGTGGCTTCACCTTATTTCCCTGTCTGAACTGTCATTAGAAGTACTAAGTATGCTTAATGACTGGCCGGTAATGCCAGTTGCCCGTCAGTGAACTTCCAACAGACCCTCTTGACGTGTCTAAACACGGAGAACATGGTGGCAGCTAATGGAAATCAATTACAGGTTGGTTTGTTCTGCCTCAATAGACCTCTTTTTTTCACAGCAGACATTTTGACTTATCATAGCAGGAAAAGCACAGGTGTAATTACATTAATGATAGTGCTGATCCATTCCAGTGTCCCAAAAACCTGTGACAGCTAGACAATACCAGGGCTCTGGAACCAGATGGAACGCAGTCATTTTAATGTTATTGCTAGTTCTTCCCCTGCTCTGCATGCCAACACACTTTATTTATTGACACATTTAGATAACTAAAGCCCACCACTCGGTACTCTAAAGCATCTATAGGTGAATTGGCACATACTGCTGACAAAATCTTGCAGTACATAAAAAGAACAGCACACTAAAAACCCAGCATACAGGTGTTCCTTTCAGAGTGAAGGTGGTGGGTGAGTGGGGATGGAGAAGGCAGTCGGTATGGCAGCTCTGTGGTGTCAGAGCCCGGTACCTCTGACAGCACTAACATGTTTACAGTGGAGCAATTTTGTACAAACAAAGCGTACTAAATCTAATTTGTAGTTGGCAAAAATGTTCACTGTACCAGAAGATGCTGTTAGAAAACCAAAAAATGCTGTTGACAAGTTGAAATGTGATGATTATGTTTGATGACTTTCTACAGCCTGAAATATTTTAACATCACTCTTGGCATTTCAGCTCTAATGTGGTGCACTCCACAACCTGCCACAACTGAGTGCCGCTCAGCTCTGAGGGTTTGGGAATGTAGTGATGAGTTAGTTACAGGCACTCAATGGGTTAATCCTAGTTTAGTAATAAAGCACATATGTAAATGCTTAATATTTGAGTTAGTTGATGCCTATGGAATAATTAGTGTCTTCAAAGCACAAACACTATATACATTGTTGTCCTTCACCAGCAAACTACAAACGTATATAATGTGTGTATGTGTGTGTTTGTGTGTGTGTTTCCATCATATCCCAGATTTATTCACAGAACAAACGATGATGCAAATTGATTTTAAAATCACATTTTTGGTGCTAATTCTTGTCTGTATACTGCAAAGCCTTCTGTTTACAAGACTACCAGACTTATCAAGCCAGATCTTGCGATTCTATCTTAGCTATGACAAATAGATGTGTCATAGCAGCCTGGAGATAAACTGCATGAGCTGCAGTTCCAAGACCGACAGTGAATGGCTTCTGCAGCCCTGTCACCATCTGAGAGTCATTTCCTAACAGCACAGTTTGCATGACTTAGAACAAGGATGTTGGGAGGGTGGGGAATTGTTGTTGGATGACACAAGAGAGGAAAATGTCTCACCTCCAAACAAACCGTCGACCTGGTTCGATACAGTGAGTTCTAACAGTATCTGATAACATATTAACAGGTGAGACAGGTGGTACAGGGTGCAGATCAGATAGGAGCAGGTGCTTTCAAATGTATTATTAAAACCATGTGGAGATATTATAAACCTCAACCTACTTACATTAACATTTAAATCTTATAGTGTCAGATTAATACCCTATCCTCATAGTAGTACTGTAAGACAGCTGAATACAGAGATGCACTATGATCAGAACAAACAAAGAAGTACACCAGCCATAAACTGTAGAAAGATTTCAGGCAGTTGCAAGCAGACAGCTGCCCTGTGTAACCAGACCCTAGAAGTCCCATATCCAGAAGTCCTGCATAGCACATGGCCATAGATAATTTAAACCTGCATGGACACTTGCTGGAAGCGCGTTGGTTACACATCTCTGATATTTTAATGAGATGATATTGTGAACAGTTTAAAACTGTTAACATTATTTAAACATCCACCTGTTCAAAGCAACATTATCATTCATGTGGTTCTCTGTTAGAGTCTAATCAAAGGGGCCATCCAGGGCAATGTGTATTCTACTTTATTTTAATGTATCTTCATTTTTGTAAATTCAAATAATATAAATATGTCTGTGACAGAAGAAGCTGCCATATTCCTGACATTTTTCTTTAAATGTTGTAAATTAATTCATGCACACCTAAAACTGACATTCCAGTGTCTTCTGTTACAATACACAAACTAAGAGTGCTGGAAAAAAAAAAGAAATTCTAGAGCAAAGTTGAAACTTTTTGGGTTGGGATTTCCTAGACAGCGTCTAGAGGCAGCGGTTAAAAATACATATCACAGTATTGACTATGAAGAAACAGCTGTGCCACATGTTAATCTTTCTAAAGGGCCTTGAAAGAGTTGAGATGGGTCGAGGTTTTTTACCAGACGGTCTTTACGGACTTTGAAAACAGGTGATGTAGTAAGATAACGTAAAATTTAAATGATTGTCTCTCTTTTTTTTTCTCCTCTCTTAACTTTTGTCCTCGTACAGGATTTCTACACCCATCCTTACATTGACTGTAGCAGCTTCCTGTACTGTGTAGGGGTGTGAGTGGAGGCCAGTATCGAGCGCCACCTCAGCTCCTCTATGGCCTTGATGAAATATAAAGCAGGAGCGTTTTCCCCGAATCAGCATGCTGGTAATTGCATGCGACAGAAATGGATTTCCCGTCACTCCTGGTCTTTATGAAGATAGCTAAGCCAATTTTTTTCCCCTCTCACAACATGTGTTTTGATTTTCTGCATTGCAAAAGGTGATAAACAGGCAGACATTTTTATCAGCCATCAACTCAGACATGACAGAATCGATCACAGCCAGCTCCTAAAAAAGACGTGGTACACGAGGGGAGCTTGGCCTTCCCACACTTCTTTTTTTGTTATTGGTTGTCTTGAGGTATTTTTTCCCACAAGTTTAGTCAGCTGTTTCAAGTCCAGACATATGAATTTGTGCCATATTTTATTCCCATTTAAGTAATCTGTGGGAAAAAAAAATGCTGATTTCATTTTAGCTCAACTTGGCATTAGAATCTGATGCGAGAAGCATTTATAGACACATTAAAAAGGTTCTGGAAAGGCAGAAAAGAGAAAGAGATCTGCTCTGGATCAATATGGTTCCACCAGGACAATTTTTCATTTTCTAAATCATAAAACATTTCACATTTAAAGCTTTATTCCACATGTTTGTATAAAGACAAGAGAGCGGGGAAACCAAGCGTAAACTTGCATGTACAGTATTCTTCCGGCCAACTAATTTCATGCCGTTCACACACTCAGCCTTGCATGACTGGTCCTTTGGAGGGTCAGTTAGTGAACCATGACTTATTGGCGCTTCCAGAGCAGCTGGGCTACCATGGATTGGCTCGTCGGGGTGGAAGGTGTCATCGGCTTTTCTAAAGATGCTTATTTTCTGCAAGCAATATCAATTCGAAAGCAACACAGTAACGATAATGATCATATCATTTTAATGCACCATTTTCCTCATCAGTGTATCATGTAATTATTCCCAAACACCCCCTTCAACAAACCTCATTAACCCCCAAAACAATACACATACATACAAAAATGAAATTAAAAGACAGGACTTTAATGAGAACGTTGTTATCACACCAATAGATCTGGTTCTGTACATACCTCCCTCCTACAGCAGGAGACGTGAATGATAGGAGGGGAAGTTTGGTTCTATCTACCTCTATAGTAAATACGGCAGAGGCAAGAGTGACGGTTGGTGACATTACATATGTTACAAAATCTACTTAAGGAGCTCAGGGTGGACAACACATGACGGCTGTTGTTTGGTGTGATAAGATACAAAGCAGGAAGTTGGACAATTACGGTCCAAAGTTCAAATGAATATCTGTTATGTGAAAGGTGGCCAATGCTAGGTGTTTATGTCTTTTTTTCATGGACTGTTTAGTCTATTAAGACATGTCCTGAGGCAGTTCTAAAGATGTGTATCCCATCAGCTGCGGGCATATTTTAAAGAACCGGTAATAAAGCTGATTAAATGCTGATCCTTCTTTGCTTTTATTGCCACAGTTCTTAACTTGGGGGTTTCTGGTTTTCTCTCTACTCTCTTCCAGAGTGCCACTCTTTTTCCTACTCTGCCTAGAACAGGTATGGGAACTGTGAGCTGCTTACACAAAGTAATAACCGCACTATGAGCAGTTTATCAAACAGCCCTGAGTGTAAAGAAATGTGACTTCTTTGCCTCTGCCGTCAAGTCCATGTGTGCATGTTGACAGTTACATGATGCTCACTTCAGCAAACTCTTGTTAACAAACTCGAAATCTTAAACTAATTCTGTTTAATACTTGAAACTAATCATTTTTTCTAGACTTTGAGATAAAGCTTGAAAATTGTGTGACAATGTGTATTATGTTTGAAACAGAGAAGAGAAGTAGAAGGGTATGGGCCAGAGACACGCAGGCGACAGTAGCAGGGAGGACAGAGACAAGTGGAAGCAGACAGAGGAGAGCAATGAGCAGGTGGAGTGTTTCAGACACTGCTATAGAGGCAGAGAGCTGCAGATACAACTGACATGGGCCAACAGCAAGGACATGGATAGACAGCAAGAGTGAGACAGTGGAAGAGAGGTGATGAGCCAGGTGACATACTACTGGAAACATCACTGTGTGGCACTGGACACCACCAGAGGACCTCAACCATGATTGAGTTGAAGGGTAAAGTGGGAGACCGTGTCCACCCGTGTCTCGTGATGAGGGCCCTCTGGTGTGACAGTGCACCACTTCTTTGAAAGCGTGCGTATGTATATTTATGTGACAGGCCTTTTGCTGCTAAGTTGTCTTTGAAACCCAGGTGAGCAGGGGTGAAACCGAGGCCAAGACCACCACACAAACGTCCACGGTCTCGTGATGCAGTTCATGAGGAAGGAACTGCATCACCCTTCTCCTCCCTTCTCCTCCAGCACCACCAACCTGCTGCTTTCTCCTACATTTTAAAAGCATAGTGTGAGCTGTGTGTCAGCTGAAGCTTCTGTTCAGGCATTCAGACAGTCCACAGTGTAGGTAGGTGTTTCAAAAATGCTCAGACCAAACTGTGGATTTAGAGAATTGTAACAAGCCAGCTGACTCTGTTAAGTACATTTTTAAAGCTGGAGTACTGTCGCATCCCCATTCCTGTCCCTGAATGAAGTTAGACATTTAGTTGGACCTATTTCTATTTTCACTAAACTTTTCCTACTTGTCTGCTGTTGATTTGCAAACATCCAACTACTCCAGCTTAAATTAGGCCTTCACAATATTACCCAGGATTCTTAGTAGTATTGTTGCAACCTATTCTTGTGCTGTGTTTACATAAATATAAATGAGGAAAAAAAGGGGTTAACTGTTAACCTGCACCAACTGATCAGTTTTAAATCTGTAGTTAATTAGACACATCACAGGGAAATTCTGTTTGCTTCACAATGACCCCATTGAAAACTACCTTTGGAAGTGCAAACTATTAAAGAAGACGATGTGAAACGAGGCAGAATTCAGCAAAAAAAAAAAAAATGTTCCGATGTCAAAACACTTGACATTATTTATTTATTTTTCCACTAGCAGTCGCTGAAGCTGTATCGAAACCTAAAACCGCTTCCCGCTGTGTTTCACAACACAGTATTTTATTCTGTGCAAAGAAAGATTAAGAAAATCTCAATTCAATCAATTAAAGCAACAGTTAGACTGTGTACAGTTGTGTCCCTTTATGTTGGCTTTTAATAACACACACACACACACACACACACAGTCAATAAACTAAGCCCACATAATATCCCCTTATCCTTCCTGCAAGAACTATGAAGTGTGTGTGTTGTTGTGTTATCATCACTGACTTGATGTTTGCAATTTAAAACTGCTCCCCGCTGTCTGCCTTAAGATATCAAAACTATCTGTGATGCTGCTGAGCATAAATACAATTTGACCCAGGTGTGACCCTAAATTGATGCAGGAGTGGACATGCCTGAATGAATGCGATGGCTCTGTAATAACAGCTTTTAAGATGGCTGCAACATTACATCAACATAAAAGGGAAGGTTTTAAGTGCTGCGGCTTTCTGCTGCCAGCCTCATTAATAGGGGAACATCAAACACTCCACTGGGAGATAATCTCAGCCAGTTTTCTGCGTTCAGGCTTTCAGCAATAATCAAAGAATACAGGTAGATGCAGAATAAGTTAATCCTGAAGATTAGTGGGAGTGCATAAAAATGAAGGAAGAGGATGGGAACAGAAGGAAGAAGAGACACTTCCGTACATGGTGGATCAGAAAAAGAAAAAGCACTGAGCTTCAAAAACCCGGGAGAGGAGAGGAGAATGTTTGGTGCTGTAAGAACTGCCTTCTGTCAGGTACAGCTGTCCAGATCAATGCTGCAGTAATCCATACCTCGGTACACCACTCAATACTCCACTCATTTGATATCAGTAGCTATTAAAATGTATTGATTATATGATGTTCTTTGCAGCCAGGAAGATCTCACAAGAGCACGTGCTGCCCTTAAATGGCTTCATGTTTGTGCTAATGAACAGACCTGGTGACAAGACAACTTGTGTGGAAATGTTCAAAAGGAGGCGCAGAGTGGGGGACATGTGTGAAGTGTGAATGCAGCTCAGGAGGTGGGGTGTCATTCATGAACTCCAGACTGAATATTAAAGGAACAATTAGGGGTTTTTTTTTCAAACTGTTTTGTCTTTGTAGATGATCTGATGAACTAAAATGCAACATTTCCAATCGATGTAAGGCTTACATGTAAGGTAAAAGTTGTTGGTTCAAACTCACAAACCCGGTGGGTGTCCAGGAAACATGGGAAAAGACAGAGGGATGTGACTTGTGATAAAAGTCCCTGGCTGGACTCAAACTGGGGATACTGGGTTTGCTGCAATCATTCAACTATCAGGATGCTCTCGATTAGTGCAGCTTTAATGCTAAAGCTAGCGTAGGACAGTCATAATCAATCAACTCTCCTCTGCCCAGCCCTCCCTCTACCTTCTTAACTATGCCCTTCTCAGCCTTTATTGTGTTTTTGTACATGAAATGTGCCAGAAAATGTCCATAATTTCCATATAAAACCTACAACCTGCGAAGGCAGAACGGCGAGATCAGTGAACAACTTAACGTGAAGCACTTGAAGACCGGGGACTTACCTACAGGAGCTTATTGCAGTGAATGAGCTGCAGGTGAGCGAGTGGGCGGAGTGCGGCGGACCAGGAAGACATGGAGGGAAAATAGAACAAAGAAACTGGCAAGAGCTCAGTGAATGAGAGAGGGAGGCCAGAGGAAGAAAGCAGAGTAGAGCCAGCTGGATGGTGTGTGTGTGTGTGTGAGTGTGTGTGTAAAACAGGAACTGAGGACAGGAGAAGTGAGGCTGAGAGACAAATGTGAGATTTAAATTTAGAGTTGATTCAATAAACAGATTAGTCAATGGACAGACCATTAATTAAATATTTCGATCACAAATTCATTGTTTGGTTCCCAACAAATGCAAAACATTGCTTAATTACAGCTTCCCAACTGTTCCTAAGGATTTGCCTATTCTCCTTGTCTACTATTATTATTAAACTGGCTTTGGACGTTGGATTAGCTCACAGTGAAATTCAGGGCTCTCACCACGTTGCCTGGATAAGATTACTATTCCTCTCAGTATGGGCTCTAAATTATGTTCAGACACCAAGCTACCAAGCACCCAAGTAATAACAACAAGCCTCCAAAACAACTTCAATGCAAGTCATTATTCATAGATTGCGAAACCTAACTAAAGGTATAGACAGTATTGTAATGTTTTGGTGGTGGTAGTGGAGAGCTATGTGTAACAGGAGGGCTCTGCAGGACTGGAAGAGAACACCTCCATGCAGGAGGCTTTGCAGGATGAAGAAAATTATTCAGAGTGGGGTTGCATTGACTTGAAATGCCCCAACAACTGAGATAATACAGTGTAAAATAAAACTTTATTGATCCCCAAGGTGAAATTCACAAGTTATGGTAGTGGAGATGGCCTAAAAACAAAACTAAACAAATAAGGCAATTAGATTAATGCAATGAAAAATACAAAAAACACACAAATATTTAAGAATTTAAGGGGCACAGTTCAAATGTATTAAGTGTCTGTTCCACTATGCAACATTTAGCTAACTACTGGTCCACATAGAGAAGTAATTACATGCAGAGCTCTAGAGGCTGTGGAAACCTGGGATGTTGGACTTATTGAAGAAGGGAGTGTGTTTATGTATGTGACATTCAGAATGGTACACAGTTCCACTTGTGCGGCCTAATGGCAGTCGTCAAAAACAAGTGCCTGCAGCTCTTTGGTCTTGCTCTTTGGTAGAAAATCAATCCAATCAACACAAAGTTACAAGTCCTAAGCCATACCTTGAAAAAGCCCTCACCTCAGTGGAGTTTGCATTTGTTAGACTTCTTCTTTGTTTTTTTGTTGTTGTTTATTTATTTATTAATTGGATCTCATCCACCGCAACATTAGGACAAACAGGCTAATTTTCCCATGCATAGTATATTTTCGTTAGCCCATCCACCGATTGACAGAATGGTAGATGCACATGCAATTATTGCTGCTGCTGCAGTATTGGAAGTGTGTATGCATATTTGATGAATATATTGAACTGGATACAACAATGGGAAGTCAAATGACGACCCATTACTTTTGCATTTAACTAAAGCTGAAACAACGTGATGGACGAAAATAATGTGAAACATTAGGAGATGACTTGTACTAGCTTAGATCTTCTGTGGCAGTAATGTGATAATATGCAAGAAAATAAATGTAAAGAAAAGTAGCTGCTAAAAAAAACTCTTTAAGTGACTGAAAGTGACAAAGACAATGCTGTGTGGAATTGACCACACAGTCTTCATGTTTGCATTATTGCAATACAAATAAAGAATATTTTTAGAAGCAAGCTGTTTACATGAACATTGATAAAATGAACAAGAAAAATGCTAACTATGCTAACTGAGATTAGGCCCTCAGACAAATTAAGGTAAGCAGGTACTGTACAGTAAAGACATTATTGTGACAGTCCCAGCCGTCAGGAATGTTTACTTAAGCGGGGTAGTAAACAATTAGTGTCTCGCTGCACTTGTTGATCTCCAGCCAGAAATCAAATGCCCCACCCTGCCAGTATTTTGACACAATTAAATAAAACAGCTACTGTTTGGGCTCTTTACTGTCTGCAGAGACCTTTCAGTTGTTTTGTATGCCCTTCTGGTCACACATGCAAGGTAGGTGAGCAGCACAGTCTACACTACATGGCTACTCTACATATCATGTTTTTAAATTAGTGGCTTTGGCTGTTTCACGCTGAATTCACATCAAGTCAGATGGAGCACCAAAAATCCTGTGGTATTTTGATTGGCACCTGAACACTGTCTGATATTCACACACATTCACACTCGTGAGCATGTCATCAGCAGCACTCTAAAATGAAAGAAATGGCTGAGCAGTCTCCACTGATCAACATTAGCATTACCATCAGAATGGGTCATACTCAAGAGGCAGGTGACTCCCAATGTGGCGTTTTTGTCCTTCTAGGAAGAACAAGAGTTCATCTACAAAGCAATTTGGGTAACAGGAAATGATTCCAAGTGCTGAAGTGTGCAGCGTGTAAAAAGTTTGGTTGGAACACCCACTAACATGCTGAAGTCTGCCTCAGGAGGCAGCACAACAACTTTTCACTGGCATGGGTTTCCAGGACAAGGAGCTGTGCAAAAGCCTAAGATCATAATGCCAAACTCTGGATGGAGTGCTAAAAGGCTCACTTCTATAGACTCTTGCACACAGACCCCTGACACCAAACCCATTCACCATCTTTGGGATGAACTTGAACACTGACTGTGAGGCCTTATCACAGGACATCATTGGTGGCCCTCATTAGTGCTCTTCTGTTTGAATGGAAGCTAATGGCTGGAGCAAAGCCTGAAAGTAAAGGAGTGAAAGCTGTTACAACACACTAGAAGCAGGAAGATGCCAATTCACTATGTCTTCACTCACATCTAAGATGGCATCTTTCAGCTTCTGTGTGACTGAATACACTTAATCCAGGTAATCAGCATTGGCATAGAGAACCAGGGTTTCCCCCCGCTGTGCCCTAAATATAAGACAGAACCAGAAAACCTAGAGAGTAAAAGGCCAAAAAACAAAGTCCCACTAAAGATTTTTTTTTGACCAGTGAGGTCTTAGGTAAACCACAAAATAATGTTGATGAATGAATAGAAGAATAGATAGAGATACCAGGTTTAGGGTACACAAGCTGAAAAGGATCTGGAAAAGGCCTGGTTTGTGGTTGCCCTAATGAAATACACAAAGTATCATCCTCATAAAAATGTACATCACAGACTTTAATTATCCTTCTGGGAACTTGATGAGCAACAACAGGTGGAATTCTATCAAAGAGATATAATTACAGCCACTTGTAGTGAACCAATTGAGTTTTATGCACAACAACGGCTGTAGCAGCCCTTGTACTGTGGGCAGGTCTAAAGCCAAACTGCTCTGGCTGAACATTTTTATTCTCCAGAATGACATTTGGTTTTAAGTTAGACAGTGATTCTAGGACTCTGGACAGTTTGGATTTCCAATAGGTCTTTAGTTGTTGTGCCACTACGTTTGTGCAGGAGATTTTGCCTGAAGTATGAACACTAGCAATATAAGTAGTACATTAAGTACAGGAAAAGCTAATTCAGTGAGAATCTTTTTTGTTTTGTTTACTACAATAGCTAATGAATAGCTGGATAAGTGGCAAGCCCAAACAAGTGAATTTACTAGAACCTCAGACTGTTTGCTCAGTGACATGACTGCTGGAATAAAATATTCTCTGCTTACTTTAGCTTTAGGGCAGCAGCATCTAACTGGGCGAATGAGCACACATGCTGCTTGGGTGTACATATTTGCAATTTGTGTGTGTGTGTGTGTGTGTGTTAGCTATATATTTGTGTCTGTGTAATCCCGTAAATGTGGGTCATATTTCCGGCATGTTATCTCTGGGTGAGTGTTACCTTTAGGCATCTTGACTCGAACACATAAAGCACATGTTTGGTTTTGAGGGCTGTGACCTCCACCGCTGGGGGTCAATTTAAGCATGGTCCATGTTGGAGTCTGCTCCTCTGATCTGCAGGGAGGAAAATATGGGGCACTGCCAGGAGTCAGCTGACTGACAAACTCAGCATATGACAAGTAAGGAGGGAAGTAAACAGCCTCCCCTCTGTAGTTAATTCTGACCTCTCAGTGCTCTCTATCACACCAGATATAGAAAATTAGCTTTCCACAGCTCACCTAATGCTTACTTTATTTGCCTTGAGCTGCCTTCTGCTGAAATTGAGCACTGAAAGTCACCAGCAACCGCTTTAGAATCTGAAATCCTCTGCCTCTTTAGCTTCGGCTTTTAAGTCAACAGGGCAGTTAGGGTTTGAATAGCTTTCATTTCTTTTTGTTGCCGGTACTGATAATTCTGGATTGATGGGAGACATCGAAATGTTTGTACTTCTTTAAGTTGCCTGCACAGTTAATTGCACTGATATGATGATTTCAGTTCATTATTTTATGTGATCTAATTACGTGTTCATGCTGTGTATAGGAAGACAGCACTGGATGCTGATGTAAATAAATCAAGGGGGGTTAAGGAGACCGACGTAAAATGAACAGAAACAAATCACCACCTTGCAGCTGTATGCTTCTGCCAACCAGTCAAGGTGCAGTTTATGTGCATGTCTGTCCAGACTCATTCTAATCAGTTCATCATTGAGTCCTGGTGGACGTTTGTGTTACATTTGAATAAATTCCCTCCAGGCGTTCCTGAGACATTGTTTTGACAGACATGAGGAGACAGTCACCACGACCTTTGACCTCTGGCCACCAAGATGTTATCCTTTAGTCCAAGTGGCAAAAGGTGCCAGATTTGTTCAGTCAGTGCCTTCCTGAGATATTGCATTCATAAGAATGGGCCAGATAGAGTCACAGATGAATGGAACCACAACCCGAAAACATAAAGTATCTCTGTCACCAGCTCAATTATTTTAGATTTAACCACTATACTGATTTATTTTCTGACAAAAAAGTCACAAATACTAATATTTCTTTTTCTCTGCCTTAACCATTCTCCGTGCCATCTTTTCAATGAGCTTCTGCAATGTCACACATTTTTTGCTAAGATACTGTATTGATGATGAGAGAGTCGGCCCACTCCACAATGTCTTCTCCAGCACATCCCAAAGATTCTCGATGGGGTTAAGGTCTGGACTCTGTGGTGGCCAATCCCTGTGTGAAAGTGATGCGTCATGCTTCCTGAATCACTCTTTCACAATTTAAGCTCCGATGAATCATGCCATTGTCATCTTGGAATATGCCCATGCCATGAGTCATCAGTGATGACCAACTCTGAGTGAGCCGCTGCAGGTGATATAGGTGATTAGCAGCATCCTGGTTTTTAATTTGTCAGTCTTTGTTTTCTTTAACATACAAAGTATGTACACTGAGTCCTGCAGGACCATATACAACATGTGACTCACGGTCTATGTGGAGAGCTGGCACTTTGGTTGCAAGTGAATTTCATTCCACCCCAGGGGACCTTCAAAGCACCTTGGACAATAATCATCTATTCAAAAATGATGGTCTTGCCATTTCCAGACTGGAACAGACACTGATGAAAAAAAGTGACGGCAATAATCAAAAGAGGCAAAGCTTTCAAGGACATAAACAGCCCACCTAATGTTCCCCAGCAGGCACTGTGATAGACAGCAGGGTACGGGAATTGTCCAAGATTAATCCCTTTTGTGTGATATGATGGTGCCAATACCAGTCCAAAGCATTATTTTTGCAATTTAGCATTTAAACTGTAGGTAACTGCCATTGAAAACTGGTATGAGACACTTTTGTATTTAGGTTGAGATATCACAAAGCAATCCAGGCACTGCAGCAACATAAAGACAATTCTAGATAAAGCATTGTATGACAATTGTAGGTCCTATATTGCATGGCTTAACTGCAAAATTGTTTAGACTAATAAACTCTTCCTAATGTTTTTAACATTAACCTATTAGGAATCTTAAATTTAACCAACCAGCCAACAAGGATTTTCTCCTCTAAACAGCTAGGAGACATTCACTGTTGTCTGTATATTCACAGCCTGATTTACACGTCTCTGGTCCATGGAGTTCCACTGTGACACAAAACAAACCTTAGCAAATGTGCTTTTGTTGCCCAAACGCAACCACACAAGCGTCTCGGTAATAGATTTCAGGTCTGTAGTGTGGTAGTCCTGCGCTCCATCCACCTACTGTCCTGCAGCAATTAGCTTTAAACACAAGTAGTTGGTTAAAAGGTTCTGATGCATATGGATACAATTATTTAATCAAACTATCACAGTGTGAGCATTAGGCCGAGTAATATTCCAAAATCGAAAGGTGGGTGGGAGTAATGGTGGGTTAATAGCCCCCTCCACACCTATAGTGATTTCAGTGTTTGCACTTAACACAGGATGAATCCTTATTTGTTGTGACCTTCTAACCATCCTTTATACACCGCTTCTACTTGAACACACAAATTTGTATCTAATGTGAAGTTTGCTTTAAAATCAGTCAACAGACAACACAGCCTTGCAGTTTTATCTACAGTAGTAAAGTGTAGGCCTGCTCTTATTTTTTCCTAACACACACACACACACACACACACACACACACACACACACACACACACACACACTGCTAGGACCACATTATTCACTGTATGCTCCATACGCTGACACATATTCACATCTCTGGCACCCTTTTCTTTCTCTATCAGCAGAAACATGACTTTGGGATGAGAAGTGAGCAGCCATGATTTCTCTGGCTTGGATGGTCCCAGCCTCCCCCACACAGTTAACACCCTAGCCACAGTGGAACTGGACTTGGGCCAGATTCCAGCTCAGCACACTGGGCTCAACAAGGTTTGAATGTATCCAGGCACAGAGGATCAATGTATCACTTAAAACAAGTCTTGTTCAAAAGTCGGCCTTTTGAAAAGAACACAGCGTGATGTGTAATTAAAGAGCGAGAGATTAGGGAGCAGTGAGAATCTACACAAACAAATTATTTAGGGCACTTTGGTTCACATAGTGGATCTTTTGTATAAAGTTGAAACAAATTCATTAAATCCTTGAGAACACTTGTCTGATTTGACCAGGGGCACATTTCAAAGATGATAAGTGCAAGCCCTGAGAGCTACAGTGTGTTCAGGTAAGGTAGAAGCCCCCCAACCTTTCAGCGCCTTTCTGGATAAATGCTGCAAGGAATGGCTAGTACGAGGTGGGTGGATAGTCTGTGGCCTTATTAAATATTTAATTACGCATTTAGAGTCTTTTGGCCACGTGCTGAATTAGTCATGTCTGATAATGGTATGCAACGCAGATGACAGGGCTCTGCAGTCTCCAGAGCCCCGCAGCACAACCTGCTTGTCCACATTAGTTAATAGAAAAGAGTTTAACGTGTTGGTGTTTGAAATAGAAAAAGAAAAGTGTGATTGCAGATGCATTTAAAGGAATTGTGCTTGTTTGCTGCAAAACCCGCTCGCAAAAAAAAAAAATCGATAACAATTTCATCTGCGTGCATCCAGTACAACGATAGCTCCAGGATGTGTGTAGCCTGTTGGACCATAGCACAAAAGATGGAGGTTGTCAGAGCTGCTGGTCTTGCTATGTCATAGTACCTTGAAACAACTCAAAAATGGTCTTAGCCCATGATACCAAGACTTTGTTCCCCCTTTTGCAGCTAGCCGCATCCAGGGCTGGTTCAGATGCAGTCTTTAGTTTGGAAACAGTTCGAGAGGCAACATTTGTCACACCTGTGACTGACATCAGGTCCTGCTTGTTTCTGACATGTCTAATTAAACCTGTGGCCTTAAAGACAAAATTGGAGTTGAACAAGCATCCACAAAGAAATCTGGAAGTAAGTAGAGTAGTACAGCGGGTCTGTTTTTAATTCTGCTGGTGGTACAGATCCAGAAATAAATCCCCCTTCATGGCTATTGTCAACAAGAAGCTTGCTGTGATCCCAGAGGTTTTGGATAAGGGTGTGCAGTGTCTGCTGTGTATCTAGCTACAGTATGCAACATTCACATGCACATAGACAAACTCGCTGGAGCTCTGGGAAAAAATAACAGGCCAAGTGTGTGGTCTTAGACATGACAGCTCGTCTCCAGGGGCACAACATCACATGTCATAATTTCTTTACTTCGTATGTCCTTGTCCAAAAGCCGCAACTGAAAAAACTGACCATGGAGGGGGCGGTCTATTTCAAACCCTGCAACACACTCAGGCAGAGACTCATGCCTTAGACACAACCTGTCTTCTATTTATCATGCTGCCCTTTCATCCATCCCCTGAAAGATGAGGCCCAATTCACACCCGCACCAGGTTGGACACACCTAACGACCCATTTTAGGCTTCTTCACTTCACTTCAGGCTAGGGGTGGAGTTAAAACCAAACCTGGAGCATAAATCACTATCTTGGATGAACTAGCTACTTGGATGAGTAGTAAAATGTTTCGACCTAGCAAGAAGGAAGTCCAGTTGCAATGACTTAACTTCCAGATAACTACATAAAGAGTCTTTGTAGGATTTAGTTTTTGGTCTCAAGCCTTCAGAGAAGCTGCAATTGCTCCCTGTTGTAGTTTTAGGGTGTGGGACACTAGCAGTGAAAAACGTTCTTTTTCCCAACTCTCATTTGGTGTTTAGACGATGTTGGTGGAGTGTACCAAGAGTGTCTTGTCACTACAAGAAGCTTCACAGCTGACAGATTTGATGACTGTGAAATCCACATTCACATATGCGTTCAAGTTTACTTGACTGTCGCACTTGCAAGCCAATTACTGTGACCAAATCCAGTGGCACAATGGGGGGCGTCCCATTTCTCCTAGCTCATCAGCTGGGTCTGGCCTTGCATTTGTGGCGCATGTGTGAAGCAATGGACCAGGGCAATGGGTGCTGTGAGAAATGTATTCTTTCCATCTATCGTATAATCTATTTATCGCCACGCTTTCGATTTTTTATGCTACATTCTCCTGCTGTAATCTGATTCACATAGATTTCTGCAGTTCATGGCTCAGCCAGACAATTCATGCTTTCTGCGTCCATGTGTCTATGTGTAAATTTTTGTCTGTTTCTCTAGTCTACAAGGATCTGGATGGACTTTGTGCATATGTCCTGCATGTAACCCAAATGTGTGTGTCTGCATTAATCAGTCTGCGCTGTCTGCATACGTGTGCCAGAGAAATAAACTGGATGCTCATTTCATCCGAGGACAAGTGGTAACCAAGAGTTGACTTTAATTAAATGAGTGGAGAAAGTTGTTGTTGTGCGCTTACTGACCTTCTCCCCAAAACACACACCGTTTGTTTTAGGTTTTATCACAGTTGACGAAGCACTTTAGCAGTCCGTATTGCTAAAACACCTGGATATTTAACTTGGCTGGGGTCTTAGGGGTCCAAGTAGTAAGCCACTCTTTGTCACAGACAAAATTAACACTTGGACACTTTCAGTTATGATGTAAACACAGACTATGAACTGTAGGATCACATCTGTCCACAAAGGAACAAAAAACACTAATGCATCACCACAATGTGATCATAAAATCATGTCACCACATGAAGCATGTTGGCAATTAAAGCCAATGTCCCTAAAATAACAATTCATTTTCACTGCAAAAATAGGAAGCTGGGAAACATTTATGTCTCAGCTTTTGTGCTATTTTAAACCGTGTTGGTTTGTAACATTAATTTATGACAGCCATTAATGAATTCCTGAAATCCTAACAATCGTTAATTCCTTCGTGTCAGGGTGAAGCATTAGTAGATGGGATGTTTTTAAATGGTCTTTTATTAGTTCAGCTGCTAACACAGCTGCTTTCCCTTTATACTCATCCCTGTGCTCTCTTCGTGCTCTTGGACTCCGGCTGAACATAATTCCAACACAAAGGGCCTCAGAAAATGCACTCTCAGCCCTCTGTAAATGCAATTCATGACGACGCTGCATAAGACTATGATTGTGCCAAGAAGTTGATTGCTTCATGGGTGCAGCAAAAAAAGGGGAGGATGTTGGCAGGCATTTCGGGATACATAGTGGCATATTCTGCAGCTTGAAGAGAAAATTACCTAAATTATGTTTGCAAACTTAATCAGATGCAACAGTACTAAAAAAAAGGTTTGGAAACATCAGTGTCACAGTCATGCAGTTCAGCCCCAACATGAAATATTCAGATGTGACGTAGCTAGTACCCCCTGACAACACTGTTAGCTAAGTGGTCTCGAAATGGGTTTCTGCATGTGTGTGTCCTTATGTGCACTTGTACATGCCTGCTTGTATTTGACTGACGTAGAGACATTGAAGAAGGGAAAGTGTATTTGTAAGTGATCTTGTTTCTGGAAGGGTTGCGCACCAAGGTTTCCCAACTGTGTGGCCGTGGCCAGTGACAAGAGTAAAATATATATGTGCAAGTGTGTGGGTTTGTGTGGAGGAAGGACAGTACCTGAATACATATATCATGCACTGCTTGAAGAGAGGGAGACTGTGAATCTGAGGAGGTGAATGCACACTGACTATTGTTACTGTGCAGTTAGGATTTAGGGTCAAGGTGTTGTATTGATATGTGAAACAACTAACTACTGCGACGTTAACTTCTGACATAACACACTTGAACTGAGAGGCACAGCTGAGTAAGCAATCCCAGGGTTGGGTGCTGATTTAGTTCTGCTTTTCATAATGCTGTAGTGTTTCTGAATAGTAATTTGAACGAGGGCTAAAGGTCTACAATCCCCCCCCCCCTCTCGTCCACTGCGCTCTGCCAACGAACGGTGTCTGCTGGTCCTTTCACCACACACGGAAAGCTCCTAAGAAAAGCTCAGTTGTCCCATGACAGTGGAACGAGCTACCAAACTCTGCACGCTCAGCAGCATCACTCCCAAAATTCAAAAAAACTGCTGAAAACAGAACTCTTCCACAACTTCCCTTATCCTGCAAGAAAGCCTGCACTTACACCTTATCAAATGGAAGCATATCTTTCTATAGCACTTTGATTTAATGTTTTTCTTCTCACCTTGGATATTTTTTCTTGCCTTGTACCTCACCTCTATAATTTCTTCTTGGAAACATTTTTACCCATTAGCTACGAGCTAATAGCTGGCTACTAGTGGGTGAGACACAGTAGAAGATCTGTCTGGGAATTGAGGGGGACGAGCTTAGCAGGGGTCGGTGAACAATCGTGCAGGTGGGTATACGGGGGACAGAGAATAATAGCAACGTGGATACTGCACACAACATAATGGAGGCAGGATCTGAACTGATATGATTAGATTATTGCACCGAGGCGTGAGGGACCCAGACGAGTTGAAAGACATGTTCAGAAGCCTATTTATCAAAACATCTCTGGCTTTGTATTACTGCACAATGATGAAAAAAAGGTGACCGAAAGTTCACTGTGCTAAATTACATGGTCTCTGCTCACTGTGGAGCTATCCATGGTCCTGAACACGTGCTGATCCTAGCTCCGCTTTCCTGATCACACTGATCAGTAGGATGGAAAGTTCCTGACAAGCACATGTGATACCTAATCAATAAGATTACTTGTGTATTTGTAATTGCATCGTTTGATATTGTACATCACTTGATATCCTTCCTATGACAGGAACCTTTGTTAATGCTTGGAGTTTCCCGGCTACACGAATCTACCAGGGTACTGTCTATTAGAGGATAATTAATAATGTATTTGGAAGCATAGTATAAAAACTGTATTATAAATGACCTTAAAGGAAATTGCCTCTCATCTGTACTTATCTTTTATTTCGTTAATCTGATTAAATGACCCATTTTTGAACCACATCTGTACTGTGTACGATCATCACTGCATTTAAGTGGTGTCCCAGTGTCCCAGTGCACAGCGGGGAGGAATCTTCCTTCTGAAGACCACAGCAGTGGTCTATTCCAGTTTCCATTTACACCTCTGGGTTACAATAACCAATTTTATTTTGCTTCTATTGGACACCAGTTGGGGATCCACTCACAAGGCTCAAGAGGTTGGTTTAAGTCTAAGTGATAGAAGCCAGTGCAAGAAATTTGTTCACAAAAAGCAAATCTCACACACACACACACACACACACACACACACACACACACACACACACACACACACACACACACACACACACACACACACATATACTATCAGGACTAAACTGATTATAATGCTACATCTAAGTCACAAATGAGCAGGAAAATGGGTAATTGATGAATTATAAATGGTTGCAGAACGTTTTGGTTCATTAGCTCCATGGTCTTTATGCACCGTCATGTTTTATTAGTCATTAACTCAACATGGGGCAAAAAAGAAAAGAAAAAATGGCAGGTCATAGTTCAATATTTTTAACCTTTTAACTTTCAACAATGAATGTACTTTTAGGAAAACAGAAATAACAGAAAATAAATTGCATGAATACACTGACTCATTGCTTTTTCAGTGATTTTATTTGTAGTTCTAAATCTTGGCAGTAATTTGTAGTCTGCTCTTCAGTTTATACACGGGTGACCTGGTGTTGTCAATGTGCATTTCAAGTGGGGCCTAGGTTCACATTCTGCTCAAGGCCTTAAAAGTGTGTGGGCCAGAGCTCTCAGTAATGATCTGATGCCGGTCAACACAGTAACACAGCAACTCAAACTCTAACATAATCCAACATGTAGGAATAGCCGTTTCTGCTTATGTTTACAACACAGCACTTAGGACGTGTTTTAAAATATACAGTGCAATCTAACTGTGACTAAACAAAAAAGAAATGTCTAATTAACGTCTCTAAATTGGTTATTTTACGTTAGCAGGGAGCACAACAGAGACACCTGTCATAATAAAGAAGGAATAATGGTTCATTTTGGTGTTTATGTTAAATGCATGACTGGGTTACCTGGAGCACAGACCACACGGGTCCCCAGAGGCAAAAGATTTTTCCTAATTAATTAAAAGTAAGAGCCAAAGTTATATACCACCATTGTGTGGAAGAAGAGCAGCACAGCTGGTAAGAGTCAAGCTGATTTCACTGATTCACAGACTGACAGGTGGTCAGTCATTAATAATGTCTCATTATTTATTAGCTGTTTAGATTTGGTGACAATCTTCATTTGAAAAAGGAAAAAAGTTACTCAGGCTATAATATATAATACACGTAGTTGATTACCACAAAACCAGTGCCTACCACCTTTCTTAATGCACGTTATAAGTTTAATAAATGACAATTACTCATTTCAGCTAATTTCATTAAAGTCCATTCTAGATATAGTCTGAATCTATTTCTATCTACTATTTTACACTGTTTTATAAACATGTCATACTCTATATGTTTAGAATAAAAACCTAGAAGAACCAGTCTTCAGTATTCTTCAGCTGAGGTGTTTTAGTGCAGCTATGACCCCGCACGTGTCTCCTGGTTGTCAATATTTTTCCCAACACTTCCTCATCGCGTGCTGGATCTAGGTGCTGCCTCAGACTTGACATAACATGCAATTGACGCTGTTTGACTCCAGAAGAGGGGGCTGATGGGTGGATTTTATATTGAGAGGAAACCCTTCAGCTTTGAACACAGCAAAGGGAGAATGTGGCAGGAAATTAGTGGAGTTCACCTTCAAAATAAAAGCATTCCCGAAGGACGCATGTTCCATTAGTGGTTGTGGGATTTTTATATTTTTTTTTTTTAATTAATAAAACTTTAACTGAAATTTATAAAGAAACATGATATGTGACATTTTGACTTAAAGTGTTTGAGCTGCCTACAGAAAGCCTGTGTGTATCTATGCACGCTGTAGATCTCATCTAGACTGAAGAAACATACATGTAGCCTATATGTATCATATATACTTATCATTCCTGACTTCATTTTGTATATTCACCTAAAAATATCCACAGTTCTCATTTTATTCTTGGAGTTTAACAGGTGTTCCAAAATAAAAATACAAATAAAAAAAAAAGCAGAAACAGAAATGACAATAACAATTAAAAGAATAAAAAAAACATATACAAAGGTCGACATATCGTATGTCTTTAACCTCTAAGTCAGAACTCCTCCGTTTCCTTTTTCTTTCTCTCTCTCTCTCTCTCTTTTCTTGGTCGGAATGGTTCATTTGAAAAACCAGGTGCCGCTCTAATCAAGAGCCCCTTCACTGAAGCGCTCCAATTAGGATATTTATTTTGAAAGATTTAGCTGGAAATCATTTTGGTATAATTTGACTCTCTTGACGGCGGCACGAGCCCCGGGCTTCCAAATAAGGAATCCGGCTGTTGCTGCGCGCGGACACACACAGACAAGACAAGGACGCTCCAGAGCCGCGAGCTCAGGGGGCACGGACGGCGGTTCCCGACGCGCGCGCTCAACCCTCTTTGATTTGCCGCGGCGCTCGACGCTCACATTCACCTGGAAGAGACAGTGGAAGGTGAACGCGGGGAGGATCTGAGGCTTGGGAGAATAACTTCAGGAGAGCCAGGTCGACCTTTGGGGAATAACAAACAAACACAACAAGTATTTGTAAACGGGATTCTCCGTGCGTAAACGACAGAGGAGCGTCTCGTTCTGGAACTATGTGAGCGCTGTGGGGATTTTCTGGACCAATTTTACGCACTGGAGGCAAAGTGGGAACTAACGGACATCCAGAACTGCTCTTTCTAAGTTTTACTCTCTTCTTGATCCCAGTCTTTATTTTGCTCAGTGTTTCTAGTGATGCGTTTTGCGGACTTATCTTAGGACTTATCCACGGGCTTTGGGAATTGGGAACTGTGAACGCACCGAGCTTTGGTCACTGGCAGCATGCATCAGAAGGACTTGTAACTTACTAAAGGTAAATTCTGTTTTTTATTTATTTATTGGTAATTAAAAAATGATTCACTTGTACTGACCCTCTGCTGACACCGCTGCTGCACACACACACACATACACACACACACACACACACGACATCAACACAGCCTCTTACGTTTTTCTCTGCGTTTCGTTTTGGCGAGATACGCGTCGATCTTTGTCACTGTTGTCACTGCGCGTCTTGGAGCTAAATCAGCTAAGAAAAAGAGATCTATTTCAAGTTAATACTAAAATATCTGGTTATTTATTCTGTAGGTGTGCCCCCCCCCCCCCCCTTTCATTTTTACTGGGGACTAGGATTTCCCAGTCTCACACACCCGGCTGGTTTGCGCTCGGGGAGTCGCACCGCTGGTGGACGGTCGCCGCCTGGGTTACTCAGCCCGCGAGCATCGAGGGAAGCGCGTTTCTCTTTGGGGATTTTTGTAACCAAGCTTCGTTCAAACACCATGAAATTTCATGAGTTTTGGTTTTTTAAAGGTTTAACACCAGCTAGGACGTCACTGGAGGCATTTAAAGAATGCGTGAGCGCAACTCTTTTTAGCAGCATGTAGATATTAAACACATGCAGAGGAATATTTTGCAGTAAATAAATACATTTCAACTTTGTTAACAGCCATACCAGCCAAAGTGTTGTGCCCTTTTTGCCCCTCCATTAATTTTAGCAGTGTGTATATTTGCCAGTATGCAAGGCTGCATTTACAGTTAAACATTTGTTTTTTATTCTTCAGTTTGTCTTTTGAGTTATTTATTCAAGAAGCAAACAGCTAGTATCCACTTAAACCTGACTGTATTGAACTTAATATATTTTTATTGACAAAAGACTTTTAAAAATATTTGTGTTATAGGTTGAGGTGATGGTTTAATCTGTGAAGATAATTAATCTGTTATGTTATTGGAATTTAAATCCAGCATTCATTTTATCCTGCTCAAATGTACAAAGGATGGAAAGAGAATATGATAAGACACAGTGAAATCATGCCCATTGATGCTTATGGGAGACACCAGAGGCACGCAGCTGATTTCTTTGCAGTGGAGTAGGCAGACGAATGCTCAGAGCCTCTTGCTGTGGCGCACTTTCAGTCAGCCTGGTATCACTCACTGATGGCCAGCAGTCGCATTCCCCACAAAATGGGTTGTCATTCACTGTCCCCCTTCTGGTGCAAGGAGCCTCCCTCAACTCTTCTTGCACTGCAGCAAGACTCGGTAATGTCCATTCTGTGCATGTGCATGCACAAATTGAGAATGATACAGGCTAGAGACGGGTGGGCTGCTGTTTTCGGTCAAACTTTGTAAAACAGTGTTTTCAGTTGGATTTCCAGCTATGTAGGTTAAGATTTAGGTTTATGTGTGTGTTTTCCAAGTCTGGATGCTTATAATCAATAATTGAGTCCAACAGGCATTTTCAAGTTCCCAGATCATACTAGTGGGGGCACTATAAAAACACACAGCCTCGTCCAGTGGACAATACAGCTTTTATTTTTACTAGTTACTGTGCCAAAGCTGCGTAATGTTGGCTTTCGTCAGACGGTTGAGCTAAAAGTCACAAAAAAAAAAAAAAAAGGGATTCTCAACCAGCGAGGATTTGGTCAGTAGAAGTCTATTTTAGGGGATGTGGGCACTTGACATCTGAAAGTGCTGCATCTTTATTGTTTGTTTGATGCACGTGCACTTTAAAGCTGAAGAATACTCACAATTTCCAGCTTGAACGATAATGGGATTTGAAGGCCAGTGCCAGTAATGATAGACCAATAACACGCTGCACCAAACAGTTTATAGAAACATTTCATAAATTATCAGAAAGAAGAAAATATATATTAGAAGGGAATAAAATACTCCACCGGAGGCGAAATGAATTCAATCCTTCTGAGTGAGCGGCTCTCTCTAGCAGCCCAGTGCTGCATGTTTTTCAGAGGCTGGGATACATTAAGGTCAAATTATATTACATGTGCCTTTTTCACGTTTAGTGTCCCCTCTTCATATGTTTCATTAAATCCAGCTCCTCTACTCGTGCATCTTCCAAGAAGGGGTGTGCAGTATGTAAAACCTCTGTGCACAACACAGCCATCATTAGGAAACCTCAGCGAACTACCCTTGCCACCAAGTCGCTGCAGCCTGTGACGCCTGTTCAACAAGGATTATTTGTTTTTCATTAAGAAACTTATTTTCACTTCTCTTTAATATTAAAATGTTCCAGTCAAGACCCTGCAGATGATGAGTCTCACATCATAATTCTGTGCATTTTATAACACATGAGCACATAAAATAAAAAAAACTAAATAACGTTGCTTTCTAACTGCAAAACATATATTTTATTTATGTTTTATTTTTTTATGTTGTTTATGTATTGCAAAGAAAACACATCATACATCCAGGTAAGTCCTGCCCTCAGTCCATCCAGAGAGTCACATGTACAGCACTTGTCTGCTATTCAGGGCCAGTGCCAGGTTCAGAGTCTGAGAAGCTCTACTAACACCCCCCCTACCCCCCTCCCATCACCCCCCAGGTATGGATATTAGCAGTCAACTGTTTTATCCACAATAAAGAGAGCAGATAACAGAAATAGACTGAACAGCAGTGCCCTGACAGGCACGGCTGGCTCAGAGTCACAGGGATGAGACAAGCCAGCAACACAACACAGGCCTTTTCAGAGGCATTCATGCATGATTTTTCTAACCTAGATGTCCCCCTTTGTTTCTACATCTTAACATCCTCCCACTGTTTCGGGAAATACCCGTACCGTCGACTCACTCGCCTTCCCTCCATCTTCTCATCCTCTGATCGCACCCCCCCCCTCCAAAACAAGGCCGCAGTGTCCAAGGCTGTGTGTGATCAGAGAACCTCATATCTGAATTTGTGACATCAGAGAGAGGAGCAGTGAAGAGGGTGTGCGGAGGGGGGGGGACAGAGGCAGTCATTGAAAGAGGGGAGATGAATAGATGGGTGATGAGGAGACAGGCAGCGGGAAGAGAGAAGATGGATTAAAGGCAAGATAGAGAGGGACTGTAGACATAGGGCTGTGTGACACAGACAGACAGTGCTATTCTGCTGTCTCTGAGCTGCACAGATCGCTTTGTGTGTCACACCCACTACGCTTTGGACTAAATACACAGCAATCCGTTAGCACAGACAGGCTCGTCTAGTACACACACATACACACACACACACATTTTAAAGGTGAAACATGCCAATATCCTATGTTCAGAAAGTTCCTAATGGCTTCTCGATAGCACTGCGGGGAGGCTATCATTGCTTGGAGCAACTTGGAGGTTGACCAGATCCTTGCAAAACCACTGGCTCCCCTAATTAGGGACTAAACGAGAAGCTTGGGAAGGGTGATTAATGAGGCTTGTCCAATATGTGTAGTGAGACAGGAACTTAGGCTGACAACCATGTAACAGCCGCAAAGCTTCACCAGTAGGAGCCTCAGTGGCTGCATTCACACCTCGGTCCTCGTGCTCCGATCTGAATAGCTACTTAGTTGTAATTGCTTTGAATGATTTTTCATACTGATGGGGGAACTTATTTCTGAATGTGTTGAAGCAGATAGCAGATAGCATAGAAGTACAGAAAGTGCAAAATGTTGTACAAAGTTTCTAGGCCTTTACTCTCAAAGGCAAATATCAATCAACAATCAAATACAAACAATTATTTTTCAGATTGCCTGAATTTCCCTCTTGAAACCAAGTGTTTTCATTATCTTAGCTTAATCATATGTTGCAAAAAAGTGGCTTGTCAGAGTCACCTGTGGTCATGGTCATTGTCTGAAAATAGGGTAGGCACCTTAAGTTACCTTAATCTCTTTCGACAACCCTGACATCTACCTGCAATGTGGTGGGCAAATTATGTTGCTACTTTGTTCAAGTGACTCATTTCTTTGACGTCTTCTTAGTTTAGAACGGTCTACAGCATCAAATAATTTAGATAAATCAATAAGCACCACAAACTTGGTGTTAGTTAATTATACCCCTCGCCACTTTTTATCTGCAGTACCATGCTGTTCTCATTTCGCGAATGCAGGGTGAGGGATTACATGTCTACCTGTACACAGAATGAAGTCTGGTGTTGAGTGTTCCATCTACAACAGGATTTGTATTTTAATGCTTACAAATGTCTTTGTCAGCCAGTCAGCAGTAAGCTCAGTTTATGCTTGACTGTTCTCTTGACAGTTGTCTCCAGACAAAAGGAGCCATGTAGCACCTCGTCCAGCCTTTATAGCTTAGCAACAGGAATGATTAAGTGATCACACAGTTCCTTCCACACTGCTGGCTCCCACAAGACTGCTGTCATTTCATTCATGACTGAGCAGCAAAATAAACAGAAATAAAATGTAAAATTTCAACTGTTAAGAATCAATATTTTCATATCCTTGTAAGTGATCAATAATACTAACATACTATCCAATCAAACTGGGTATGAGTTCCTGACATTACCCATGCCATTAGCACATTTGTGCAACAATCATATTTATGGCCGGCGACACAGTTTTCTGAGACTAATGCGTAATTTCTTGGGTTTCTGGGGTGTCTACTTGGCTAAACGGTCTGCACTGCGTACTACTCAGTCTCATCATTCAATGATCAGGAAGGTTGCCCTCTCTTTTATACGTTTTATACTTGTACTACTCGCTTATATTTAAATACATTTGGGGTGATAATAATGTCTCAAACCTGCACTAAACTATTTCTTTTAAAAAATATTTGAAATGCCAAATGCCATTATGGGATGAACCCAGAGAGAATTATCATTTCTTACCGCTTTTCACCAAGTGCTACTAAGTAGTAGTAGTTTATCCTCCACAAAATATCTTAATGTGGAGAAGTACTGTGGTTGCCTCCTGTGAAGTGAGACTCACAGGACAGCACTACTAGCAGTGCAGGGATATTTGCTTCCTGACATATTTGAGTGAGGTACGCCCTCCTAACCAATCAGAGAATTTCAACAATTTCTGATTGATTAGTACGTTTTGTGGCTTCCTGCTTGTTCTAATGTGACGATGATGATGGGGAAAGCGTATCAGATGGTTGAAGAGCACAGCAGAGCTGGGAGAAAGAGTGCCAGCTTCTACTGTATATTGCTTTAACTTCACTGTCACTGCTCAAGCAAGCTGTTCTTAACAAAAAACCTCTGTAAACCCACTAAACCCCTATTTCTCGCAGGAGCTGGTAGAGACCAGAAACAAAGTCAAAAGAGAGTGAATGTTGGACTAATAGTCATTAGGTTACCGCAGACACGACTCTATATGAATGACAAATTTGTTCCGTATTTGTGAACAGTCTACCGAGTTCACCACATATTCTAAGCTGCCAGAAACATCATGATATATTACATGCTTTAAGCTTACAGTTAATGAAGACATCATTCATTTCATGTTCCAACCTCCACATGCCTACTTCTGGCCTCCATTCATAGAGTTCTTCTTGCATTAGCGTTGAATGTTAGTATTGTATATACAATTCAGATGTACTGTCTAGAGGTATTATGCTGGAGGTGTACAACAAGGATCTGTATTTGATCCTCTTTCATTTACTTTCCATATAAATAACACCGATCACGATGCAGATGACACAATCAGATAAGGCTTAGCCTCCATAGTTAGAGCCACTGAGTCAGCAGCTGCAGTTAGAATTTGAAAGAGTTCAGTCTGAGCGAGTAAACTTAATGTGTCCTTGAATCCAGACAAAAGAAAGTGAATGCTCCTCAGTGACAAGCTCCTGCATATCAGGAAGATTGGGACTCTTATCTCAAGGTAGGAGAGGACTGTGTTGAAATGGCATTATTTAAATAATAACTGTTCATTTAAATTTTACTTATATTAGATATTATTGATCATGATTATTATGTATTTGTGCTGCTTTTACTTTCCTCGTTGTCTGAAGGCACACTGCCCTAGGATTTGACACAGTTAGAAAATTTATGACACATCATAGTAATTTGTATGCTGTGGTTGGGTGGTCATCTCTTTATATGCAGAGATCAATTTGCTTGCTGACATTTATTTATAAGGCCATCCTGAGGTTGTCGCCATCTTACTTATGGGTCTTTATGCCTCCACTCTGAGGGTATCCGCACAGTTTAAGGAGTCTTTTCCCCTTTATTGAAGATTTGAAAGCATTCAGGTATGATGCTGCCTAGAATGACTCACAAAAATGCTTTAAATTCTAAGAACAGAACTTCGGGTCAATTCAACAAAAGCACACAGGGTGATAAGTGATAAATGGTCTTGGTGCCTTCATATTGTAGTGTGCCATACTGTGTGTTGTAGTTCTGTTCTGCATGCTCATGTTTCTGTCTTTGGCAGTGTTTTTAAATATTTAACTAGATCTGAAATTAAACTCTCCAGCAAAGGTGGAGCCTTGAGGTGACTTTCAGTATCTCTGGCCTGAAACACATGCTGCCCATAAATACAAAAAAACTTTAATAGAATTAATTTACATTTTGATGCCCTCATGCCATTTTTATTAAAAGCCTGATGTGCTATACAATCAATTTCCACCTCTAATAGGAGGGATTTGATGCCTGACATAAAACTGATTTAATATTGCTTTTTATTAATGGCAGAAATATCAGTACAATTGACAGTGGCTGTCCATACTGGTGGAACCCTTGTGTAGTAGCAGTTACAGTATGTTAGAAACAGAGCTGCGTTGCTGTGAGTCAAGGTCTTCAATTAGCAGGATTCTCTTGCCTGTTTGCTATTTATAACTTCAGTTAGCAAGTGAGCGAGAGAAGCAGAGGAAACACCTTCACACCTCAGCCTGCTCCTCAGGAAGCCTCTGAAGACAAAAACACAGCAGCCAATGGATCAAACCACGTGACCCACGTGAAGCAGAGCCAAGATCAAATAATATTTAACACCTTCAGTGACAAAAGTCAATGCACATCATGGATGCATTTTACTTCCAGAACACCTGTTATCATTGCCTTGACCAATGGCTTTCCATAACTCTAACCACTCCATTGTATTGCCTGACTTCAATTCCCTTTGTCATAATGTTCATCTTCTCATTAGATTAGATTAGATTAGATTAGATTAGATTAGATTAGATTAGATTAGATTAGATTAGAATTTGGGGCTGATATTGACTACGTTCTCCCAAGCTCTGCCATTTTTATGGCCAACCAGGTTCCCTTAGAAACAATAGCAGTCCCATATATTTGTATTTGCCTTTCCACTTAAAACTCAAAAATAGATGTAACAGCGCTTTCATTGGGCACACCAGCAGATGGGGTGGGGGTATATTCACAGGGTGTTGCTTGCATTGAGAAATTGTGATACACTGAGAGGAGATGATACCAACAAATACTGCTTCATCTTTGCTATCACACCAGTCATGAGTTACAGTGGATGCAGCGTTTTTTTTCTTTGTTTGCATTTGTGCCGCGGCATATTACACACTCTAAAATCTCAGCAGTGATGATGATTTAAGAATAATCACAGGCATGTAGGCTTGGAATGTATTCAATTCAAATCTAAATAAAGTCTAGCTCGATCGAGCAAACGAAAACAACGAAATCACAGAAACCGCTGCTGGGACTGTTATTTCCTCTCTTTCAAAAACAAAGACTAAAACCTCAAACTAAAGCCAGCTTCTTTTCACAACCATGCAAGCTCTTTCACTCTGACATGCTGCGAGTTGAAGAAATGCCACAGAAATTAGTCACATGCACGTAGGCATTTTCATGGCATTTCCCCCCCACGCACATACTGTACACAGACACCTTGGTTGGGAAAGATCGCAGATGGTTCCCTCCCTGCTTCCTCCACAGCTTTCTCAGCGGTGTCGTGACCCTCTCTTTGGCTGAAAATATGAGTTCTTATTAACACATTATGCTGTAATTTTTTGCACTTTTTGAACTCCTGGCACTTCATTTATTTTAGAATTAAATAATCATAGCTTCATGGATGCTCTAATGGCCATTTTTTAAAAAGCGTTTTGTTTTATAAATCATGTGAAGCAGTTGAACATAGCCACATACAATGTAACTGTAACCATATGTGTATCAATCTGCCCCTATGCAGACGCATGTTGCCTGTTTGTTTAAATTCAGACAGTTCTGTGCCTGTCTCAATAAAAAACGACACAGGTAGTTTTATAGTGCAGAGTGAAATTATTTTTTTTATCCTCTGTGATGAGACCAAGGGAACTCTTTGATCTGGAGTGGCTAGATAATCATCCGTAGCTGAGCCCTGATTTCCATCTCTATTCAACTCTCCCCTGGAAGCTCCATAAGAAGCCATCAACACTGGAACTAATCAGGGTTATTACCACTCTCCCCACTGAACAGCACACTTCTCCACATGTGGGACCGACTTCAGCGCTGCTATTGTTGTGCCGTATACAGATATATATCTGTTTGCTGATGCATGAGGCTGATACTGGAATTGTATTCAGCACAAAGATTGATTACTTTGCATATATTCGTAAGACAACTCGTGAACTTTCTGTTGGTTTTGTCTCTGTTTTTTCATCATCAGAACTCACTGTGGTATAATTTTACCCGCAGTAAGCCTCCCTCATCCTTACTTTATGAACTAATTAATAGCGCAAAGACGAGAAAAAGCCACTAACATCATTTCCACTAGTTTCTGGATAAATAGAAGTCCCACAAATTAAACTGAAATTAAATCATGTCAGTGGTTTGTCAATTATTGTTGTCTTGATTATACAGCTTTTCAATTCAATTCATTACCATGTGTTTTCAGATTGTCAGTCTGAGACAGTCTGTCTCATTTCTACAGATTTTACTCGGAAAAGAAACTTCACATGGTAACTGTATGTTGGTGAAGCTACAACTAAATGTGGCCTATTGAAATAAATGATTTTCTGCTTAAGATTCATGGTGGAATGACAACATTTAAATTTTGTGATCTCTAGTGCTGATCTACTGTAGTTCAATGTTTTTTTGCAATCAGTGCGTCTGCAAAACAGATGTTTCCCAGGGCCTAGTTGTCACTGTCGCTGTCATAAAAATAGCTTGGAACTTCTCCTAACAGAGGTCCACACATCAATAATGCACCTGCTGGCAATTTGTCTTCCTTTAGATAAACGTCTGTGTAAAGTTTTTGTCTTCCCACGAAAGGGAAACATGTGGCTTTGAATAGCTGACTTTCCAATCTGCCTTTGTCAGCTGTGTTGTACAGCAGCTCTGCTGAAGTGAAGCATTTATTTGTGACCCCTCCATGTTCCACCTCATTACATCTACAATGTTGTTTTCTCCACTTAGAGGACATTGCAGCTGGATACTGAGCTCGGCATATTTGGTCTACTTGAGCACTTGTTAATTTGCTGTTATGCTCTGTCATGTGGAGCTAATGGTGGACGGAGTAAGAAAATTAAGAAAACCAACGAGTGTGGTTGTAAAGATCTTAATTTCCTCGTCTCCTTCAACAAATACCCGACCACTTATATTTCATCTTTACATCAATGCAATTGAAAAGATTCAAGTCCACATATGTAGGGGGGGGCATGTAGGGGATGGACATTGGACAAGAGGTGAGGTACACTCTGGACCTTCAGACCTTCTAATACTTAAAGACTTCACATCATACCTGAAGGTAATTTAGAGTAACCAGTTAGCCTTTGTGTCTTGGGACTGAGGAAACCAGATTACCTAGAGGAAACTCACACTCAGGCATGTGGAGATCATGCAAACGCTAGAACCTTTTTGCTTTAACTGTTAACCACTGTACCACTGTACTGCCATCATATTTCTTCATTTAATTTTAAATATTCTGAACTTATTTCTTTTTTCCTGCCTCAACTTTTGCCCCTTTTTTAAACTATCCTCACCAGAACCTTATCTTTTATCCTCTCTTCTCTTTGTCTCACTTCTACCCTCTTCTCATCCATTCCCTGTCCTTCCTGTTTTCCTCTCAGAGCTATTCTACTTGACCCAGCTCTCCTTCACTTTCATCATCTTTGCCCTCATCCTCTTGTGATCATTTCTCAAATTTCATCTCCCATGCTTTTTTCTTCTGTGCTCCAACATTTTAACTCGACTCTCATGTCCACTCCTTGCCCTTTCATCATCTTCCAGCTCTCCTCTCCTCCCCTCTTCTTTCCTGTGATGGATGGTGTGGGTCAGTGTGCAGTCTCTGACAGTGATAGTCTCTGTCACTGTTCACAGGCTCTGGCTGTTAGTGTTACCTCTCCTCCCCCCTCCCCAACTTTATCAGCAGTCTTCTCAGGTCATTGATTCAAGTCTGCAGGAGAAGTGGGAGAACAGTTTTTTTGTGATTTTGGCTCCTGAAGCAACAGGAGGCTTCATACTCATTGCAGGGTACGCTCAGTGGAAAAGAAATTAGACTTGGTTATAACTGATTGTTACATTGCTTTTTCACAATTTCTCATTCCCAAACCATTGATATGAAATCGTAAACCTAAAAGTATCTAATAGTGAACCTATGGATCAGCTGCACCCTGTGTACATGTACATGTGTACAGTTGGGAACCCCTGCTATACAGGCTGTACAGTAGGGGCTCCCAACTGTTCTGCTAGTTTTAATAACTATCCCCAGCTGTTCTCCTGCTGATTACCCTCGATGCAATGAAAACGTTACAGCACGAAAAAGATCACAACAAGATTATGTACAGTGCTGTAAAAAAAGTATCTGCCTCCTTAAAATTTCCAGTTTTTGCATATGGCTCACACTTAAATGATTCAGATCATCAACCAAACCTTTATACAATACAAATAACCAGAGGAAATACAAAGTGCAGTTTAAATGATGATTTATTAAGGGAAAAAAAATCTATCCAAACCTGCATGGCCCTATGTGAAAAAGAAATCCTTCCCCACTTGCTAAATCATAAACCACATTTTTTTGGAAAGTTGAGTTTAATTTAACTTGCCACACTTGGGCCTGATTATTGCCAGACGTGTCGAATAGAGAAGTCACATAAATAGAATCTGTCGGATAAAGTGAAGCACGCCAAATGATCTAAAAAAAGAGCCATTACACACAAATGGAGAAAACTTGGAACAGGGGTTCACTTTCCCAGGAGTTGCCGGTCTACAAAAATGACTCCAGGAACATAATGTTATAAAAGAACCAGAGACAGCGTCTAAAGAACTGTCTCTTAAAATAAAAGTTTTGCCATATGACTAAATGTAAGTATAAATAAAAATACTTTTGTTTTATGTAAGGAATATCACAGCTCCTTCATCACTCCACCCAGATCAAGATGTTTTTATCTACTTGAGGCAAAACCTCAGTACACATTAGTCCTTCATTGTCCTACAATTGCGTGACAATACAGATTATTCACAAATGTGCATTGTCAGAGATGCCTCTGTGTTGATGTAATGCACCTGAACTGCAGTACAGTATGTGAGCAACTTCAAAGTACTGTCACTGTCAGTAAAAGCCAAAAGGTCACATTGACTTTGCCTCAGCATCTGGCCTCTAGGTAGGGTGAGGCCAGATGTTTTCATGTTTGCCAGCCAGCAGGGCGTGCAAGGGTGACACTGAAAAATGATGAAATAGATTTTTAAAATGTGTTGAAAATACATTAATAATTTGGCTCTAGTTTTTGTGGATTTAATGAATGTCATCTGAAACAACTTAATTTGAGAAAACACCACAGAGAATACACTGTAAAACATTGTAAAGAAATTTTAATTAAATTAACTATGATTTTCTTGTTAACTTAATATGGATATACAGACACACTTTTTTTTTTTAACATTTGATTGTTTCTATTCAATCAAATGACGTGCATCTAAATGAAACAATTTTTGAGCATAGAATAATAGTCAAATCAAATGTGCATGTTAAAGTCTACTGTCAAAATACTCTTTGCATCAATAACTGCCTGACATATTTGTGCCTTTCTACTAATCAGTTTTTGCAGATATTCAGTTGTGATTTCCCGCCAGGTGTTCTGCAGCACTTCCCTGTCATGATTGGTTAAGGTTCCTAAACTGTAGCCACACTAGCTGGTTAGGGTTCAGATCCAGTGATTGAGCTAGCCAAGCCATCACAGTTATGGTGTAGTATCCAGCAGCTACTTTCTTCAAATAATTCCCACACAACTGGAAAGAATGCTTGGGGTCATTCTCTTGCTCCAAAATGAAGTTAATCCCTAACTGGCCATTACCTACAGGGAATGTCTCTTACTCTTCTCAGTATGGAGTGGTATCCATCCAGATTTAGGATGCCTTACACATGATGCAGATCTTACACTCTCCTATTGACAGAACATCCCCAGATCATCACATTTCCACCTCCTTGCTTCACCAATGGTGTGTTTTCATAAGCTCTAAATCTAAGCTCTGTATGATTTTTAATGCCTCCTAATTTACACTGAAACTTGCTCTGCCTATGGTGGAAAAAACAAATATAAGTTCAGATTATTGATTTACTAGACATAAACTTGAAATAAAGTTTAATATGTTTTAATACAGACAGGACATCCTTTAATGCACTTTAATTATAGAGAAACAAAAATCTTTACAGTTTAATGCTGAATGAATAGCAAATGGTAGTTGTTTTTTAAGGTCATAAAAGACTGCTACAAACATTAATAATGGATAAAAATTGATATTAGATTCTGTCATGCAGGTCAAGGTGAAACAATGGATGGTGAAAAATCTTCAAGAACTTTTAAGCAAGTCTACTTGCCACTGCACAGCTATATTGGGATAATAATATTCCGTCATTAAAGAGTCAGCAGTGGATTATTTGGTACGGCATTTGTCCATGAAATCCAGGACTGGTGTTCTAATTTATCTATCATCTATGTAGAGCTGCCAATCAACAATTACCCAATGGCGATCAGTGTAGTAGTAGTTAAAAGTAGTTGAAATTAAATTATCTAATGACACCCAGTACTTTTATACAAGATAATATTGACACAGACTGTATTCGAAATCTGGATTTTAGCAATTAACAATGCTAGAAATTTCATTGGGGTTTTGAATGGGGATAGTCTACTTCTGGAAGTTTTGGATTAACTTTGGCTTTATATAGGTTAAGCAGTGTCTTTGTCCTGTCTAAGGAGCTTAGACCTGACCAACAACCAAAACAGAGAGTTAAAGGTCTCTGTAGAGGTAAATGATACCTCAGGACAACACATTTTCCCTGGAGTTTTTTTCTATTAGCGCATGTGGTAAAATTTTATTACTGCCATAACACATGAGTTTGTGTCAGTAGCCACTTGGCAGCTACAGTATGATGCCAGATAAATCAACATTTTAAGTTCAGTGTGCCAGCAGATCTGTTGAAACATTTTTTGGCAGATTTTTTCAGTGGCACTGTGAAGGTTTTGAAGGTTAGAATGATGCAGACAGTGTCAGCACGCTGTTAACCTCGGCTAACTTCAGGTCTGTCAGCTCTCAGGCAGCAGAAAAACACAACGTTAGATGCTCTGACTTTGTATAGAGCAGAATATCAAGCTGCCAGTCAGGAGTCTGTTTGATACGCAGCCATTGTTTTGCTTTGGCTACAGGTCAAAAAGAGAGCAGCGGGCAAAAATAACATGCAAATACCAAATCAAACGCCTCATGTCCAACCTCTGCCCATTTGTGGTATCTAATGAAGACGCTTAACATGTTGGATGTGATTTTTGTTGCTGGCCTTTAATCCAATATCTCCACCATCTGCCCTTTCTGGAAGCTCTCAAAGCTTTATCTCTGCCTGCGCTGGAAGAACAGATCAGATTTCTCCAGTATTGATGAAGTTTGAATTTCTGCAGCTGGCGCTGTTTTCTGTTGAACCACTTCTCATAACTACCCAAGTCTTCTAAAGAGAGGAAACACAACATGCTTCACTTGCTGTGCAGCCAGTTTTTCTTTTTTTTTTAGTAAAGACCTCACAAGAGCTGTTTTCACAACATCAAATGTGAAAACTTTAACTAGCTAAGCTTTTCTTTTCATCAGTGTGAGAGCAACAAAAGACATTATTTTAAATGAAAATGCCACAGACCATTAATTTAATGTAGGATTACAGGGAAATAGAATGTAGATAAAAAACAAAACAAAACAAAAAAAACATCTGTTTTGCAAGAATGCAGAACAGGAAGTTTGGAAGAGGCAATAGAGCTTACTGTAGCATCATTTTATTTTTTGGTGACTATAGGAGGGGAGCAGGTAGCTGCCATAGGCCCAGCATACAGTGATGAAGGAGGCCTGTCAGTGTGTGTAATCAGCCATTTATACTGGAGCCAGTCACCAGGGACACACAATCTTTCTGTCTCTCAAAGTAACACAACACACATAAACACAAAAGGGCTTTATTTCTCATGATTCAGTACTTCACTAAAGATATTCAGCATTGCCACTACTTCTACTACTACTTCTACTAGTAATAGTTAGTACACTCACTTTATGAGTGTGTGGACAGTGATTAGCACACTGTCATCAACTGAAATACACACAGTAGGACCATGGCTGAAGTCCAAGTCACTTTGATCACATGCCAAACATGAAATCTATAAAATGTTTTCAATTTGATTTTAAATTTGATTTATTGAGTTTTCTGCTCATTTGAAATCACTCCTCAATGGTAGCTGCCGCCTATTAGAAGACACCAACACCTTCTCATCTTATAGCATGACATAATACATACAAGTAAACACTACTCAAGTAAACAATCTGGCTTCTTATGCACTACTATTAAACTCAGAAGTAGCTCACGTGGTAGAGCAGTCATACTATATGAACCCCAGCGTTAGTGGTTCCATTCTTGCTTCTGCCTGACACAGAAACCCCGTACTAGCGCCGATATGTAATATCTGGCAGCTGTCCAACCACAATTTCCCCAAGGGGATCAATAAAGTATGTCATTATCATAAAGCTGGAGTTAAACATACCCAATGTTATATTTGTTAAACATTTTTTAACCATGTCGTCCTTATAAAACAGATAAAAATTTAAATATAATGTAACGCTATTTTAGTTTTGTCAGAGTTTCGAAAAGTAGCTTTCTCTTATCAAATGTGTCTATGTACTCTTTATCAACGAGGCACTTCCAATCTAGTAATGAACACCTGCCTTGTATAGACATGAATGTGAGACTGCAAGACAGTGAACCCTGTAGTAGCGCCATCATTTACGTGCAACTGTCCAACAACAAGTTGTATGTATTTTATGGTATTTTTATTTATATTTTTTTCCACAACACTGCAGATAAAACCTTTTTTTAAGAACATTAATGCTTTGTGGTTGCACGATGGTGGAACGACCTGCCCACCTCTACGTGCTTAGCTTCCTCACTTTTAATTTTCAAAAACTTGCTGAAAACAGAACTCTTCCAAACCTTTATTTGTACTTAAATCTTTCTCTGAACCTAAAACCTTGAAAACAAACATACACAACTGGCACTTATACCCAATGAAACTGAAACAGCTCTTTCTAGAGCACTTTACTTTAAAGTTTGTCTCATTGGCTTAGATGTTTGCTTTGTAAGTCGCTTTGGATAAAAGTGTCTTACTCCAAATAACTAAATGTAAAATGTAAGTGTAAATGCAACCAGATTCTGGTTTCTGTTAACATAATAATGTGTTGTTAATTCATATAAATGGCAAGAAACAGATATGTTGATATTGAATCACTAAAATGTTCTGTCAGAATATCCCATCATGTGGTCTACATGCTATAACCACAGTTTTTTGTACTGTTATAACATTTTTATGGTTATGTTTTAGCACTTGGTGTTCAGTGTGTGTTTAGCATGTTTGGTTTTGGTAACATTTGGTTAAGGTTAGGGAAATACTTGTCATGTTTTAGTGAATCTTCAGACACAATGTATTTTTGTACTTAAATGAAACTGCAGTCTTACTTTAACCAAAGTACTTACTTAGTGTTTTTTAACACCAAACCACACACAGGACTCTGAAAGTCACAAGGTGAGACAGTGCACAGGTTTGAGGATATTTATTGTCTGTGTAAGCCACCTCATATGATTGCATTCTCTCCGTGTCAGTCTTAATCCCTACATACTGATCTGTAAAAGCTAAAGATGTGCGTGACCTCATATAGAAAAAATACATATATGCTTTAGGACAGGTTTGCTTGAATGAGTTATGAGCATATGGCTGCAGTGCAGTGAAATGCTCACAGGGTGTGTGTGAGAGTTGTTTATGTATATGTGGCTGATGGCTCCATATGGAGACAGGGATATCATAAATCCATTACTCAGGGGAGTAGGGAGGTGCTGCGTGGGCTCTGCGGCCCCTTCCCTCAAGGAATGATTGTAGAGGAACCACAGTAATAGTGGCTGGCTGGGTAATTGTGCCCTAAAGGCACGTCATGGTTTTTTTTTTTTTCACTTCTGCGCTGAGGAATCACACCAACACCCTACAGGCATTTAAAATGACTGCAGCAAAGACAGCAACTCAGAGGCGATAGAGGGATGAAAAAAATGATAACACCACAGAAATGAAAGACACGGAGATTCTTTTGTTGTGTCACATTTACAGTGGGAGTGATCTGTGAACTGAGAATAAATGTTCACCTCAGCCTCCTAGTGGTAATTACATATAGAACATGTGTGGGGGTGGGGGGTGAGCTCTCATGTCTTCCTTTTGGCATTGTGAACTGTGGAAACACTGGGGGTGGAGGGCACACCAACCACGCTTCTCAAAATTAAAATTTGAACCCAACACTTCTCCACGGTGTTACCGTTCCATGTTGAGCACAAACCAGATATGAATCATGAGTTGATGGATTTCTCATCTAGGGTGCCTCAACTGCATCTAAGGCTGCCCTAACCCTCTGATGGGTTGTTGGGGGCTTTACAAATCTACTTTCCCTCCTCTAGAACAAATTCTAGGCTAGCAGGCTTCTATTAGGTACAGGCTTTTGGTAGAAAAAGGTCTTTACTTCAACAATTGTATTTGAAGTGTCCTTCTTTTCTGATCTGCTCTGTTTGCCCAGTTCAACACAAACTCAACACTCCTTGTATTCATTTGAAATTGGACAGATTTGCTTCATACACTAATATAGTTTTTATTGTTTAATATTTGCAGCATATACAGTTTTCTTCACACCAGCTTGATTGGTTTAAAGGACAACAAAGCCTAGTGGTTCTAAGGAATAAATTAAAGTTAAACACAACCAGTGTCAGAGTCCTGTAAAACATACATATAGCTATCTAGAAAATGTCCTTCAGTCACAGTAGGCTGCCCATGTCAGCTGCAAAAAAAGTGTATTATATTAGATCACTGTAAGGTTGTTGATTTGAAGGAGTCCTCTTCATCTTTTCTGGCAGCCAATACATATGGTGTAGGTCACTGCTCTGCTCTAAAGTTTGGGTTTAGGGTTAAATATCGACATTACATGCATGTTGTACCTGTAACCTTAACACTAAATGACAATTTTACTAAACCTAACCATATTTATTTTGTACCTAAACCCAATCAAACCATTATATTTGCACAGTTTTAACCCAGTGTTTTAAACTGTCAACAAAAAAGATCCCGGGTGCCTTTTTGTTGGCTAATAGGTGCAAGCAAAGGAAACATCTCCTGTCATCAGGTTGCTCTGTTAACATATGCCTCTGAGAATCATATGTGTGAATAGGGACAAACTTTAAGCATGATTTTGTATTGCACAATACGTTAATTTGGTCGTCCTGAAGCAGAACATGATGTACTTCTGGCCAGTTGTAACAGACAGTTTACAGACTTGGAAAAATTTTCCATGTCCATTTTGTCCTAGACCAAAATCACCTAATCCACAAGCAGGGGCTGTATCAATGGTAATGTTAAACCAGACTGAGGGTCAGGTCAGTTTGTGAACAAAAACACACGACAAGTCTGTCGGGATCATATTGTTGAAGTGAGAGGTCGCTGCACCAACAAAATCTTTAAAAGCGTTTGAGCACCACTTTGATACCATCATTTCCGTTGTCTAATGATCTTGCTACTCAGCCACATTGAGTGAATCTACCATAAAACCCTTTATTCTAGTTGAGGTCCAACCTCTTCTGCTTCTTGGTAGCTCTGTTCTCCTCTTGTCAGTTACTGCCACAGCAGCTCATCTTTTTTTCCTCTCTACCTAAGTCTTTTTGGGTCAGTAACAAAGTGCCATGCAGCTTTCTCTCCTGAATTTCCATCTACATATTGCAAAACTCTCATTCTTTAAATTTGAAATCAAATTTCTGTCTAGATGTTCTGCTACTCGAGTTCATTTTAACTGTGTTCTGGAAAAATTTAGTGACTTTGGTTCTAGTATGGTCTTTCAAATGCAGCTTTCACAATCTTCTTCTGTTATGACCAGATGTTGACAACCATCAAAAGCCTCACCCTAAACTCCAAAGACACACCCCTTTACCCCCTTTATGTATTTATATGCATTAAGCGTAGTGACTCCTCTGCATAGGTCACAGTGGTAACACTAAGTGTTGCATGATGAAAAAGAAGTAAACTGAGATAACCTGTCCTCTTTTTCTGCATATAATGACAAAGAAATAATGAAGAAGACCACACACATAGATCAAATCAATCAAGTCGTTTATTCTTTTGTACGTATTCAAGCCAGTCGCAATCTTCAGTCCACAGGTGCTAGCCATAAATTTCCCCCATTGATTTGTAGTATATATGGATTTTTCTCCCAACCGTAAAGCCCCAGACTAAAATAAGCTTTGTTTGGCAGCTCATGCACTTGTAAATCTGCCTGTGACATTTTGATAGTGGGTGACACACTGAGGGGAAGAGCAAATATCATTAGAATGGGACAGGATTAAAATCTGTCACTCAAAGGGTTTATTATCGACAAAACCAATGTACGATGCTCAGAGCCGGTGCTGATAGGAACCTCAGACAGGAAGAGAAAGGGTGGGATGAAGCTTTAGCAAAAGGAGGCACTTTGGGGGGGTGGGCCTGTCAGTCAGGGTGTCCCTGGTAAACAGAGTGGTAAATATTTCAGCCGTCATGGCCGAGTGTAGGCAGCTGGTCCCTTTTGCATGGCAATGAGAGGAAAGGAGGAGAACCTGTCTCAATGGAGCCCTTCAACCCTGGGAAACCTCGACACACACACACCAGCTGAATGATGGCCACAGGACAGTGCAGGTCTGTACTGCCTTGCTGGCTTCCCTCTTTATTTCCCACAGACTTCACTGCAGCTCCTCATCAAACCTCTTAATTGAAAAGGAATACGTGACTTTTTTGTGTTTATTCCCAGTATTAATAGCAGGAACGGATTTTATTTCAGCACAAACCTGGCAGAAATTGACCATTTGTGATGTTTCATTCAAGATGCTGTTGCATCATGCCTTCCACAAAAGTGATTTTGTTGCTGGCGGCGATCCAAATCCAAGTCCCTTAATATTTTTATTTGTTGGTACTGAGTCAGATCTCTGAGGTTTCTAAGCTGAAACGATGTGTTGCCAGTGAGCAGTGAGGTGTGCTATTTTAACCAGAAGCTACAACAGTACAAATGCTGCAGAATGTTTTGTACATGGCTGCGTAATGTCAGAGCTCAGCACATTTCGCAGACTTCACCGTCTGAACTAAGGACTGTTGGATCTCAGAGTCCCAAATCATTTTTAACATCCACACGCTAATTCACACTCTGCTGAAGAACCCACATATGAAGAACAGTGCTCTTCTGCCAGTCCTTTAAAATGTGCATCAATCGCCACTGATAATATTATTTTCATAAAAAGATGAAGCCAAACAATAAATCACATTTTGTAGCACAATTTAGACAGGCAGTAACTTCCAGTCTCCCTGACAAACATGTACTTTAAGTTCCACTATTGGATGAAAGCTAGATTTGAACTTTATCATTTGGACTGGATTATTGAATGAACCTTTGTGGCATCCAGCATGTGCTTGGCGCTCACTGTGACTTTTCACACATTGCATCACACATTGCAGTGGACAGACTAATTGTTAGTCTCATTTTTCTTTACCTGAAAATGAATTTTGGGATGTGGATGAGGTAGTGTGTTAATGGAGGGGAGTAGATAATACACCCCAATGCCCTCTCTTGGCGGGTAGGTAGTTCTAATGTTTCTGTCAGGCGTCGATGATGCCTTGCTTTTACGCACAGACTCTGGCTTTGGTGTATCAGTGTGTGAAATAAGATCAGCACACATTGAACATCAAGTGGTTTTTCCTTTTTTTGAAGTACCTGGCACTAACAGAACATCTTGGCACTGCTAATATACAGTAGCTCCTAAGTGTTTAGTTATCAGACTTTCTCAAGAAGTATATTTCAGCGTGGATGACTTAACACTGACTTACTCCCAAGTGGATAAACATTTGAATCATCTGGCTATATACTGAAAATGTCCTCAGATCACTGTTGTGCCTGTGTGCCAAACACAAAGTGCCAAAATCTTGTCAGAAGGTAAACATACCACCGTTGGCACATCTACATAAACATGATGTGTAAGAGAATGTCACGTGCAGTGCATACTGGTAGAAAAAAGGACTTTATCTCCGTGCTTTGCACAGCAAATGGTTTGTTTTCCAACTTCTTTGACAACTTCTGAAAGCAGTGCTGCCGTCACTGAACTGAGAGCTGAAAGAAAACTGTAAAATGTTCCTTTATCAGTTAATTACCAGATGTAGTTCTCCATGTAAAGTTCCACAGTCGCTTCTAGTTTAATACTTTTTTTTTTCCAGCTTTGTTTTTCCTCATGTTATAGGAGCCCGGTTTGAACTTTAACTGCAGGCTTTGTCAGGCCACTGCAAGTCTCAGCACCACATCATTGATGATCAATGGAGCTCTTTTCTAAAGCTCCACTACACAGACTCCTTGTTTGTTTGGTTTTCTGTGTTTGGTCTTACAGTAATAGCCTGGATTCAGAGTCCTTATCGCTGTGCTCGAGCAGAACAGGTTAGTGTCGTTCCTGAACTCACACACACAAGCACACACAAAAGCACGCTGCACAGTATTCACTGTAGATCAGTGGTGCATGAAAGACACAGAGATTCACTTCACATAGGCCTCACAGAGGCAGCAGTAAAGCTTGTGTTTGTGCCGTTATGCTGTGTTTATGATTGTCATTGCCAGCTTACAGCACATCAATAATCTTAGAGGTCTGAATTCAGACTTAAATGTTTTCAGTTAAGGCTGACTGAGAGGTAGAATCTTGAAATACATTTAAAGTATGGTGAAGAATAAGGGTAATAACTTTATGGTTCATGATTCAAATCAGGTGTAAGTTAGAAAGTCCAACACCGAAACACCAACAATAACCACTGGTAATTAACTTGTAACCTTTAACATAAGCTTATTTTAAAACCTGGTCCTTCCCTAGACCATAATACAGGCTTAAGCAAGATGTGGTTGGGGTAAGTAGGGGTTAGGGTAGAGGTTCAGCTTAGGGTCAGCAGTCCTTAGGGCAAGGGTTAGACTTAAATGTGGGTTTTTTTTTAATTTAAGTCAATGTAAAAACCCTGCAAGGTGATAAAGCCATGACAGAGATGTGTGTATATCTGTGAGAGAGGTTTCCACTAAATTACAGTGATTCATCCCCCAGCCCAAAATAGACAGGAGCCTTCAAAAACCCGAGGAACACAACCTGTGAAATCTGATTACAGTGCCTGAAATAGTCAGGGGGAATTTAGCCAGAGCGTCTGCTCGATGAACACGCAGTTTTGTTCTCATGACTTTCATACTGCCACGAATGTTTTGACGCGTAATGGTGAGAACGCATATTTTGAATCACGCATTCACAGAGACACACACACACTCACACACACACTTTTGTGCTCTGACACACAGACTACAGTAAATGCTGCTTGTGGAATAAAACAAAGAAAGTTCAAATGCCAATACCTACCAGCACCATTAACAAAAAATATAAGAGATGCAAATTCAAACCTGAACCAGCGAGAGCCCAGCACTGAGTCTCAGCTCATTAAACATCTGTGGCCCTGGTTACATTAAAAGTCCCATCAGAATCACAGAATCACATGTTTTCATTTACATTTTCTGCTTCTTTTGTCCACAAGGGAGCAAAGAAACAATAGCCAGGTGAATTAATTGCAGCTGAGATGTCAAAATGTCAATTCTGAGCTGCGGCACTGCTGAGTGAAGAAAACGTACAAAGCCCACTGTAATAATGGATTTGTTCTAAGCACAGTAGCAATTAAACATCAATCAAAGTGTTTGCTGATGAAATCTCTGACTAAATATTAGGTTTATGAAATCATCTATATAATGTAAAGCACCATGTAACAGCACATTGAACGCATCAATATACAGTAGTGATCAGTGAATGCCTTTGCATCATCACCTGGTGGAAGAAAAGAAAACAGCATGTTACTGACACTGGTGCAGAGGTGCAGGTACTATTAATTTTGGCAGCTGATGATTTAGTCTTAGTCTTTTGACATAATTTGAGCACATGCAATATGATTTATCAAGCCTGGAAGTAATTCCATTGGATGCAATTGTGTCTGTATTGTGTCATATACAAACTAAACATGCAATTTTCAAGCTTATGCACAAAATTTAATAATATACTATTTGGTGATTGTTAGAGTAAAAATGATTTACTCACTGATAATTATCTAATTATCTTATTACATTTTTGTTTAATTATTGTTTCTTACTTCTTGTTATTATGAAGGATATATGTTTTTGATGTTTAATCCTGTCAGCAACAGGAACATGTTATACTCTGCTGATGCTGCACTCTGCACACAGACATAAAACAGGACAGGTCAGAAAAAGGTCAGCATTCTCAGAGTTGACCAGTTCTCGTCGCTATACACCTATGAGCAGTGTTTTATCCTCATATGGAGTTCTTTTTCCTTGTAAAATGATCATCCTTTAACCATACCAGCCCCCATCTGTGACTTCAGGGTGTGTCTCATTTGTAATAAAAAGCTTGCACAAAGGGGGAACGGACGGAGTCGGAGATAGGAAATCCTGGGTGAAGCATTTATGATGCTAAGACCTCAGGCCGGCTCCCCTTGCAACTAAAAAGGCCAAGGGTCCTTGTTGTGCTTTATTGTCTCCATCTCTTAGTGTATGAAACATGTTGTGGTAATTTTGGACCCAACAGAACCTTAGTAAATCAGGCCGTACATACGCTAATTTCCTGGCAATTCATAAGGCTACTAAAATATTGTATTCAAAAGTGGTGCACAACTTGCACCATTTCCGTACTGGTAAAATTCAAATGGGAACTTTTTAAACGATTGACTAATGGATTAATGAATCACTTGAAGCATTCTGATGCCTTTCACTTAATTGGTGCAAAAGAGTAATTTAACAAACTAATCATTGAATGTTAATTAACAGAGACAATGTCTTACAATGGAGTAAATCCCATATACAGGACCAACACAGAGCCGACTGTTGATATGTTGATGTCAAGATTATCGAGGGATCTGTATAAGTCTTCACTACACTGTGAGGTCAGGCCTGGATGATGTCATCCCCTCAGATTATCACAAAACCTGCCCTTTGTGTGTCTGCATAACCAAAGACAGCGCCGTTGCTTCAGGCCTGAAAGTGTGTGTTTCTGTATGTGTGTAGTTGTGCATGTGTTTGCATTGGGATGTGATTAATAATACGCGTTTGGCACAAACATGCTCATCGTGTAATTCTGCTGCCATACATCGTTAATGATGGTGTAATGGATGGAGTCATTTTCATGCCGCTGCTCCTCCACTCGACAGCACTTAACCTGCAGCTGATCACAGATCTGCTCTCAATTCATGTGGACATGAAAGAGACACGTTACCTGTAAAAACACAGAGGAGAACCTTTTTTAAGATGTCATCAGATTTCATATTGTAACACTGTTACTGACTGAGCTAGAACCGCAGTTCATTTCTACCATAGGTCATTTGAGGTGACTGCCTGTTGGAGCATTTCCAACAATTAGACAGGCATGAAATCTTCGTGATTGAATCATTAGTTGAAACACTGATCAAAAAATGTGGTACACTGAAATAAAATCATCGGTACACAATTGAGATTTGCAATATAAATCAATTATGATTCAATTTAGCCTCTACAGCGCAGCATTTCATACCATGACGACAGAAAAACCAGAGTAAAGACGGCCTGATGATCACATTATCTTTGCATTTGGCTTCATTGTTCTAGCTTACATTGTGCTCATTTAAGCCTATTTGTGTCGGTGGAGAGGGGAGCGGTGAGGTCATTTTGTTTTGTGTTGTCCTGACTAATCAATAGTAAGTGATACATTTGTCCCACTAGTGTTATTATCGGTCAATACAAGAGCTGCAGTAGTGGGAGTTAGAAGCAGTTAGTAAAACATTTCTGTTAGATGGTGTGAGAAATTTAGAGCAGCAGTTGTGCCTTACTCTAACATTTACATTTGCATGTTATTCATTTGTAAAGTTTTGTAATAATGTTTTGATAGAAACGTAAAGTATCAGTATTACAATACCATGGAGTACATCTGAGTATTCAGGTTGTACATCCATGTGTGTGTTGTTCTTGTCAATGTGATGGGTGAAGAACGTCTCGAGGGAAATTTTGTCATATTTGGCACACATGTCCACTTGATTTAGGTGGTCAGAGGTCAAAAGTCAAGGTCACTGTGACTTCATGTATGTCGTAAGTGTTACCTGTCAGGAATGCCTGGAAGGAATTTCATTACTTGTTTCTTCTGGTACAAACGTCCATTTGGACTCGTGCAGTAAAACAAACTTTACTAGCTCAACAGCAATGTGGTAACTCTAGTTAGAAACAGTCACCTTAACCAAAGTGATTTAATTTAACCGCATACAGAACTCTGCAGTCCATTGCAGCTGTGTGGCGTGACAGTCCTGTGCCTTTTGCAGCCACTGTCAGCCCCGACTGCCTGCTGACCTCTGGCTTTCCATTAATAAAGAGCAGAGTAAATGCATTTCCATTTAAGAAGGTAATTTTTAGGAGACAGTGTTGGTATTTCTACGCAGCACACAGTTGAAGTATCCTGTTTTGTCTAATTTAACCGCAGCATTGGAAGATGCAGATGTACCAGTAATTGGAGCATCTTTCATACAGACTTATAATCAAGGCTAATACATCCTTTGGTGAACTTCGATGAGAACTGACACTAAATGTAAATTGCGGGCTTAATATAATGGAGTGTGTGGGTAGGCTGGTTAGAAAAACAGATCTGTGCAGAGCTCTAATACAAATCAATCCTAACAAATTCTACAAATGTGATTTCAGCCTCCCTTGTGGATGGCTGTCTTTTTCTTTTTTTTTACATTCTAAGGAGGAACAAAGAAAGTGGCTTTATTCTAGCTGATGCAAGCACACTGAATCCACATTTTGTAGACTTTTCAAAAAGGTTTGTCTAAAATGTATTTTGGATGGAACAGAGCTGAAATTGCATTTGAGCGCAGTCAGTCGCATATGATGTCCTCTTTCCGTCTTAATCCCCTACCCTTTGTGCAAACACGTAGCTTTTCTGATTAACTCATTTTCATCTGAATGCAATCTGGCTTGATTTGATTTGCTATCCAGAGCAATTGCCTTTCATATTAGTGCGATTACGTTTAAGAACAAAGCGGCCATTATACAGAGACTTATGGCGTTAGTGGAAAAAAGGACCATCACATTGCCATCAGTAGCGTCCCTACTGAGAGATATGGGTATTAGGAGAGAGAGATAACAGTCTCTTGCACATGCACGCACGGATACCATGACATTTCTCCTGGCTGTGGGAAGCACAACCGCTGTGTCTGCAGCCATGAGCGTTAGAAGTGAGCATCCAACAAAGCTGAGGGTCTGTTTATCATTATCAGCCCATTAATGTGTTTGTAAAACCACTTGCGCCATTTGCTCCGTATGTTGTGAAGACTGTAATCTGGGGTTACACGTCATAAATTCTCATCTCGCTGAAATCCAATTAAGGCTGTATTTAACTCTGGATCCACTTCAGCGCTGCCTTCGCGCGTCGTATGTGGAATAATTGCTCTCGGCGTCTCCGTTTTTGATTTTCATCTCTCAGTCAAGGACAGAATGAAGTGCAGATGTGCAGTGGCTCAGCTCCTCCAATATACACAGTCTGTACAGTGAACCCAATAATAGACATGTTCAATTACACTCATGGTGTTTTAGTGGCTTGAGTGTTACAGTGGTGTAAACAATGCTGACGCCTGTTTGATGTCTGTACTCCGCACTCTGGGCATTCAATGATACAGACTGACAACACTGCAAATTTCCTGCTCCACTAGCAGCTCAGCATGAGGATGAGAGTGTCAGTCTGTCAGTTTGCTGTCAGTCCAACACTTTAGTCTGGAGCAACATATCTTGACACCAGACCACTACACAGATTGCTGTAAGACTTACTGGCCACTCTTCTCAACTGCCTGAAATGCCAGTTGCACATGTAATATAAACTATATGGAACAGTACTTCAGAGGTGAGGCATGCTCAAACGAAACACTAAAACACAAACGGAACTCTTCAAAATAAAAGAGCTTTGCAACCTAAAACTCCTACTGCTTCTACTACCAGGTGCTCAACATATACATGAGATGGAAGGTTTGAAGAAATGACACAGCACACTTATTATGTGCCACATTGCTGGTTAATCACAATTCATCCCTGTCACACAGCTCTCTAAACAACTTACAATCCCGCAGACTGTCACACAAACAGAATGCTGGTTTGAGCGAAGGTGGAGGTGGAGTCAATGCAGGATGCTGTCAGCTGGGGTTCAAAGAGTCCAATCAGGCACTCTGCAACCCATCGTCATGAATACACACAAATTGCAAAACAATTATATACACTAAAATGATAATTATGACCTGGGGTTATAAGAGCACTCCAAAAATGTAAATGGCTGAGCATATTTTAGTCCCATTGTCCTTTCCTATAGTGCTTCTAACTACATTTTCCTCCTTCCCTTCTTCATTCAGTATTTGCAGAGCCACTTTTAAATGGGGATGTTCCCATCAAGTCGTCCCTGATTGGAGTCCCATTATGTACCTGCCACTTCAGACTCCAATGTTCTTCTTATATTTACTTAATTGTTCATTAAACATGGTCCAGTAATAGAGACTGTCAGAGTTAACTGGACATTGAGTTGTTCTGAAACTGTGCAGAGCCTTCACCACATATTTTATCACTCTTCTGTAACCCCAATTATTTCCTGACTGTCGCAGGGAAAAACAGCATTTGCTCTTTACTGTGGAACTGCAGCATTAAAAAAACAGATTTTACTACTTTTTCATTCTGTGAATTATTATTTCAAGAAATGACAATGTTGTGCGTGCACAGAGCGCTGAAAGCCACCAGAAGAATACGTTGTCGTTGCACTGCTACAGGTCACAGAACACTGGTGGTGTGCAAGTACAAGTCGTCAGAACTGTCAGAGCTCCTCTGTTATCATCAACAGCGTCTCTGAGTCATCACACATTTCTATAAATCAAGCGGTCCTCTGCTTCTGTGAATTTGTGTGTGTGTGTGTGTGTGTGTGTGTGTGTTGACCCACCGTCCATCCTCCACCTAACAACGACGATCCCACTTTTCTGTGCACACGTCAGACTTACTGCAGCCACTCAAGGTAATATAACAATAAGCCACTCTGTGTATGGACGTATTTTACAGGAGCATTTGACTGAAGAGCTTTCTTACGTCCCCCTTTTTCCAATTTACATAATCCTCCCAGAAATCTTTAACATTTGAATGTTGTTTTTTCTGGAATATTGCCTCCTTAATGCGAGGCGAGACAGGTTGCATTGCTGGTTTTTGGACTGTGAAGTAAATTCCTCCCACATGACTGGCTGGTATGGTTTCTGTTTTTACGCACACACACACACACACACACACACACACACACACGCCTGTGAAACTGGACTCTTATTTCCATATACACCTATGACTGAGTGGGTACAGTACATAAACACAAACCTATTCTAAACCAGAATGCTTATTTGAATTGCACACCTCTTTTATTTCTTTAGTTCTAGAATCCATCACTGTGTATTACATTATTCCAAGTCAGTTCTCATCAATAAACATTCCCTACATTTACTGTAAGACTTCCCATTGAGCTCTGTGGGAGCTCTAATGAAACGTGCATCTGAATAATAGTGAGCAAGTTTGTGTGTGTGTGTGTGTGTGTGTCTTTCCTCTGCTTATTAGAAAGGCTTTGGCATTTACAACAGTAAACACATTCATCAGCAGCGACAGATGATTATCTGTTTAATTTTGGGGCCTCGCAAGACGTCGCAGGTTTTGTTGTCGCTGTCATCAGGGTGCAGCTGTACAGAAACAGCAGCATTTTGTCAAGGAAAGACACCGCTGTGTTTTTTTCCTCCAGCTTGTCTGTCCTTTAACCTGCCCAGCGCAGTGCAACGTGGGAATACATGCACATACTGTAAAATGGTTGGATTGAAGACAGTTGTCGTGCAAGAGGAACTGTCACTGCAGTCAAACTAAGAGCTGCCATTAATGTAATTTATTTTGTGTGGCACACGAGAACACGCAGACCATCAGTGAAGTGCATTAGCTTTTTAAGCCTTAGATCCAAAAATCACTTGCTCATGCATTGTTCTTTTGTAACGTCGGCGTGTCAAATAAACAGATTTGTTTCATATCAATAAGTTAAGATGTATAATCATAAGCTATCATGGAAAATACAACTGCGCTAAGATAATATCGCTTTAAGGCACCAGCATGAATAGATATCAGACAGATATCTATTCATGCTGATGACAACAACTGTAATTTTATATCTCTGTCTCCTAAAATTGATGTTTCTAACGACTCTGCAATTACATCATTCTTTGGGCATGTAATTGCGACAACATTATGTTTTATCTTAACATATATAACATTTTGATCATTTGCATAAAAACATGTTGACACTGAACATATACAGAAAAAAAACTGCTCATTAAGTTTCCTCCAAAATATCTAATATTGCAATATGACACCCAGTTTGTCTGACTCCAGTATCATTAAAGCTTCCTATGCTTGGTTTCAGGCACATAGTTATGGTTAGAGAAAAATTGTAGTCTGATTTAATGGAGACAAATTCCTTCCTATAGAGCTAAACTGCTCCACCATTGGATTTTGTAGAGATCATAATTTTAGTTTGGTTATGTGAGGAAGCAATGTGTAAAGTAAAGGTAAACGACGGAGGTCACAGGCGTATAATGTACTGGACTGTGAACCACAGCGACAAGTATTTTAGACCATTTTTAACAGTGCACTATATGAAGCAATGATATACTGTAGGCACCTGAGTGATCAACGGGACGAACAACCAGCTGAATCTGTTACCCATCAAGGTTGCCAAACCAGATAATTCAACACATGGCCAAAAGCGGCACAGGAGACGCCGTTAGCACAGACTGCATTAGCACTCACCACCGAACAGCTACATGTTTGTAAATGTCCATTAGCTTGGTCTCTGTGCATTTAGTGTTTAGAGTGTGACAGAAAACAGGAGGTGACCTTCAAAAATCTATTTAAGAAAGGATATGGGGCATTAGAAAAGAGGATCACTGATAGGACCAAGGCCATTTGTATAGTATAAACAATCAAACTATATTAACAATCGAAAACAAGAACTTGTGCAGGCTCGTGTCCATGCTGTTCTTCTGCAGCTTTTCTTCTTTTCAGCAGACCCTACAGTAGACTATTCAACTGATAAACACTATGTTGTTATCTTTGGTTATTCTTAACTCCGGCCAACATCCACTGTTAGAATTGCTTGTTAAAGATTTAGTAAAGTTTGTCCTGTGATCATTGTGATTTTAAACAGTAATATCCTCTCACCCTCTTATAGCCTCAATGATCCATATCCTCCAGGCTTAAACTGCTGCGACTGACGTCCCTGCCAAATTATTAAAATATTTGATGACACAGAGGAGCAACTTTACACAATTTGTACTTCAGAAACGCGGGAATCCGTCTGCCTCTTTGCAGCCTGGTGGCTTTTTTGCCTTGCAGTTTATATGGCAGAGTGTGGCAGCAGGTCCCTCTGTTACTCTGCTAATCAGCCTGTAATCCCTGTGCTGCTGATGTGAGAAGTGATGCTCCACGCGACTCTATCATTTTCTCATCAGTGCTCTCTTTGTCTCTGGCTCTATCTCTCTATCCCACTACATCTCTATCTGAGGGACTGTTGCTTCTCTGTGATTGGGCCATTGTTCCGACTTGCTCACAGAGTCAGCCTGTTGGGCATGTTTACATGGATTCATGCTTCTAGGCTGCTGGCTAATGCAACACCTTTGTTCTTTTAATTGCTTGCTGTTCCAGCCAGAGGCTGAAAGGAATGAATAATTCCACAGCTACAGAATACTAAAATTTCCACCCAGCAGAGAACGTCCCACTCTGAATACACAATGTGCACAGGCACCTTGGTATCTGAACAGCAGCTACATAGACAGGACCTCCTGTAATGTGGACATCGTGTGGCTTTAGTTTTAGCAAAATTAATTTAACCATATTTTTACTTATTGCTTACTTATTATTGTATGTGATTTATTTTAAACAATAATAAACCATACAACTTGTCACCATTTATCACATTTGGTAGATAAGGTAATAATTAAGGCTTTATTCAGAATTATTTTTATTATTTAAAATGAACTTGTATTAATATATATTTTTGTTACTGGGGTTGCAACAGCAAGTGCATAATTTTGCCTGGGACACATGTAAATTCCATCCAATGTATGAAACATGGATATTTTCCACTGTAGAATCTGGAACTGACCGACACAACATCTGATCTAAAAGTTCATTATTTAAACTTTAAACTCCCTGGTTAGTCTCACTAAACTCCTGCTGGTTTCAGTGACAGTGAATGCACTGATAGCGTAACCTTACACCACCCTGAATGCAACCATGCTATTTATTTTAGTAGATAATAAAGGGTGAAAAGTGTCCGTTTCATTTTAATTTTATTCAGTGTCTAGGTTAGTGTTGCACTGTTGTACAGGTGTCCATCTACAGGCCCCAACGGAAATGCTTTATTGTGCCCTGAAATCTAAACTGGCAAAAAATGACATTATCTACCACTGATAGCACACTGTATGTGGGGTCATGTACACTATGAGCATTTCCTACTCTGGGCAAAGGCTTTAATTATTAACAGCAGAGAGTAAATTATTTCTTAACAGCAGGGCTTTTAAGCACGCACCAGTTATTTAACTATTTGTGCCACTCTGCCTCTGAACTGGCAGTAGAAGCTTGAACTTATCTAGACATTAGAAGTTGTATGTGAGACCATATCTATCCAAAGCAGCTGGTCCAGACAGATTACAGACTTAACCTTACCAGCTCTCGCGTATAAAGTCTGTGTAATGTCCGGAAAGTGAAGAAACCTTATTCCTAAGGTTCCCTGGTTAAAGATTTTTAATTTCTGATATGAACATCTACATCAGGGGCAGCCAGTGCTGCTCCTCTACAGCTGAACAGGTAATCATCAGTAGGTAGGGCACGACAGTGGCCCTCGAGAACCAGGATTGGCCAACCCTGAACTTGAATCATGAATCATTGATTCTCACCCCAAGGACACTGAGAATGAATGGGCTGTGAGGTCGGACCCCGAATTACCCTATTTCATTTTTCTACAAATAAAAGCCATCAGAAAAGAAAATGAACATGCTCTAATCACTGACAGAAACAAATTCTAAACACCGGGGCTTTACATGGGTATTTAGCTTTACTGTATGTTTAATAGGTTACTGAGTTCAATGCTGCATTTAAAATAAAGCCCAGAACCAGAATCATCTGTGTTCAGTGTTATTCTGTGGGCTTGTGAAAATCCCACAGCCTTTGGCTCCTTTGAACAATCATCATTTAACAGCAGAGATTCAAAAGGTTGCATTGATTAATTGACAAAGAACATCAAGTTTAATCTTCAGGTCAGATTTCATTTAGCAGGCTAACGCTGGCCAGCTCTGGCTCACATCTCTTCTTTCACTGCCATGTGCTGTTCTCTTCTGCTGCAGAGTAGATGAAAGTGTGTTAATAGCTGCTCCCTATCTGTTAGCTCCTCAAACACAAAGATCGATCGAGGATGGTGTGGGTGTGTCTGCACGCTTGTGTGTGTGTGCAGTTCAGTGATGGAGGTAGGGAGGTGGTGGGCAGTGCTTGGTGTTAGTAATGAGGAGAGGCTCGCCGCGAACAGGAAGCTCCGATAGAGCGCTGAGCTCCCTCGCGGCAGGTTTAGGAGGAGAAGGAGGGTCGGGAGAGCTGGGTATGTGGGAGGTCTGGAGATAGATGAGGCGGAGCTGTCAATAAAGAGCAGCTCTTTATCCTCTGTTAAAGCTCTGTTCATTTCATTACTGTCAGGCTTGTCTGCTGAAAGAGGCCTAGGTAGACTTCCCTGGACACTTTTTTGGTCCGAGGTGAAGCGAGCGAGCTGGCAGGCTGCAGCAGGATGAAGCAGAGTGAGATGTGAGGTGGGCTGGGATCATTAAAAAAAAAAAATGTTCTTGTTGACAAGACCAGATGCACAGTTTAATTAAAGTTAGCTTGGAAAGGAAACTTAATTCTGTGGCACACTCTCCCCTAAAGGCCTGCTTTGGAAAGAGCTTTGTTTACATTGTGTTTTATTGGTTCTGAAGACTTCTCTTTATTGGTTTCTGACAATCTTTTTACTCCATCCCACCCCCAATCTGCTTCACAGACTCTCTCTCACACACACACACATGCACAAAACATTGTTCCAGACCCTCTTTCTGTCAGGGCTGCAGATCATTATGATCAATCAGTGTGAGCCCTCACTGTGCCAGTGTCCTTAACTACATGGCACACTGTGGCCGTCAGGTTGTCTCAATCTAAAATCTACATGGAGGATCTGGACACTGGATCTAGTTGTGTCACTTTGCCTTCCTTTCATTTGAATGTGAGGCCAGATGGAACTAATTCTGAGGTTTTTTCTTTACATCTTGGATACAAAGCAAAATGGGCAGTTTTGCATCATGTTTGTGCTGATATGATATGTAGTGCAAGTCCAATATTTAGCACAGGATCAGTGTTCAGAAGAAAAGTATAGATCAGGATCGGTGCCAAACTGTGCATATATGACCCCCCTGTGGCCCAAAATTGCTTTTTGCCAGAGAACAGTTGGAAAGGAAACAGCTATAAAACAGTGAATATTGACTAATCATTGCACACCTAGTTCAAGCTCTAATTACACCTGGTCAACATAACAATCTTTTACCAGTATCATTTATTGCAAATTAACATCAGTATATATCACAGTGTACAGTTTAATGGAATTATTTATACTTATCGTAATTACCTACTTAATTTTAGGTATGTAATTAGGATAAGTCCGGGTTGCTCAGGCTCTACAATATGTGGCCTGAGTCATTGAACTATTCAGTTAACACACAGCTTTTGGGAAATCAGTGTGCTCCACTCTGCTCAGCCTTTCGGGTAAAGAAAAAAACAATTGACCTTCTTTGATTGGTGAGAAAAGTGAGCCTTTGTAAGAAAAATGTAGAAGTAAATAAAATTTAAATCAAGACGATTAGAAGAAGCAGTCATTCATTCATCTTAATGATGAATCCTTTCACTCTGTGAGAATGAGTCAGTAGTGCTAGGAAAGTTTGATTCTTTGTGTTTCCTTCCTGGTGTCCATACCTCTGCATCTTGATGATTAATCCTTTTTCTGATAAATGGTGATTTTACTGTTAAACTTAGAATTTAGGAATAAAAGATGTTTGGTTAAACACGCGACGTGTTTTGTTAGATCCTGTATTCATGTCTGGTAATTTAGATAATTAGTTTTTGCTGCTGAGCCATCCTCGTAAAAAAATTACACAGAGAGCCTTTGTCAAATCAAAGACTGGTGATAAAACAGGTATTATTTCTGCAATGATGAATATGTCTGATTAGTCAACCACACAGAAAATACATTATACAAGTTGTTGTGGGCAGCATTCATCACAGAACAGCAGTATTGATATTTCTGCAGAACTCTGCATCGGTGGATTATACTTGTGGCCGGATAAGCATGAATACTGCGAAAGATGGGCCACTCATACTACATCTTTTACTACAATACAATACTAAAATTTACTACAATATGTAATTTGATGCATGCGCATATACAAAAAAGAGTTGTGCTTAAGTAGGAAAAGAGAGATTTTAGGTCAGGTTTAAGGTTTATGAGAGCTTATTCTGTAAAAAGGAGTCAGTAGTGCTGGGAAGTTGGATTCTTTTTATTTCTTTCCTGGCGTCCATACCTGCATATATATTACACTTTTGTCCCTGAATATATACGTTTATTTTAAGCCACTGTTTACTAAGAGGAGATTAACTCTGTTTTTCAGGAACTTCCTAAACACATTCACACTGTTATAGACCTGGAAGATGCCAAATACAACCACAGTCTGACCTGTGGCCACTGGGTAGCTTTACCGAAACACTGATGCAAAATATCACTATTTAACATCCTGGAATTAAATTAGACAGAGTTGGAGTACGACGAGTAGTTAAATTGTGGTTTCACACAACCTAAAAAACAAACTTAGATCAAATAAATGTTGTAACTATAATGTATTTGCAAATTACAGCCTGTAAGCATGGTTAAATCAAAACTGTCAGTTTAGCTTATTTATGTTCTGTACAATTAAAGGTTATGTGACTTATGTGACTGTCAGCTTCTCACCTAATTTGTTTTTTTTTTTGTTTTTTTATGCAGCATGCTCTAAACAATCTGGTGACAGATATCCTTTTAAATATTCCCCAGTGCTGCAAATTGAGCACTTTTTGTTTGTCATACAATAAGTTGAACAATGAACAACAATTTTCCTAAAAAGCACTCATTTCAAATCAATCAGTGTGCTCAGCTGAATGTGCAGCCCGGGAGTGTGTGTTTGAATAAAATTGTTTACCATTCTGAAACAATTTTCCATGTCATAGCTTTTCAGTAAAGTAACACCGATGATAACAGCTTAAAATGGCTTAGCCAATGAAGGAAGGGCAAGTGTAATAGAAGAAATGGGCCAAAAATGTAATATACTGCTGTCATCTTTTGAGTGTGTGTTTAAAGGCAAACGGCAGCTAATTATTTTGTCTTTAATAAGCCAAAACAAAGAATAGGAGAAGGAATATTGATCACTGCATCTCTGTCTGTGGCTCATCCCTGATAAAGTGGAATAATGAATGACTGCAGGTGCTGCTTTTTTTGTAATTAATAGTCTTATAATTGAACAAATTAATGAGCTAGTGGATGAAATATGGGAGCAGACATGTGAGCAAAGCAATTGTCTCTCAGGAAAAGACCAATCTGAACTTGTGTAATGAAGAAAAACTTAAATCGCTGGCTCTCTCTCTCTCTCCCTCCCTCCATCTGCTACCATTCGACTTGCTTGTTGTTCTTTAGAGCCCAAGTCACTGCAGTTGCTCTCGGTTTACAGTGCAAAACAGACGACACTAACAGATGATAGAGATTTCTCATTGCATGGATAAATAGAATTAGTGTAATCTCATTTTGTTGGCTGATCAGATAGGAAGTCTAATTCATATCTTGTCTCTTCCATTTCAGAGGTTCTCGTGAATCTCAAGGTTGACTGATGCAGCCATGGGCCAATCGCTGGATCTTTGAGCGCAACCTTCCTCCCCCTCCTCCTCCACCACATGCTCTTCCTCTTCCCCCTCCTTCGTCTCTTCTTCCTTTTCCCCATACAGCTGTAAGTTGAGTCCTCCAGAAACGAGTCATCGACCTACAATACCTCTTTCCTTCCCTTTATCTGCAAACCATGACAAACATAGTTTCTCCGATTCCTGGCCAAGCAAGGTGGCCTTTCCCCAGGTTTCTCTTGTATTTCGCCCCATTGTTGCTTATGGAGAGTTGGTGTCACGCAGCCCCCTCAGGCCCAGAGTCAGATTTCTGCTCCACTTTAGTCCAAAACCGCTTCTTTGGCTTCTTCCTGTCATCATCAGTGTTCCCCACAGTGCCTTGTTCCTGGACCCTTCAGAACCCTGATCCACGGCGCTACACTATCTTCATCAAGGTGACCAAACCTACAGAGAACTGTGTGCCATCACAATTGCGCACCTTCCAGTATGACTCTTTTCTAGAAACTACCCGCACCTACCTGGGCATGGAGAGTTTTGATGAGGTAGTGAGGCTGTGCGACACCTCTGCCCCGGTAGCCTTCCTAGAGGCTGGAAAGCAGTTTGTTCAAATGAGGAAGGGACCTCCACGGACTGGCTTGACCTTCAAAGATGCTGACATGGATTTCAAAACAGAGTATCTGGTGGTGGGGAAACGCAACCCCAGCATGGCGGCCTGTCAGATGCTATGCCAGTGGCTTGAAGACTGTCTGGCCTCCAGCACATCTAACAGGCCCTGTGGTATCATGCAGACTCCATGTTTGTGCTGGGAGCCACCACCGCAGCTCAGTGAGGGGGGTAGCTGCTATCACAATGGAGTTTACCTGGAGAACTGTTTACCCAGTGTGAAAGAGAGTGGAAAAGACGCAAAGATAAATGGTGAGTAGACAATGGCTTACAGTTTTTTAGCTGAAAAGAAGTTGACTTCTAAAACATGCTGATTAAAGGGATTACATCACCGTTCATACATCAGCTGCACCATTTCCACCAGCACTGAAGTGCTCAGACTAACAATTATCTCTGATTCTCTTTAAAACAATAGAGAAAGACAAGCCATGCTTCCTGTGGGTAAAATAGATTTCTTTTTGTTGATGTTGTTGAAAGGTCAGCAAAGTGACACAGAAATAGTATCTTCAGTAGCAATCAAGAAAAACAAAAGAGAAATACCATCTACTGTTGAGTTGTGCAGAGATAGAAACACAAGGATGCATTATAGTGTGAAAATGTGTTTGATTTTTTTTTTTAAAGAGGATAAATGACTGACAGTGAAACAAAAGAAAGTAGAGTGCATTGGCTGAAGCTGAGGGAAGAAAGAGGGTCAAAAAGAGCCAAATAGAAGGTTTAGGTTTCATTTAATGGAAGCAAGCTCTGTGACCTTGCAAGGTCGGCATCGTATCCCATCCCTTTGCTGTCCAGGGAGGGACACTCAATCGGCCTGTGGAAACAGAGCAGAATCAGGTGCTGATATTGGATAGCTTTGGGGATGCTCAGAGCAGGGGCAGGGGGGAGTGAAGTAAGGAGATACAAAAGAAGAAGCTTGAAGGAGAGAAGCAGAAATGTGATGGGATCAGGGTCTGTGGCTTGAAGTCTAATTGTGTGCTGCTTGATCCCGACTCCCCTTTCCTTGGCAGACAGGATGTGGCCTGACATCTCTATCCTGGCTTTGTCAGGACTACCCAGAGGGATGGAACATTTCTCAGCTACCCTTTCACTCCCTACCCTTCCTTTGCTTTTCTCAGTTGCTTCCCCCAATCAGCCTGTGGTCTTATTCCCTCAGTCCTACTGCTCCTCCTCCTTTTCTTAGCCACCATCACTGCCTCCCCATCTTTCCTTCCTCAGGCTGGTAGTGGGCTGGTGCTGAGCCAGTCGTGGGAAGCCAACCAAGCAGAGAAGATGGTGTGGTTGGTATCTCCTACCTTATCCTCCCCCAGTCTCTAGAGCAGCTAATATCCCCTCGCTGCCCCAGCCTCCTCTCCAATAGTTATCACACTTATGTAATCCCGCTTATGGTGCTTAACAGCGGGGTGTGGGCTGTTTGTGCCTTAAGGTGTGAAAAACAAAAAAGAAATATACCATCCACTGTTGAGTTGTGCATAGAGATAGAAAAACAAGGATGCATTATAGTGTGCATCAACCCACACAGTCAAAGCTTCTCCTAGATTTTAATCCCAGGTTCAGAGTACACAAGTGACTGTGGAGCCCCGTGATGAACTCAAATAGAAGATTTGGCTGGATGGGTGACTGGATGGATTGAATTAGCGGATGAAGATAAAGAGAGGCTGGGGAGATGCAATGGATTCTGTCTGAAAATAGGTTGGGGAGCTGGGCGGTTATGGCTCGCTGTGCAGCGAAGAGGGGAATAGAGAGGTGATAGTTGCAAGTGATGAATGAAGGAAAGACAACAGATGCAGAGATGAGTGAGAAAGATTGGCAGAGGAGAATAATGGAGAGTGAAGAGGCTGAGACGAGTCTAGAGGGGGAGTTGTCTGATGTGGCTTTGATGAGAATAGATAGTTGCTGCTTGGGTCAGGTAATATGCAACTGAACTTGTTTGGTCTCAGCACCTCCAGTAACTCAAGAGTTCATAGATCACAGTCTGTCTCCCAGTTTTCCTCGCTCCCTCTTTGCAGGGGGGAGATTGAAGATCCCACCCAGCAGCAGATGGAGGGGTGAGACCTGCTGTCAGCACTCAAACTCTGCACATGTCCAGCTGAAGGCAGGGTTGATAAGAGGTAGTTTAGCTCTTTTTACAGTATGTAGTGCTGGAACATTGCTTTGCACTCAGCCTGTCCTCAAATGGCCCACTGTACCTAAGCATAAAAGTTAAAAGAAAAAACACCTTGGAGAACACTAAGTGACTTTCTTAAAGCCTGACAGAACCAGCTTGAAATATAAAAGAACGGTTTTATTCTTTACATAATACTTGAAAGCTTTTATCAGATGTCCTGTGGAAGTACAGTGGCTGCCATATCATTAAAGTCCGTGTGACCCCATGTATATTTTAGATAACTTCTCGGCTAAATATATTTTGTTCAATAGCAGATTACATTTTACATCAAGTGTAAATGCTCAGCTTCACTGCCGGAAGAAGTGCATCCTTTGTGCAGTGAGGTAGGAAGTTAACGGTGTACAAGTCAGGGTGGTGTCTGGGTTTTTACCTGGAAAATGCAATTTTTATTAATCATATCAATCATTTTTGTTGTACTGTTTGTTGTTGACTACCATTAAGAATAGCCTGTTTGCCTTTCCCCAGCCTCAACCATACCCTATTTGTTATGTTACATTGTTGACCAGCTGGACAACCATTTTGTTAATGTTCCTGAATGCGGCAGAGTGAGTAAGTGTAAGAGGCACTTAAATAGGCATGTTTAGTGCAGAATCCAGACATGCCTTATCAGGCAAAAGGAGAAGGGTGGTTTTCTTTCATACCTATCAACGATATTACTACATTCATATCCACCTAAAAAGCTCTGATTGGTCGAATGTTGCTTCAAAGACAATTTAGGTATGGTTAGGCACAAAAACTGAAGGTTAGGTTTACTGAAAATCGTACTTCCTGGACTGGAAGTACTAGCAGTACTGTGGGCAAGTGGTGCACATCGTCCACCCATCCAACCAACCATTTTTGATCCGTTATAGCACATCACTGTTCAAGGCATCAAAACCATGTCTCATAACAGTGCAAATACATACCTTTACATCCATTGGGCTGGACAAGGCTGCATATAGGCAAGGCTGGTATAGAATATGAGACACAGAGTTAAATTAATATATTGACTTACATTTCAAGGGGGGTCAATATTACCCTTTTATTAATAATTCAAAATCAGACATTTCTCACTCTGCATCATCCAATCGCATGGCAGAGATGGAACAGTTTAATTATCTACTCTACCATGTCAATACAATGTTCAGTATGAAGCTATTAACCTGTATTGATTCTACTGTGGCCGATTGATCATTTTTGAATGATGAGACGTGAGACTTTACGTGTGTTTGTATCACCCTGGTTACACTTTATTTTATACCAGAATGGCAGGAGTTTTCTGGGACATACAGTAAAAGCAAATATGTTAAGATCATGGCAAATATTTGCAATAAACTTCTTAAATGATTTAATTTATAGTTAATTTAAAATTGTAACCCTGCCTTAGTACAGTAATTACAGTAATAAGTAGGAATCCATGTTCAAGACAACCACAGCGCAGTGTGTGAACACAGCCTGTGTGTAGGGAGTGTGTGTGTGTGTGTGTGTGTGTGTGTGTGTGTGTGGATGTGGGGTGAGTTGTGTCACGACGTGTGGCAGAGAACAGGAACAGATTCATTCAGTAGCCCTCTGTGGACTGCAGTGGAGGCAGTGAGTGATTAAAGGGTGGCTCAGAGAGATGTGAGCCAATGAGAAGGCTCATGACTCAGTCGGAACAAAAGAGACACTATTGTGATAACTTTGAGTAAGCGCCAGAAATGACCCAAGAAGCAAACTGAAGGTGTAGAAGGATAGCGCCCCACTACCCATAGTGCTACGGGATCATATGGGACACGACTTTGGTGTGCACATCGTGCCCTCTCACTTCCAGCTTTGCAGTTATTGCAAGTGTGAAGTATTTCCTATAGAACAAAAAGCTTAGAAAAGAACCAAACAAGGACAAAGTGTCACATACTGAGTGCACTTTGCCATGTGACACACAGAGACAGCTCAGTCCTCAGTGCTATCGCACAGCAAACAAAGTCCCGAGTACATCCACTTTGCTTGAATGAGACTCTCCGTGTGTAATTTGCATTTTCTTCACACATTGTTTTGCAGCATATGGGGGCATTGCAACCTCCATATTGGCATGTCAGATACAGACACTCAGAATTTCTACAAAACACTCACAAGGTCATTTCAAAAGCGTATCCATATGTGGTCAAGAAAAGCAGGAATTTGTATGGTGGTGTATCCATTATAGACGCCAATCACTTAATGGTAGACCGTGGCACAATTGGTTGGGCAGTCGGGAGTCATCAGCTTTTAACTGTGGGCCGCAATTTTCAGTCACGGCCCGGGATTCAAAGCTTTCTCATTTTGAGCTTTACCTGTGCTGCTTTCACTGGCCTAGTTAGATTTAGGAATGCCCAAAAAGAGATAAGATACATCATTTCACAACTTTGGTCTCTAGTCTAGTGAGTCCTGTTTCACATCGTGATTGTAATGGAAGGGCAGGGACCAGATGGATCCACAGCGAGAAGAGAAAATACTCAGAAACCCTCCTGACTTGCACTTTTTTCCTCCAGTTGCTGGCAGCTGGCTGCAGCCGAGGAAGATGAATGTGAGCGCTGTTTCTCTCCTTGCGAGCTTCTGCGTGGCTGGACCACATTGTTGCTAAACTAAGGGATTTCCAACCCGCCTCCAGAAGGATCACTGAGGAATCCTAAAGCAAGGCTAATGCATTTGCTCCTTTTTCATAGTCTTACATGTGGACGTGCACATTTTCTGTGCGTCCACATCCACACACTGCACAGCTCTTGCGCACACACGTGGCGAGATGTCACACCAGAAAATGGCACATACACTGGTGAAACCACGCACTGGTCCCTCGCGACTGAGCGTGGGTGGCTGACTGAGGGAGAGAATAAAGCTGATTTTGTGTGTGTGTGTGTTTGTGTGTGTGTGTGTGTGAGCATGTGTAGAGAGAAAGGTGTGGTGTTAACCACAGGAGGCGTAATGTGGGCAGGAATAAACTGAACAGAGATGGCATGCTCCACGTAGAGGGCATTGCGCCTGCAGGGAGCGTCGCAGCCTGTTTGAAAAGTTTTCATATGGAGCTTTTTTCTTGATATAATGGAGGCAGGGGACTGAATTAGCACGTGGAGTCCTAACGTGGCCAGGCCACATTTTGCTTCATTCATAATCTGCTAAACTTTTGGAGAATAGTGAGTTTGACTACAAGCAACACATGTCCTGTTCCTTTCAAGTCAAATGATAGCAACTGACAGTAATAAAAAATAAAACAATAAGACAAAGTAGGTTCTGACATGTGTAATACCAAGGCCAGCGGTGCACTATGGGTACACTTTTAAAATGATTGAGCTACGCTGCGCATTTGGCATCATTAGTGGTTTACTGCTGTGCTTTCTGTTAAAGGAACTGCTTGATCGGCACATACTGTCACTGAACTTGTTACACAGGAGAAAAGGGGGGGGGGAGTTGTTCTGAGAATGAAAACAGCACAAGTTACTGATAGGTCTAAACACACAGCTACAGCCTCTGTACAGGACCTTCCCACCCAGCTGTGTCCTGCTATGTCAGTACTGCTCAAGTGAAAATGAAATAATTGGTTCTATTTTTATGTTTTTTTTTTTTTTTCTGCAGTGTACGGTAAATCTGCAGAGTCTCCCCAGTATCTCTGTTTTGATGAAGCCCCATTGCTATACTGCCACTGCCTTAGTATTGATACTTTTGTTAGTTAAACTTCATTTACAGGCTACAATATCCCTAGCCAGTCCCCGGCTGGTGAAATACTTGAACGTAGAAAGCAGCTGTTATCTGTGACGTCTGCTATCGTGTCAGAGAAGGACGATAAAAATCATCTCAGTACTTCTAGGTGTTAAAACCTGAAAATGAACCTCTTTATTGTTTATTCTTTGACCATCTCCAGAAAGACTATGTAATGTTGAAACCTCTCTCTTCCAATCAGACTGACCTCTCTTTCACGATGACCGAGGTTCTTTTTCTTTCTCTGCTGTTACTCTGGTTATTAGCAGGATAAAACAGTGCAAACAGTGGCTCCAACAGCGTGGAAATCACACACTGATTAAAAGTACTGTACAGTATGTAAAGTAGTTACAATTAAAACGTTTGCATTCTAAAACAGAGATATCAAAATATCTGAACATGTATGAACGTGTATGATGAGTTAAATCACGCCAGAGATTTAAGATTAACAAACAAATATTTAAAGAACGATTTGACTAATTGGCTCTCGTCTAAGTATCCTCTGTTGCTGACTCTTCTTAGTAGTTTAATGGTGTAATTCGCTTGCTAATTGGCCAATTGTAAAGACATTCCATGAGGTATTTATAACACAGCTACACTGGCTGTTAATTGGACTTTTTTTTTTTTTTTCAGTCTAAGACAGTAGAACGTATGGTGGTGTTATGGTGCTCCTCCTTGTCAACTGAAACCTTCTCAAAGTGTTTTTAGATTAAAACTCTGGCAAAAATATGAATTGTATGCAAACAAACAGGGAGGGGGCAGAGGGGTGTCTGGAACCTTCCTTCAAAAAAAAATAAAAAATAAATAAAATAAATAAATAATAAAATAAATTGTGATTGGTTATTTAATTTAACAAGGCATACAGTTGTGTTTAATATTTTTTTACATTAAACAAATAATTCAATTATTATTCAATTATTATTATTATTGTGTAATTTAAAATGTTTTTAAAAATATGTCTTGTATTGTGAATGAACACAGACTTCCAGGTGTACCAGCCTTTTTTGAGTGTACCCCCCTGAAGCCTCAACTTTCCTAGACACACCCCTGCTCACTTGTTTGCATACTGTGTTGATTCATATGCAGATATATATACATGGCAAAATAAAACAAAGCAAACTTTAGTGCCTGTCCACCACTGTGGTTTCAAAACACTGAAGTATCAGCTAGTGATTGAATGATTGAGTATTATGATTATTTTATTATAAAAAACATGTTTCAGCGCATTAAGCTTAAACATCTTGTGTTCAAGCTATAAGATGCTCAGTGACTAAGCCTGCGTTTTAAAGATGATGAAAATCCAGAAGACCCATTCTAGGGGGTTAAGGTTACAGTATTAGCTCAGCAGCTGACACTCCCAGCCCGTACCGAACTGAACAATTAGCATTTTATCAAAGTGCAAGTCAGTGACCTCATGAAGTTTCTGGCCTTTACCAGCTCCACCTGTTCCCTGTCAAAGGACTCGCTTGAACTCAGTGTGAAGTGAGTTGAGGAATGGTCTGTCTCCTTCCGCGAGGCTGCCTGTCAATAGAAAACCTATCTCAGTTTCCTCCTCATGCAGCCCGAGGGTTTATTAAACATTCATGCTTTAATTAAGCAATTTTACCGCTGCTACTTACCGGGTGATGATAAAAGTACTGCTCCAGGATGAGCATGACGCACATACAAGTATATATATGTGTGTGTGTGTGTGTGTGTGTGTGTGTGTGTGTGTGTAAAGCTGTCCTACGTGAGAGCCCATTAATTTCCTGCCATAAAGAAAAGTGTGGGGATTAGAGAAAAGACAAGTTGGACTTTTTTTTACCTCCCTCATCAGTCATGTGTGACTGCAGGAGAATGGGTTGCGGATGATGTTAGGCCGTGATAGGGATCCCTCTGTTTTCTGACAGGCAGCTTGCCACTGCTCACCTGTTCACCGCTACTCTCTAATCTCTTCTTTATTTTACACTTCATCACACCCTTTTTTGGGAGAGATGTGGTAGCGTCTGGGAGAATTGAAACTCTATTTCCAAACCCCCCCCGCTCGGCAAAGTGCTCGGAAGGCGAAATTGCGTGTGCGAGAGGGAAAATAGAGAATGAGAGCGTGCGCTTGTGTTGCAAGCCTCCTTGGCTGCGAGGACATTTAATGCTAGTCTGACTGTCTCACTGTCGCTCTTTAGATTTGATGACTTGTACAATGAAGATGAATTACCTCAGATCACTCTGCAGCACACAAGTTCACTGCTGCTGTGCACCAAAGCTGGATGAAATGCTGTGTGTGTGTGTGTGTGTGCATTGTTGCACATGCGTGTCTCTGTGTCCTTGTTAAGAGCAGGCGATGGCTCTGCGGGGCGTCTGTAAAGGCTGTTCTCCTTGGCAGTATCACCTGGAATGACACCCAGAGGTGACACGCTGTCAGAACACACACACACATGCACATAAGACACAGGACACACACTGATACACACCCAAAATAAGCTGAGCGTATCTTGGCCAAAGCCTGCCAGGTCCAAGAAAAGAACTCATTAGTGCAGACATGTTCCCTGCTCTCTTCTAACAACAGTCATACACACACACACACACACACACACAAACAGAAAATGCACAGACTGACACACACACACACACACCCATCAAGTTGTTTCTGGTCTATACATGAATGGATCGCTGAAGTCCAACTTAAATTCCATTACTGTTAAATTTAGCGCTTAGGTTGAAGAACTGTTTCTTGCTCAGTCCTCATTGTTGAATTTTGAAGTCTGAGGTATCTTCCTCTGTATTTATGACACAGCTGCAATTCAGTTAATTAGATTTGCTTCTGACATTCTTAGCTGTTAGTCCCCATAAACCAAACTTTTAATGGTCACCTCTGAAAGTGTTGAGATTTGCCAAGTCAAGGCTCAAGCAAGTATTCATCATCTGCCAGATTCTTAACACCAGACTCTTAACATCCAGCATAATGACCATACAGCGGCTAGCTGTACCTAGCAGAGGACACTGTGACTGTCTTTGTGTGTGTTACGTCTGTACCTGTGTTCAGCTTCTCACTGATTTCAGAGAGCTAGTTGTCAGAGCAACAGGCCCTCGAGACCACATTTGTACTATAATGTGCTGCTCACTGACAGCTTGATCTCAAAGATTTTTTTTGGGTGATCTCCATAAAGAACTCCGGACACAAATGGTTTGTGCAGATTGTTGAGAAGTTACTGTATAAAGCCAGTCCTTTTAATTTGAATGAGAAATTCCCAAATTAATGTCAAACACCAACTGCAGAAAATGCTTAAGATGGTTGATGCAATTAAAGCTGCTTTTTGAGTGACCTTCATGCCAGGGTTGTGAATTCTCTCATGTCCATCGAGTAGCCCAGTTAACAGTTAACACACTGTGCATGGAACACAATAACACTAACAGAGTCTCTAGATTTGTCCTTTGTCCACAGTCCCATTGCCATGTCATATGTTGCTGAGTCATACAGTCACTTCTCTTACTTCAACACCGTTCTTCTTATGGTAATGCACAAACTATTCACATGACATAGCTCCCATGTCAGCAGTTGTCTTGGCTGTTTTCTTTGGTTCACCATGATGCTGAAATAGGTTCCCAGACATACTGTATAGATAGGAAAAGCAATGAGAAAGCGATACGTCATCAACGTTCTCAAGCAAAAGTCAAACCTGGACTATTCTTCATATTATTCATCATAATTACTGGACACCCTGCGATTATTATTTCAACATCAAACTCAGCGCTGTCCCTGTAATACCAGTCGGATTGGGTGGGTGTAATTACAAATAACAGAAGAACATAATTATCATAATTGTCCTGCATGCCTGTATTTCAACTCTCTAGTTGTAATCGAATGAGTTTATAATCAACTTATCAGTTTACATTGATTTATTTATTCTCATTTATTTCTCATCAAAGCAGCTCAACGTGATTAGGATGTGCCTTTTCACGGTTTCTCATGTATGTGCTTGATAGCCTCCTTGTTTTTTCCAGTGCTTTCACTTATGCCCAAAGGCCCCACTGGCTAAATCCTTTCAGTCTGCCTTGGTTCAGTGGAATTATTTCTTTTCTTGGTGATGCTGTGTTGTGTTTCTGCTTTCAATTTAAGAGATACGTGTTTCAATAGTTTGATTGTTAGGTTAAAAACTAACAGTGGAAGCAGCTCTGCGGTTGCTGACATCAGCCAACTTCCATCATCTCTGCTTGGTGCAACTCAGCAGAGGAGGTCAATAGGAAGGTTACAAGACATCAAATAACCACTGCCCAAAGTACATTTCTGTTACAGTTTTTGGAGAGCATTAATTATGGTGCACCTGTATCTTAATATACTGTACAAATCCATTTTGTACAGTACATTAAGGTCCAGCTTAGGTTCCGTTCAATTTCTGAACTATGTGATAATGTGCTTCCAATTTTGTGTCAGTGTCCTGTTTCATCAGCCCAGCAGCCATGTAAGCAAAGACTAATCCAGTTTGCTGAGGGAGACCTTGACTGGATTGTACACACACACACACAAACCTTTGAACCTTTATTATGGTGGTTTGACAAATCAAGATTTCTTTAGGTCCATCATTTTTGAAATAGATGGCATGAGGTGCAGCATGCAGCTGCACCTCTGAGCTCACCAAAGGGGATGGGGGTTTTATGAGGTATAGTTGCTGAGAGTTGCTGAGGAGTACAAGTTTAGTTATGTAGAGGTTTAAGAGCCACATGCAGTACACACATCCCAAGTTGGAGGCTCCTTGTTGCTGGGGAAAACTCTTCCTCTACCACTGATTCAGACTCAAGCAAACTTGCTGTACAACCTGTTAAGTATTGTAGTCATGCATCTGGTTTCCTGTAGACGATGTCTTTGTGTGATAACACACAACAAAATGGGAAGAACTGCTACAACATACAGCTTTGGTGCAACTGATTAGGGTCGGAGTAAAGGTGGATTTATGCTTCTACATTAAATCTACAGCACACAAACCCTACTCCACAGGCCATGCAAGTTGTCTTGTGAGCATTTATCCTGAACTGGTGTATCCGCCTTTTATTTACACCACTAAAGTGCTAGTTGGTGGTGGGGTTTCTATGGCACTGTGTTGAGCTTATTCACCTCTGGATTGAGGCTTTTTCAGTGTACTACAAACAATGGAACTCGTGCTGAAATTGAGCGGTTCCTGTTGGGGCTGATGCTAAGAGATGTTGAATAGCTATAGTTACTTTGAAATTGTTGCAACACAGGAAATAGAAAATATGTATGAGGACGATCATAGCAACGTTACCAAGTGGATCAATCACACTTGTTGCGGTCTCTGCTACCCTAACATGTACTTTGTTTCTGGGAAGGTTCACTTCAGGCTATGGTGTAGGCACCACATAAGAATGGTCTTTATCTCATATGTATGGTGTGGCTTTGACACAAAAGCAGAAGTAAAGCTGAAGATTCTTACTAGATTGGGGTCAGGTTAAGTGTCATTAAATGCCACTGGTTGGGCAGTGAAAAATAAAAGGAACAAAATAATGAAATCTGATTTTGTTCTTCTACATTCGTGCACCTTGTAGTGGTCATTTCAGATGATTTATAGCAACTTTTTTCTCCATCATGTAAATGCTGTTTTTCAATTTACATTTGAAACTCTCTCAGAAGAAACAACCCAGGTAGCTGGTGCCAGAAATAAAAAGTGGTTAAAGCTTAATGCACACTCCTCTTGTGGATACAAAGAGGGGTCAACAATAACCCTGCACACTGGTATTGGACCATCTATGCAAAACAAAATGGCAGCAAATTGGCATAATATTCTCATCTTGAATGGGCAGTGTAAGAGAGAGCGATTGTCAGACTACTTATTATTTTTACCCTGCAAAAATATGTTAATCATACTAGACATAAATGTCCTAAATACACCAATATGTCCCTTGTAATGATGTCAAAGTCATGCAGTAAACCATTTATATACTATTTGTGTAAGCTATGTAATTTTTATAGTGTAATGTTTTTTGTAGTATAATTATTTCAGCATATCTTATTTGGGAATGAGTATGCTCAGTGGATGTTACAGATAAATATAAAAGCTGAGTTTGCAAGATGTAGTTTGTAAGAATGAGTGTGATTAAACTAGATAGGGGACCTAAGTAAAAAAAATATAACTGTATGCCCCATGGGTGCATTTTTATGGGGTAATCTAATGAAACACAAAGTTATTTAGGAATATGAACCATTTAAGCCCAATATGAACTAAAATAATAAAAGTCTGACATAATGTGGCATTGATTAAAAAAGAAGTCACCTCATTTGGGTTTTTGTTGCGCTTTAGTGATCACAGTGTATCATGGAATATGGTTTTAACTAATCAAATTACCAAAATCTAATTTTTGCACAGGTAAATTGGGGATCGTAATACTCCTGTGTCTCGGGGGCCACGCAGAAGTGAAATTATGCTGTGTTGATCAGACAATATTAGCAATAGTGCAGAAAAAATTAAGCTTTTATTTTATATGCCTGAAATTAATGCATTAATTTGTTGGTTAAAGCAAATGTATTGTTCAGAATATTGTAATATAATTATATACCTATTTAACATTTGGGGAAAACGTTTCATAGGAAACTATAATTTTGTCTTTAGGTTTTTGAAAATGTTTTACATTTACATTTTACATTTAGTCATTTGATGCTTTTATCCAAAGCAAGTAAAGTGCTCTAGATAGAGCTGATCGAAAGATTGAAGTCCAGAGAAAGATTGAGGAAACTTCTGTTTTCAGCAACTTTTGGAATGTCGAGAGGGAGGCAGCTGATATTTCAAGACCTTTCTTATATGTTGTGCAGAAAAAAAACACTGGCCTTTCCTGTTGCACTGTCTGATGCCAAAGTGTTGATTTTCTGCCATACAACTAGCAGAGTGGATTATGTGTTTGGTTTTTATTTTCTATTTTACTTCCTTTTTATTTTAGTGAAATTGTAAATCCAATATCAACACTGAAAAGGTCATTTTAGATACAATGGCAAGAAAATGTATGTGAACCTTATGGCATTTCATGGTTTTCCTCCATTATTTTGTCATAAAATGTGATGATGATGAAGATCATATTAACAAATATAATTTGCCTAAAATAAAAACACCAACTAATTCTGATCTTTAATGTGTTTATTGAAAACAATCATAAAAACTTCATAATGTTAATAGAAAAAGTATGTCAACCCGGTGCTTACTGTAGCTGTCGATCAAATATGCCCATTGTTCAGGAGGAATTTTAGCCTATTCTTCCTAGAACGCCATTAGCTCTGTCATATTCTTTGGACGTCTCGTATGTGGCTCTTTTAAAATTGTTCCAAAAGGCTGTTGTGTGTTTTGGGTCATTGTCCTGTTAGATCAGTTCCAGCTGATGTACAGACACTCTGCTCTTGGGGTCATTTTGACTGGCCGCCCACTTCTTAGTAGAGTAGCCACAGACACCTGACTCCAATTAGCTTTTTTGAGGTAATTATTCAAAGGTTCACACACTTCCTCCTCCCACTAGCACTAGTGAGGTTTTTATGGATGTTCTCAATGAAGAGAGATTTTAGGCACATTGTACTTGTTAATACTCTTGACTTGACCAGGTGAAGATCAGATCACATGTTATGACAAATTAATACAGAATGTTCTAAAATTCCAAACGGTTGTTTACTGTTTGTGCAGAACAGCTGTTTTTGCTTTGCAGCGTCATTTAGTTCTGCACATAGAAAATTTGAATAGAAAAAAATCTGAACCTTGATCAGATTTCATCTAGATAAATTAATGAATTTTCATCCTGTACCTTGCACTGGCTTAAATTTTATGGTTCCCTATGTGCAACTAGCCCCTTAACAGAAGACAGCACTGCAGTTCATCTGTTTTAAATGCTCTTTATTAAAAGGGCAAGACATGGCTGCTCGTGCTGCTTTTAGCAGAAGACGTTGCAGCACATAAAGTATCGTTCAGCTCACAGATCGATCAGATACTGCTCACAGAGGTGCTTCTACATATGGAAGAACCGTAATGACGCCAGACACCAGAGTTAGAACAGGTCAGTTAGCATTAAGAACCCAATGTGATTCTGAAAGGTTCCTCCAACATCGCATTCATTTCATTTTAAAGGTTTATGCTGGTCGCTTTCACAGGTTGTGATTTACAATAGGAGAACTGGTACAGATACATTCTTCGTGATATTAATGATAATTTTTCACATACAACAAATAAAATATTTGTCTTGGCTTCAGATTTTCTTTTACACACAGCTACTTTGCCAGTTATTAAAGATTCACATAAACATTGATGAAATGCTTCCAACTTTTGTTTATGACACTTTGGTGTAAAGAAGGCTGTTATATTGCTATTTTTATTAAACACTGATGGAAATTTGAAGTTTCAAGCCAATTATTCTCTTCTTTATGTAGTTAAATACAAAATTATTAATTTCTTTATTAGTTGGGGATTAATACACATTTAATGCTCTAGTCAGACTCTATAGCATCAGGACTGATATGTGAGTTGGTGTAGCCCAGCTCCAGCCCACAACCAACACACCAGCCACTTTCACTCACCCAGTCCATGTACAGTATTTAATGATGGCATTTGGGCAGCTAGCTCCTCAGGCAAGCCATGGCTTGGTCACATTAGCATCCACTTTGTGCCCAATAAGCCCATAAGTTAGCCAGCAGTGCCACATAATTGCCTAAATTGGCCCACATCCAGATGCTATCTGAGTAACAGCTCCCACTCTTCTGATTTGAGGCTTTCCACCACATTTGAAATTTGGCTGCAGGAATTTGCTGTTCAGCCGCAAGAACATCAGTGTCAATAGAGCTGGGTGATAATGTCTGGCTCACAGTTGGGGTTTTCATCTAAAAACGGGGTTAAGAATGGGTTGAGATCAGGATGTTGACTTATGGAGAATTGTTTCAGGTCTCATCAGCATTTGGACCAAATATATTTTGGTTCAGAACCTAAAATTCTGGTTCCCAGTGAGAACCAGATGCCAACTGGATCTGAACCGGAACCATGACAACACTGGTGTCCTGAGGGGGCATATTCTAAACTCCTCAATACAAGAAAAGCAAAATGTAAGGCACTTGTGACCAGAAGAATCTCCTAGTTTTAGTTTAGTTTTAGTGTGACCAAAAGAGATTGGAAAAGTGTGGAAAAGTTGCCATACTGAAACAAGGAAGGGTCAATACCAAACTGCCAAACAATTTTAAAAGACACTGTTTTTATGTCCCTATGTTAGCAAAACTTAGTCATCATTCAGGGCTATGTAAAAAAATAATAATAATTGTAAATACTATACAGCCCATATATTTTCTTTAAAATAATGAATACATGAGAATGACAACAAACAGATTTGATGGTTTATTTTACATAAATCTATATCTTAGATACATAAATATGTTTTGCTATATTGTAAATATAAACTGCACATTTACACTGTCAGCAGAGCAGAGTGTCCTTGTCTTCCGGAGTGAGGACTTCAAACTTGCCAAGTCTGAACTCTCAAGTACCAAAGTACGTACTTTGTATACTTTACTAATCTTAACAAGAGGATAGGTTATACAGTGGATATGTTTACCAAAGTGGACACATCTATGAACTTCAATCTCTAAACATCTACACTTATATATACATCTATACATCACCTGCAGAGACCGGCAAGACTCTTCTTTTATGGCCCACTAGGATGAACACCCAGCAGCCCCCTGCCACCTCCTCACTCTTCTCTCTCTCTCTCTCTCTCTCTGTTTCTCTGTCTCTGAGTCACAATGCAGTCACCATCCCACACTGTGTGGGGAGACAAGGGCTTCTGATGTATGAGAGTGCTATAAAGCGTGGGAAGAGTAAACCGCATTGCTCAGAGATCTGTGTGTATGAGTGTGTGCGCATGTGCATGCTTGCATCTGTTTGTATGTGTGCCAGTGGATCCGAGGCTTACAGGTTAGTGATCCCTGGACGCATCTCAATATATTTCATATAGAGTAGCATGCCGTATGGGTTTTAAATGGAGCAGTTAAATGTGCTCCCAAAGTAACTTGGAGAAACTCTGAGAAGAAGAAAAACAATGACGCATTCGTCAGCTGTGGAGTGAATGAGGAAGCGGCAGAGAACTAAGGACACACCAGAGCACAGCGGGGGCGATTTTCTTTCTTAATAGCTGTGCGGGGGAAGGTTGAGAGTTTGGGGAATCTGCTTAAGTCCGTGGAGGAAATAGACACGTAGGCTCTGGTAGTTCCCATAGGAACTCTTACACCTGATGCCAAGCGCATCAGATTTACTGAAAGGGAGACAACCTGTAAACAGCATCCAGCTGAAGTCAAAGCACTTCTCCGCTGCTTTTACAAGCTATTTAACTGCTGTGCAAATTAACAGAGACACAAAAAACAAGGCTGAATTTACAGGTTTGCTGAAGACTTCCAAAACAATTAAAGTGTGTTGCTTGACTAGCAAACTAGCACGTGGAACCACTATCTGAGCATGCATATGCTTTGTTTTAAGTCTCCACCAAAAATGAATGTGTGTTAAGGAAACAAAAAAATTCAACAAAAAATTCTGGTGAGCTTTCAGTCAGGCTAGACGAAAAAGTAAGAAAAGCATCTGATCCCTGTGGTGAAAGACCTTTTGAGCCTTTTCTTATCGTTCCCTCTGAAATGGGGCATCCATCTTCAGAATTGAAATGTCTGGTTGGCTGACCCACACCTGAAACCAAGGAGTGGGCCAGCATGATGTGTATTTATAGACAATGGGCTTGGGCAGAGAGTTTCAGAGATGGTGCAGCTCTGGAAGGTGAGGGGTGTAATGGTTTGTGCTCCTCTGCTGATGAGGTTAAAGAGATGGAACAGCATTACGCTGATTCAAGGATCTGCTGGAGTGTGATGGATTAATAGTGAGATTGGTTTGTGAGTGGATTAGAGTTGTGAGCAGCGTGTGTGTGCTTTCATAAAAATATATTTTAACAGCATGAATTTGCCTGATAATTTTTCTTTAAATGCTGTTCAGCATAGCCAACACATATTCTAAAAGTGTGCTGTGAGTTTGACATGTTCACAACAGTAATCTGACCAGACCTGAAAAAAATCTGGAAATTTTCAAAACACTTGTAACTCAGCACTCAACTTTAAATTGAATCTTACAGCAAAATGAAAAATGCTTCACAAATTCACTGTACTTACTGCCGAGGCCATTTATTAAGCACAGAGGGCCTCAGCAATAACAAATGTTGAGATATGTGTTGTTTTCTGATAGGTTAGTGATTTTTTTAATGAGTGTAGTGCGTCACATGGAGGTGGTTGGGGTGGATGGTTTCGCTACAGATCCAATTTCAATTCCAGAGTATGTCATTTTATCTAGAACAATCTGCAGCCTTTGACACAATTAACCCCCAGATCCTCCTTTCTACACTTTCTGATTTGGTGCATCACTGGAACAGCTCTGGCCTGGTCTTACTTCTCTGTACGTACCTTAAAGGCATCATGGCAGGGGCCGGTTTCTAACTTCACTGCTTCTCTACTGGTGTGCCGCAGGGCTCAGTTCTTGGTCCTATACTTTTTCAGACTAGACTACATCCTTAGGTTCTATTATCCAGTTGAATGGTTTTTCCTGTCATTGCTAAGATGACACACAGCTCTTCCTCTGCTTTCCACCTGATGACTCCATTGTCTCACTATACATGTCTGCGTACCTCACCGACATTGCTGCTTGGATGAGAAACAGGAATCCTCAACTAATCCTCTCCAAGACAGATGTTCTCATCTTCCCAGCCAGACCTTCAATACAACACAACATCAGCATTAACATAGGGTAAACAACAGTGATTGTCCCCACCAGTTTACAAGCATGCACCATCAAACCCTTCCAGATGATCCAAAATGCAGCAGCAAGTCTCATTTTGGATCAGCCAAAAAGGGCACACAACACTTTTCAGACCTCTGTACTGGCTCAACTGCCCTCACCTCAAACGATCCCAGGAAAAACTGTCAGAAACGACCTGCCTACTTCTGCACTCTCAGCTGCCTCACTCTCAATTTTCAAAAACATGCTGAAAAATCCTTTCTCCGCACTTCAACCTTAATTTAAAAATAACTGAATGTAAATGTAGAACAAAAGCACTTCAGATCAGAACCATTGTTCCTACAGAAGCACGACAAGCAGACCAGAATACCACTAAATTAAGTATAACGCAGCATCCATGCCATACAGGATTTCCACATAAAAACGAGAAAACCAGTTTAAATACAGAACTGTAGCTTTTGGCTTTACCTATTTTTGACTTTGGTCAGCTGTCCCTGCTACAGCATCGAGGAGAGCAGCCATCAGGCAAGTACGAGCACGCTGACTGTTGTGGATGCGGTGGACTTAGCTAACGTTAAGATACTCAATCTACTGTCTACTGAATGTAGACACACAACTTTTCATTATCTGCTTTACAACTTTGTTTTCAGCATGTAAAAAATAGAAGCAGCAGAACTGTGGCTAAATGTTATAGCTATAGAAAACAGTTGATAGATTATTATCATTTTCCATGCCTGGAATGGTCTTATATGCTGATATTGTTTGAATGTGTCTGAGTGAAATGATTTCAGTGTGTGGTGGGAGGATATTGTGCAAAAACCTGCAACCAAAGCTGCTTCATTCTTGCCAATATAACAGTTAACCCACCTAAAAAAAAAATCAGCCTTTACTGGAGAGACTTAGTGTCCTGTGGTGCCCTAAATGCTGTTTCACAAGTCTTATCTTCCTGACAAGAATAAAACAGTGGAAGAAGCAGGGTGACAAGTTTTCATCTTTCAAAGTGTTTTGTGGATCATTTCCTACTTCTTATTAGACAGGTGAAGGAGAAAATATGTAACAAGTGTTGTGAGTGGAACTGAGTGAAGGACACTGGGTTTAATTGACGGGAAACTGGTGAGACAAGCGATGCTGTACGGCTTAGAGACAGCGGCACTAAAGAAAAGACAGGAGGCAGGGCTGGAGGTAGCAGAGCTTAAGATGTTGGGGTTCTCTTTGGGTGTAACGAGGATGAATAGGATCAGGATCATTGTACATCAGAGGGAAAGCCCATGTTAGATGTTTTAGAGATAAAGTCAGAGAGGCCAGATTAAGGTGGTGTGGACATGTTTAGAGGAGACATTGTGAACATATCGTTAAACGGGTGCCGAGGTTGGAGCTGCCAGATGGGAGGTTTAGAGGAAGACCAAAGAGGAGATTTATGGATGTCAACTGTACAACTGGCAACTGTATTAATATATATATATATATATATATATATATATATATATATATATATATATATATATATATATATATATATATATATATATATATATATATATACATACCTGTATGGGGAACATGCAATAAAAAGACAGCTTATATAATAAATATTAATATGAAGATTTCTCATAAATGGTGTGTGTAGGTTAATACATTTCAGAAACTGAATATTACAAGAAAAAAAAATGAGATAGGAAGTATTCTATAAAAAGAACATAGTAAGAACTAGTTCTGTTTTTAATGTGTAATATGTGGAATTCTAACAGTCTGTTCCGTTTAAGCATACCTTTTTTCCCCTCCTTTTCATTTCCCTCTCTCGTCTTATCTGTCCCAACATTGTATCCCTCTTTTCTTCTCTGTTCCTGTCTCCCCTTCATCTCCCTCTGCCCTCCCCCACTCCTCGCTCTCTCCTTTCACCGTCTGTTATCTCCACCATGCAGTTGACTGCTTCTGTCCTCTGGGTGTCAGCACTTGCCTTATCCTTCATTCAGCCACACAGCTCCATGTGAAGCGATTTCCACATTTTTGCCTGCATTTCATGTTTTCATGAGGATTTTTTTTTTTTGTGTTTCCCCTCTCGTCTGCCTTTTTTAACGTTTGTCTTACCCTCCTCTCCTCCCTCCCCACTTCCCTGCTTGTTGCCACAATAATTGTCAACTTCAACATCATATTTCACCCATCCTCACATGCACACACAAATTGTGGCTTTGCATAGTAGTGGGGACATAATGACATAATGCCTTCCCTAGGTCCTTAACCCTACATTTAATCTCTGAAACTCCATACCCAATCCTAACACATAACAATGAAGTTGGGGCTTGTCAAAAAATGTCATTCAGCATAGTGCATTCCCTAGCTCCAAGCCTTAACCCTCAACAGAATATGGAGCAGGCCTCATATTTCTGTCTGAACCCCAACTTAGAGTGTATTTTAAGTCTGATGCTGACTGGAGCCTGATGCAGTTGAGTTTGTGTGGTGCTTTTCTAGTATGACCCCCTTGTGACCTTGTGCTTGACTCTGACATTTCAACCCTCAGGCCTTCCTCTGTGTCCCCTGAACACTAAACATGTAGACATTTGAAGTGATCCTACTTTCTTATAACTATTTGTTTCCTGTAGTCATAATTTGACTATTGACTGAGCCCTATCCAAACATGAGTTTTAAATTTCTAAATGAACCCGACCCAAACCCTCAGGTACCAACGGGTCCTGTCAGATTCAGGTCCTACCCTGAAAGCCTCACTTTGTGAAAGTCTGTCACACAATATAACCATTTTGCTGAAAAGGTCCTCACTCCTAACAAATTAAACTTGTTCTCAAAAAGATAGTGCAAGTACACACACACACACACACACACACACACACACACACACACACACTTCTCAATCAATAAATCTGCAGTAACCCTATCTCTAAGTGTCCTGCCTTTGTGTGTTTTCAGTGGGGCGGTTGGGAAGTCAGTGGCGGCAACTGATGATTTCAGAGCTGTAATAGGAGATGCCCATGCACTCATCCCACTGCCCTGAATAGGAGGACGTTATTCAGGAAGTTCACAACGCACACACAGACACACCGACGCACATATTGCATGATACATATGCATGCACCCAGTGAACTGCAAAGCCATGCAAAACTCGGGCAGAGTAATTGAATGGGGATGTGTCTGTGTGTGTGTTTTGGAGAAAAGTGAAGGTCAAAGTGAAGCAGGGATTTTGAAATGTGAAGGAGGGAGGGTGGGTTTTAAGGATTACTGAGGTGACCTGGACTATGTAGCCGCTCTGGCAACTAGGGGTATTCTGACAAAAGACCCCTCTGAATTATTGAGAGCATAATGCAATGTCCTTGCAGAGGGAGAAAGACAACACCGCTTTACTCTCCTCCCCTTTTATCCCCCTCCCTGAGTCTGATTATTGGGTAGGAACAAAAAAAAAGAAAAAAAAAACTTAGTCTTGTCATTTCTTTTTTTTTTTTTCCTGCAGAAGAATGAATCTTATCTGCAGATGGACCCACCCCTGTCTTTTTCTCTCGCCTTGCGAAAACCTGCATTTGACAGAAGGTGCTTCTGTCCTTTGCCCCACACTGCAGTTAATCTTCCTCTGCATTCATAAAGCATATTTGTTCACTATAAAGCGTGAATGATTGTGGGTGAAGGTTATTCTGCTGCACCAGGCTCACTTCAGTCCCCAAAACAGGGGAATTGCAGAAGAAGATGCATTTGTTCCACACTGGAATGACTCTACATTATGCTTGAAAGAGTACCATGACTAGGTATGAAAACAGGACAATCTCAGGCAGACAATGTCTTTTAGAAGGAAAGGTGGGAAGGTCCACCACTCTGAAAAGCTGGACTCATCATCTTTAAGAAAGATTTTGTCATGCAAGGGACAGAATTGAAAATCACTATTCTTCCATCATTGTGCATCCACAAATGCAAGTTAAAAGTCCGCCGTGGCAAGAAAAACCCATAAACAAACAAGAAACAAAAACACTACCTTCTTTTGGCCAAAATTGATGAGTTTTGGAACTCGCTGTATCCTCTGAGTTAAAGAGGAGAGATAGGGCTTGTTATCACAGCACCGTTCAAAACCCAGGATTTATCGTGGTGTGTGGGTACATCATCATACACGGCATGGCTATGTCTGTGAAGGTACCAATGCAAAACATGTACTGACACGCTAGGGCCATGAAGGACTATCACTTAATCTATCAATTGTTTACAGTGTAAAAGAAAGAACAAACACGGTACACACAAACACACACATCCACACACAGGCAAAGTCAATTAACATAGAGCAAGCCCAAACTCCTATTGCATAGAAATTGGGATTAAGGTTGCAGACAGATGACTTTAGGGTTTTAATAATGAGTTTAGCAGCTACAAGGACAAAAGACATTGAAAAAAAAGCTCTCCTTACCAATTCAGCCATCCATCCAGCCTTTATCTAAACCACTTATCCTGTCAAGGGTGGCAGTGAGGCTGGAGCCAATCTCAGCTGTCATGTGACAAATGTATTTATGTTAATGGTAATGTCAGGCCGCGCAACAGTGTTTGTTGGTTTGGTGTGGTATTTTGGCACAGAGGAACTTTGCATGTATAATGCAAAACTATATATTTTAATAGCATTCAATTGTTGCCTGTTTTGCTAACGTAATGAGATTACTTAAGAAAACTAGAATGCCATTAGATTTATCCTTTCATTGAGACCATGCACATCCAGCTAGACAGTGTGAACACACAGGATAAGTCTGTTTGGCTGCTGCCTGTCCTTTCCCCTTTTAATTCTCTCTTCTCTTCATTAACTTTGCTTTTTCTTACTTCATTGTGCTTCAGGCACTTTGTTACCGAATGATGGCGACAGTTCGTTGTCATGGTAATGCCATTATGCTTCTACTGACTGGACTGGTGTGACTGCACACAAAGGTAGCTCTCTGTCGTTCTGCAGTCTGCAGTGTGTGTGTGTTACTTATTTTGGGTACACCAGAAAATGTCCAACATTGACATTGATATAATGTTAAATGCATATTATCATAAATAATGTGTTCCAGTGTATATTGATTCACACACCAAATCAGACCTAAAGCAACCCCGAAGCCTCTTAAAGTTTATTATAAAGCATCTCAGCATGTGGAGATGCTCAACAGAACAAGCCCCAACGATTTAGCTATTTTGTAGCTATATCCTTCATACTGAGGCTGATATTGAAGGTCATTCCAATGAAAATGTTTTGCCCCACATGGGAGTATGAGTTCTAAGTCAATATTATGGCAGCCTGTCTATTGGACTGAGACATCAAGAACAAGGTTATGTTTATCGTTTCCTGTAGGAAAATGCCTCTAGATTAGAAGAGTTGCATCAAAAGACAGACACAATTTTAAAAACTCACTGAAAGGAATGTGTGAACGTGAAAAACATCAATTGATCCGACTATTCATAAAGACATACCCACTGTTAACTACAACATGAGCATCTAAAAGCATACACAGAAAAAAAGGTGGTGTTTCTACATTAAAATGATGAGGTGATGAGGTGGCAGCCAATGTTGGCCTGAAAACATTCAGTTACAAAAGCAATTTATCAGAATTCTGAAGATGAAGATCTAAGCGCCAGTCAGATTTTTAATTCTGCCCATCTAGGGGATTGAATGGGCTACTTTCCAATCACAAGCATGCTTCACTAATCTTTATGCCACCACTAGCACTAATTAGGTTAGCTCTCTCGCACAGCATCAGCATCATCTCATCTTCTTAATGCTATAATAGTAATGGTGGCTGGTCAGTGTGTTAATACAATATTTCTTTGTGCAAGAACTTTATCATGGTTGAGTTGTTAGGGCAGTTGTCCATGGACCATTTATCCAAGTGTGCCTGAACAAGACACAGAACCATATAGAACCCTTGGCATCTTAAATCCAGCTGCCTGTCCACAAGAATTTCACTAAGGGGATTAATAAAGTATCAATTATTATTAATTTTTTAAAACATAGTCAGACTTTAGCTAATTACACTGTAGCACTCCATACACTCCCCTCCAAAAACATTCGGGTTTGAGACAAAAGATCTACATTTTAAATTTTTTCTCCAGGTATTTATGTCTGCATCCAATAGGGATATAAGAAGATAGCATCGCGTCACTATTCTCATTCCCAGGCTGTCAGATAATGACACTTTGTCAAGTCCTTTGGCATCTCATGCCAACGCTAAGTGTATCTCTTTGCGTTAGTATAATGTGCATGGGGATATTAGTCAACTCCCGTACCACCCCAGGCATGTCAATATTTTATGCCTAAAGCAATGATGTAGTATATTAAGTTTGCATAAGGAGGAGGACTGAGTGGTTAAATGGGCAGGACATACCTATAGTGTGAGACATTGTCTTTTGTAACAAATGTTGTTTTTTATTACAGTTCCCTGTGACGCCTGTAGTACGTGAGATACCAGAGAACTTACAAAGAATCATTATTTGATGTTGTGGGATGAAAATGTGTTGTTGCGTTTGTGTTTGTGCAGTTTTATTGGTGCTTGGTCTTTTCAGGCAAAAATATGGTCACTCTGTGTCTGTACTACACTGGTTATGCACTGATTGAGTGTGGTCACAGAAACATGAGCAAATCCATTTCCACAGCCATAAGTAAACACACGGGCCACACTCACTCATACTGCTGACAACAAACACATATTGACTGTGATCACTCGTGCCTGCTAATTTCATTTCTGAAGCCAAAGGAAGTCATTTCCAGAATTTTTTTTTCCCCTCGGGAATGTGTCTCATTGAATCCATACAGTTTGACTCATCATGCTGACATGGTGAGATTACACTCAGCTGTAGAGGAACTGTGAATATGTGTGTCTGTTTGTGTGTTTTACTCTTTTGACTGAGTCAAGTGCTCTCCACAGCTCTCTTCCTCACCCCAGCCCTCACCCCTAAGGAAATTGATTTGCGAGTAATTAAAAAAAAAAAGTGTCTGGATGCTGGCCAACTTCATGTTCTATTCATGCAGATTAATACATATTTGTTGTTGCCTGTGGGGGCTGAAAGGCATCTGTCTGTGCCATTAAACATTCATGTGTGCAGGATGCACACACGGATGGAGAGAGAGCCGTTCGGAAGCTCTTCACCCGCCCCTCCTCATATCAGCTCACATCTTAATGGAGCGCATTAAATCAGAATGGCCAAACAGGGGATTTCACAGTGACAATGGCATTCATCACACCTTAGTTTTAAAGGAACAATTTTCCCCTCAGATCCCTGTATACTGTAAGATACTATCAGTTTGTTGTTCAGTGCACCATTTGCGTTGCAGGTTATGTTTAACTGCACCCGTCCTAACCTACAGTGCATTTACAAGATGTGATTTTTGGTGTTTGTGCCTTTTGGACCAACAAGGCAGTTGAAATGTATGAACTATAAATATATTGTAATTGTAATCACTTTACCAATCACAGGCCTTTCTTATGTCCCAAGGTACATTGGTGGGGTCACAACATGTTTGCAGGAACTAAAATGACATATTACATACATACTGCATTCATGTTACACAGACAGTCCATCAATCAATAACAGTTTAAACTGCTTAGAGCTTATGTCCACATCCACTAAGGCCGTAACAACTGGCGAGGGTTCACACATAGATATTGATTCATTTTTAAGGGGTCACATCATTGGAAATATCATTTATATGCAATGGGAAGACTTGGGAAACAGCTAAATGTAAAATTGACTTATGCTTTATTCTGTTGATTGTATGACCACAGGGGTCATGGAATGTGTACTGAGGTGTGTACACAAGATAATAACACAGTGCTTCATCTGCCTTAAAGAGACATCAATGTTCCGAGTCTATTGAACACAGTAGGGCTGCTCTCAAATGCCACATACAAGCAATTTAAAAGAGTTTATGACGGTAAACCCCTCTTTGTTTCTGTAATTTCCCCACAAATAAAGTAGAACAGCAACCCTACATAGCAATTTTAGGGGTGTTCATTATGCTAATGAGGACACAAAGAAAAGTAGCAGAGATGTAAGACGAGAAAATGGTTCTGAGCCTGTTGACAGCTGTTGTTAAACCATCATATTACTGTAATAATCCAAATCCATTCATGTATACAGTATATGGAAATATGAGTCTGAAAAGTTCACATTAAGTTTACACTGTAAAGAGCCTTGAGATGACTTCTGTTGTGAGTTGGCGCTATACCAATAAATTTGAAATATAATACTTTGTACTATGTAGTACTTCATTGAAGCTACATGATGTTCTGCACATTTCTGAACATACACATTTTAAGTGTTTTGTATACAAGCCTTTAAAGGCAAAAGAGGTTTAATTAATATACTGTATTGCAATTCAAACTGATCAGACAACTTAAGGTATCAGCACTGGAAACATTTCATTGTCATGTGTAGATCTAGTTCCTGATGTCATTCATGTAGACACACTGCACAACAATGCAATCACATTTTCATTTTTTGGCCTCCCTAACCCTGTGGTGTGTTTAGTGCTTGAGGAATTTCTTCAATGCCTCCATCAGGGCAAAATAGAACATTGGTTGGTACTTGGTACTGGTTTAGTGGTTCTATCTGACATTATCGACCTTTTAAACCTCTTTGATGTGTGGTGTACTCATGTGCAAAGACACTTGCCAAAAGGTGTAATTGAAAGCTTCATTCTCTGGATGACCACAAAATATGTGTATGTGTTTTTAGGTGGCTGGAGCACATGGAGGCAATGGGCGCAGTGCAGTAGTGAGTGTGGAGGTGGGATTCAAACCCGGACTAGGACCTGTCAGTCGCCTCCAGAGGAGTCATACCTGTGTGAGGGTGTGGTGGAAGAAGGGCGACCCTGCAACACACAGATCTGCACTGGTGAGCTGCACATCCCGTGTTTGTGTGCGTCTTCATTTCTGAACACATTACAGTGTGTATTTCAGCTGTCTTTTTTTTTTAACCTTTACATCTTAACATGTTTTTCATTTGTTTGTGTGTCATCATCTACTGTATAAGTCAGTCTTTTGACTTAAGGAGTGCATGTTGGAAAGGGGACTTTGATCGATGAAAAAGAACAATGACGTGGTCAGCTGTTTTCAAGACCATGCAGTGTGTCAATGTCATTACACTCACAAATGGCTAAAGGGACACAGAAAATCAACATGAGCTCTGTCATGTACAAGCTATTTACTAAAAAGGACCTGTGCGCTCACGTATTTGTCCACTACAATGTACATTTATGTGACAATTAGCTCAAACACCAGATTGTCATTACTGTAGGTCTGTTTGTGTTTTTTCTATTAAATACATTTTATTACAATATTATACAACAGCTAAAAACATCAAATCAGAATGGAACACATTTACAGCACACTAACACCGACAGCACAACAAAAGACCCAAGTTTGGCTGATGCTGTTCTGGGTGACCAATCACGTCACGGTTGTGTCCCAGATAGAAGCCATTAATGAAGGAGCTCTGGTTGCTAACCTCCTCCCTCACCCCCCCTCCCGGCCTTGCCTCACCCCCTTTAGGCAAAGGTCGCCATCTCTCTCGCAGCCAATCGCTTCGCTCGGTGGACAGCCGCAAGCGTGACGACGTAGACAAGACCCGCAGTGGACAGCAGAGTCCTCAGACAGGTAAGACAACGGGACGCAGAGGGATCCCATGCATCAGTCACTGTGACAGCTTGGGTGACCATTTTCTACAATACACACGAACTAGAGAGTTGCACTTCACTTAATGATGTACACATCTATCAAAATCTCCCAGTAGTGCCTCGTCCGCAATGGACTAATTCCAACATGGACCCTGACTGAACATAGTGAAGTTGTATTTTATGTGAGGTCATAACAGGACATTGTGCCCTGTATATAAAACACTATATATAATGGAGTCTTCCCTCTCTGTTAAAGTGATACTCCACCCAAAATCAGTAGCAGCAGACACTCAACCCTCTGCAGGCTTAAATAAATTGTTCGACAAATTGGGGCATGCACTCATTGGCTTTATTTATTTTTTCACAAGTTAGATACCAGTGTCATGCTTTGTGTGGTTAGATGTATTTAGCTACAGTCAGGTCATGTTTAGCATAGCTTTAAATGAAATTACAAAACCCACATAAAACCATGAAATCACAGGGGACAAACAGATGACCCAGGCCTTTCGAAAGTGTTCAAGAAATATGCCTCAAGGCAAAAAAAAAAAAAAACGACTTGACAGCTTTCCTAGGACAATGCGAAAGCTACAAACTACAAACAGTGACCTTTTTTCACCCTTTTTTTAAAGTTTAGCTACATGGAAGCATGTATGCCCCAGCATACAACAATATTACTTTTTAAAGTGTGAATGTTTTGTGGTGAGGTTCTTGACAGAGAGTTAAATGAGCCAGGCTGTTCTAATCAATTACAAGTGCTATGAATCTACTAGAGCCAGTGGCCTACAGAGGGTGAAGGTTTGATACCACAAGCCAGACTTTGGGTGAAGCATTATTTTAATTTTGTAATTGATTCCCAACATCCTCTTTAGTTTTCCTTCCTGCTTCCCCAGCTGTGACTGCTGAATTTTCCCCTTTGGGTCAGCTGACCTGTTGACTGTTGGTAATGAAAATATGACATATCCTAAGCCAGTGGCATTGACTTCCCCTAAAAGTCAATGCAAAGGATATGACATCAGATCCTTGCAGATGAAGAAGTACAAGTAGAACAGAAGCTGGCGTCCACTTGAGGTGCCACCTCCTTTGAAGGATGCCCTGTAAAATGTTGGCCATGTGTCTTGAACATTTTCTGTCCTTTTCAAATGGATCTAGACCGTCTTACAAGACCACAATGGTTTGGAACACATAGGCCAATCAAGGATCACCAGCACTGAAATTGGACAGCCCCATTTATGTATGGAGGTGGCCCCTAAAATGGATAGCAGAGCTGAAATCTCCCCTTTATCGTATCACAGCCCTTCCTCTTTTTTGGCCGCAGAGGCTGCGTCCTGCATGATAATTAGTTATGGCCCTCTCCTTTCCTTTCCCTCCTTTTTCTCCCCTATCCTCCTCCTTTACCCGTTCCTTCCTCCTCAGTAGACTCAGCTTCAGGTGAGGAGTGGTCAGCGTGGAGTGTGTGTTCTCTCACATGTGGGGAGGGCTGGCAGAGTCGCACTCGTTTCTGTGTGTCCTCCTCCTACAGCACCCAGTGTAGTGGGCCATTGCGAGAGCAGAGACCTTGCAACAACTCTGCTGTGTGTCCAGGTAAGCCCCCCGTCCCCATTTCCAGTCGTCTGCCACCTGTCCTGTGCTCTCCCAGCCCTCTTCTGGATCACCCAGACAAGACTTCCCTCCACGAACCTGTGTAAAGAAAAGGGTTTGCCTGCAGGCAGATAGGTTCCCAAAAACTAATTCCAAAGTGTTATCAGGTTCTTCTACATGCAGACAGGCAGGGAGACTCCTTAATTTAGAAAGCATTACCACCCCAGAACAATGGCTTGGCAAAGATGATAGCATTTAAACCCGTAAAACTGTAGAGTAACTTTTGAATTATTTTGAAGAAGTTGTCTTGGTATTTTAAGAGGGGAATGTGTTTGTCTATAAATCATACCCTAGCTGCTGTGATTGCAGTGCATGGCTCTTGGGAGGAGTGGACACCGTGGAGTTTATGTTCATCGACCTGTGGTCGAGGTTACAGGTCGAGAACGCGAATCTGCACGCCCCCTCAGTTTGGGGGAGATCCCTGTGATGGCCCGGAGAAACAAACCAAATTCTGCAACATAGCTGTCTGTCCAGGTGAGGAACACCACTACTCAAAATCACCTTAGTTGAACCAAACATTGTAATGGCCAAATGCACAAGAGGGCAACCAGTCAATACCTGGGAGTCACTCTGCTTCAAACAAAGTCCTTGTATGGTTTGTCTAACAGCATCTGAACCCCCCACATCCTAAGACATTTGTATTTTTGGGGATGGGTCCAACAATTGAAACTTTCCAAAACCAACAATCTGACAATTACACCCACTTCACAAGCAGCTAGCCAAGTGTGAGGACTGTGCACGCAGGACCTTATGTGGCGACAAACATGATTGAACGTGTCTGTTTGTTCACAGTGTAGAATAAACAGAAGCAATACTGTATCCAGCCTTTCACAGTCACTTCATCCTTTGTGTTACCTTTGAGAAGATTAATCACACCTTCTCCCTCTATCACACCTTGCCTTCAAGTGTGGTCGTTTGGACTGTGTACATTTTCCCAACATTTTGCAGTTGACTTTATTCAGACTATATTCTTTAATGTATAAATGCACAGAATGTTATTACGAATTAACAGAACACTAGAATATGTAATTGTACACATTTCCCGTGTGTGGCTGGATAACTATGAACTCAAAACCCCAAATAACTGATTTCTATGTTTTGTTTACTGTGCTGTTTTCCTGGCGTTTTGGTGACCCCGGCCGTCCTCAGTGGATGGAGTATGGAATGAGTGGTCAAGCTGGGGCTCCTGCTCCGCCTCCTGCTCTAATGGGACCATGCAGAGAACCAGGGAGTGTAACGGCCCTTCATATGGAGGCTCCGAGTGCAGAGGAGAATTTCTGGAAACCGTTGACTGCTTCCTCGGAGAGTGCCCGGGTACGAAACAGAAAGGCATTTTCTTGCTATGTCAGAACAGATTCACTAGAAGAGCCAAACGTACCAACAATGTAACCGCTTTAATGCATTTTCCCCTGTTTCTGTTGTATGATGTGGCTCCTCAGTTCAACACTAAATAATTCACTGTGGAAATGCATATATTTCCAAATCCTTTACAGTTACCAGTGGCACAGCTCAGCCAACACTCCAGTATGTGTGCGTGTTTTTTTTTATATGGGTGAGTGTGTGTTTAATCCAGTGATGTGGTTCCATGTTACTCAATACCAGATTAGACAGCTTTTTAAAGAAGCAGTGTGACACTTATTCTACCAGTATTTTTTTTACAAAACATAAGAGCAAGAACAGGAATGCAACAAACTGGATTTATGATTCACAACACATTTACACAATAGCTTTTGTCTCCTTTTTAATCCTGTACTCACTACATAGTTTCTGTGGGGGCAGTCCTTCTTTTTATCTCTAAACATACTATAGGTCTTTATGACTCATGACTGTACATGTGGGACATGCACCCAAACTACCAAAGCCCTATGGTTTGCTGTTCATGATGCTGATTGTCTGTAGGCAAAACCCTAATAATGAACCAAGCCAACTACGACCCAATATTTCAAATAAATAACCCTGCTATTTTCAATAGAAAGACCACTGCCCTGCATGGCGGCAAAGTAAAACAGCTAAAACATGATTAATATTTCTTTCTATAATAATGTTCTCCTCTGTTCCTACCACCCACTTCTTTTCTTCTAGTCTTTGCATTAGGAGTATTTGACTCTGTTTCTTTCTTAGTGGTTTATATTAATGATTATGCTTTCTGCTTTCCAGACTTTCACAAGTGTCTATTAATTTTAGAATGCTATGAATTGTACCACTGTCGCTGAACTGCATTAAGTGAGTTTCTAGCCTTTGTTGTTTTATTCGAATGATCCAAGAAAATGACTACAAACCAATTGCCATTTTAAATTTCCAAAACAGTGCAATTAGTTTAAAACATGTCCTTCAGTGTTGTGAAGTCTGTATGACTTGTGCTGAAAGGACTAAAACTGGTAAAATGCTCATGTCAAGTGTATGTATGGCTGAGATGTGTGTTTCACTGTGCCTAATCGTGTCATATTGTAATTGTTCTGGCAGTGGATGGCAAATGGCAACCGTGGTCTTTATGGTCAGGCTGTTCTAAAACCTGTGGAGGGGGGACTCAGCAGAGAAACCGGATTTGTTATGGGCCCTTTTTTGGAGGGCAACTTTGTCCTGGAGAACGAGCAGAAGTCCATGGTTGTAATGAGAAGAGATGCCCAGGTCAGTGATCAGAAATGGAAACATTACTTTACATAGCTACTGTAACACTAGTACATGAAACACTTTTATATTTTTCTGTGAACAGAACCTCATGAAATATGCGCCGAGGACAACTTCTCTAATGTTGTGTGGAAGATGACTCCAGCTGGGGACACAGCAGCAGTACGCTGTCCTCCCAATGCCATGGGTGAGCTCACTTCGTATGAACTATACATACAGTATACACCATAGCATGCATGAGACATCCACTAGTATTCTTTGGAGCCTTTTTGTGTAGCATTTGGATGTTTTCTCTTTACATGGATGGATGGATTTTCAAAAGTTATATTAGAAACTCTGCTCATACAAAACATTTCCTGAATGTTTTTTCCCTTGCAGGGCTGATCCTGCGCCGTTGCACTCTTGATGAAGAGGGTATCGCTTACTGGGAAAATCCCACATATATGAAATGTGTTTCCAATGACTACCGCAGCATACAAACCTTGGTGAGAAGAAGTTGTTACACTCTGGTAGCCTAAAGGCAAAATAATCGACTGAGGCTTTTCAAATGTTGCATCAAGGCACAGGAGTGTGACATTTCAGTAGATTTTAATATTATTCCACAAGGCATTGTCATAACCTGCAGTCAGCAGGCTTTGACATAAACATTGCCTGAAGCTGTTTCCATGGAAATAAATGTTTATGGCAACATGTTAAACTGTGAAAAATATCAAAATCCACTTTATTTGTCAGACTCGGGAACATTTGTCCAAAGCACAGCGTGGCCTTGTGGGAGATGGGGTTTCAGAGGTGATGACCAAGCTGAGAGTTACGTCCAGTGATGGGACCAGCTACAGTGGTGATCTGCTGGCCACAGTGGACGTACTGAAAAACATGACGGAGATCTTCCGCAGGGCATACTACAGCCCCAGCAGTGCAGACATGAGGGTGAGAAGACGTGTTTGAGTAAAGTTAAAGCACATAAATCATTTCTTAGCAGGAATTGGTCAAATTTAAAAGATTGAAATTAAGTAGATTTTCTTCCAATGGTTGTGACTTTAGTTAATTCATTTTAACTAACTACCTTTTTTTGCATCACGATTTATAACCACTTTTAAACATAGTGTTTGCAGTTGGCTTATTAGTTACCTGTGTCATGCTATAGCAGCTTCACGTCCTTGTTGACGTCTAGACCTCTGTCCTTTTTCTGAGGTCAGGATCTTATTATTATAAAAATACTATAGATGGTTATACCCCAGACTGGACCTCGATGACCTCCATGGTGGATAAGACCATGGCTTCTAATTGAATGGTGAACATCCATGTATTACAGCAATTTCCCAAAACAGCTTGATGGTGAAGATGTGACTGGAACAGGAGACGTAACGCATTTGTTAAGATCTATTTTCAGCTGAGGATTAACCACACATCTCTATTTAATGCTGTTGTATACAGGACTGAGATTAAAAGTGACACACAAATGTGTTTATTAGCTTTTGTAAAACAACAGAGCTTTATGACATAGAATAATGAAAACATATGCAGCTTTGGAAACACACAGAAATAATGTAGCAAACCTTTTTTTTTTCTCTGTTTTACAGAACTTTGTGCAGTCAGTCAGCAATCTGTTGATGGAGGAGAACAGAGAGAGATGGGAAGAAGCGCAACTGGTTAGTATCACGCTCTTTTTCTAAAACAGGACTCACACCACCTCACCTGTAATTACATCTTTTGTTGAATTTAGTGCATAGTAATAATAACATCCCTCAAGCTACACAACTGATGAGTTAGACACTGTGACAAAGACACAGGTGGAAAAACAGCCCACCTGTATCTTTTCAGACTGACAGGGGTAGATGAGAGCTTCTGAAGGACAAAAATAACTATAGCTAATGAGTAACTGAGTCAACGCAAACACCCACTCATCCATCTGCTGCACTCATCCACTCGAACAACACTAGCTTTGCTTCCAACCAGCCGTTCGTTTTGTTTTCAGGAGTGTCACCATGTAGGAACCGGGAGAATCTTGAAAAGTATCTTAAAGTGCAAATAATGCACAATAAGTAAGATGTTTCTCCCTGAAGGAAAGAAGGAGTTCTTCTTTTTACATTTTTGAAATTGTTCCCTTAAACTGTGGCATCTCAGCTTATACCACCACACTTTATTTTATTTATTGTTAGTGTGATTTAGTAAAAAACAAACTAACCCTACATTACAGTAAGCTTTTCCTTTATGTCTTAATGGTAAAATCAATAGTAACTTACAGTCAGTGGAAAGCTGGGTTAGGGGGAATATCACAGTAGATATTATGCTTTTAATGGTAAGTTTCAAAAAGAAACTTTTGTTTTTAGAGGTATCAGAGCCAAAGATTGATTACCACTGCACCATCATAAACTGAAATACGGGGCTAAAGTGAACAGCTCAAGAGTGTTTTGTTTTCAGGCACTAGTTTGTATGTGAGCGCTAAGAAAAGGTTAAAGGCTTAATAACTTCATTTTGAATAAGTTTAGATTGTGCTTAAATGAGACATTTTGACAAAGCAATGTTTGATAATACAGTGCTGAGAGAGAGAAAGACAGGGAGGCCTGGGCCGGCTAACAGGTTAATCCAAATCCCTGAAGTGTGATCTGAATGTGAATGAACAGTATATTGGACAGCAGGGAGTACAGTTAAGCACATGTACATGCTTTACAAAGTCACGTTATTATAGACTTGTCCTACTGAAATATCCACTTCCACTTCCTGGGAAAAGAAGAGCTTTGATGGTAGCGTACTGTATGTCTCTCTGAAATCTCCACCTGTGAATGCAAGTCACCCACGCCCTGGGCGCGCTGCCAAACCATCACAGTTTCTGGCTTTTGCATCTTCGCTCCATAACCACAGAACACATTTCCACTGTCTTTCAGTCCATCCATCGAGCTTGGGCCCAGAAATCTCAGCAGCGTTTCTGCACAGAACTTAAGTTTGGCATCCTGCTTGTGGTATAGAGTTTCAGGTTGCATTTCTGGAAGCAGCAGCACATGAGTCATGACTCTTATTTTCCATGCAGTGCCACCTGGGGGCAAATTATAGTGTTTTCTTAAAATGGGGTTTGTAAATTCAGGAAGACCTGTCTATTGTTAAACAATCATGTCATGGGGTAAATGGGATAATGAAGAGAAAGGCCATCATATACAAAATGTTAATGTTAATGTCATGGCTATGCAGAATATGGGAAATGGTGGTAGGGAACCTTCAGGGTATGTTGTAACAATATTTGTCGCCATACTTTTTTAGTCTTAGTCTTTTTGTTTGAGGTGAATACTTTTGAACGGCTGTTGGAACACTTGGCAAATCCATAATCCGTTTTTATTCATTCTGCTTTCATGTGTCTCTGTTTTCTCAGCTGGGGCCAAACATCAAAGAGCTGTTCCGTCTGGTGGAGGACTTTGTGGATGTCATCGGCCTCAGGATGAAAGACTTTCAAGACATGTATGAAGTCACCGATAACCTAGGTCAGCCTTATCACCATCCCGGAGATCTCCACATCTATCTCTGCTTATCAAAATAAATTCTCTTATCACAACTTTTTCTTCCTTTGAAGACTCATCTTCATAACTACAATGACAATACATAAAAGGGGAAATGGGGGTGGGTGACCCGATGGTTAAACAGACATTTTATGTGCCTTCCGTCTCAATTCAGCTGCAATAAGCAATGTTACATTCAGCAAGACTTCTGTCAGCAAAGTCAAGTCTCTTTCACATGATTAGTTGATTTTAGCTTTTCGCAGATAAATATATCTTTGACTGGAGTGTGGGTTAGCTGATTGGTAACAATAATGCCAAAGATTGTCAAGATTAGATTGTTTGTCGACTACATCATCAAAGATGGCATCAGCAGAACAATTTGACCACTCGAAGCCCATGTAGTGGCAATGTTTTAGCCCATTTATGTTCATCATCTACTTCGAAAACATGTCTATTTATATATACATATAAGCCTGTCAGTGCAACTTCATGAGACACAAGCAATTCATTTGTTGATGTCAAGTTGGAAATACATTAAAGCCTTTGTATGATGGTGGTAACGAGTAAAGGCAGTAGGCGTATTATATGGTATCCATACCAACAAGCAATCATTTGATCTTCCACAAACTAGATCTGGCCTAAGTGTGGGTTGTTAAAGTCTGGACTCAAGGCCCAGATCGCCTCACATTCTGACCTTATGAAAGTTGCTCACCATCTTGAAGTATTTTTGATTATAACTCTATTGAGTTGCAACATAATCTATGCAGCTTTTCGATTCTCTAGTACTTATATATAAAAGGAACAACCCATGGTAAATATTAGCATTATCCTCAGGGGCAGCTGGTCTTTAGATGCATCTCATGGCATTCTACATTCACAACCACCTGCTGCCTCCCTTTGCTCAACAACTGTAATCGTTCTATTTTTTTCTCAAATAGGGGGAAAAAATGTAATGTAGTCATCACAGAGGCTCAGCTGCTCTCTGTGACCTCCAGATAAAACGAGGCAGAGTTTGAGTTGAGCTGAGGGAGAGTATGTGGGAATTGAGGCCAGATGAGAGGTCCTGTTTATAGCGGTGCCACCTCGCTGTCTGGAGCCAAATCGCTGCCCACACCAGCAGCATACTGTACCTCCCCTGGGCCAGCTGACCTCCTCTATCCTCCTACACCTCAAACATAAGCAAAGCTATGCACAGGAACACTTGTTCATCTACCAACATATATTTAGACCAGAGTTTCTTCACACAGACTCATCACATTATATAGGATGTGGGAGTTCAACAGACTTGAACTTGAGATAACTACTAACAACAAGAATTTATTTGGGTATTAGTTTTGAACAACAATATGTATTCTTCTATTCTAGTGCAATTTATCAGTTTATTTTATTGTATTTTTTATCAGGTAAATCCCACTTCCCCCAATATTTCAAATCTTATTTATCAAGAGAGACTGAGCCAAGAAAGCAACATCAACGACAGTTACAAGACAATTTGAAACACAGCCACACTTTCACTTTACCTTGGTGAATCATAAGTAAGACACTTATTTAGTAAAATAAGGAAGGTCACCAGTGAACACTTTAAGATTACAGTTCTCTAGAATCTAAGATCTCTTTCAATCCATCCAGTGATACTTTCTTCTTCAATTTAAAGTTCTTCTAAAGTTGACTCCAGTTAGCAGGAGCTGTAGTCCAATGAATAAGAAATAGCTCTGAGATCTCTGATCATATTGCAAAATGCAATTTCAATACAACTTAATGCAAGAAGCATTAAAAAGAATACAACAATTAGGTGCTTTCAGACCAGAGGAACTTTTATAGTTCTTAGAACCATTGGAGGAAGTGCCCCGTTTGTGACTTAAGTGTAGGTCCAATTGGTCAAACAGATCCAGTACTGGCAACTGTCATTTAAAAAAAGGGTTTGGATGCATTTAGCAAAATGCTTTGAAGCCTAAACTTGTGTGTACAGTACCGGGGTAGCTAAGTACTGCAGAATTCACTGCATTTAAACCAGCAGTCATGGCCATGGGTTTGAGCATGGTCCATAGTTGTAAGCAGTTTAGATGAAAATTCAAACTCCATTTATCTATTACTTTTTTTTTTCAGTGCAAGAAAATATGTATTTAGATTCAGAATACGTGGTCTGTTTATCCAAATGCAACTACAGCTCTTGTCAGCAGCCTAATGCTTACCTGGTTTCTGAGAAGAGAACAGACTTATCTCAAACCATGCGGTAATGTAGCACCAGCATAGTTTTTATTTATGTCATAATTCTTTTTGGAAGATAAAATCTAGTGTCACAGTCAGAATATCTGTTACTGCCAGTTTGCCTGAAGGGAAAGATGAAAATATACTTTATAGGATAAAACCCACCACAAATCATCTAGGACACCCCTAAAAAGGAGGTGTCAAAAGGTTTAAAAAATAATAAACATTTCCACCTGCAGTGATAATGCAACCTTAAAAAAAGCCTTTAAAGTTGTGTACATGTAGTCCTTGGGAGAGGGCTACAGTCTGCTTGTTAGTACTGAGTGCCTAAATCTGTCGTTTCTACAAGCACTTATTGTTAAAATTATGTGGTTTGAAAGAAATGTGACTTGTTAAAACTTAAAACTTAGTCCCTCAGATTTTCTTTGCTTCTGTGTTTCAGTGTTGAGCATCCACAAGCGTCCAGTGGTGGGTCATGCTGACATCAGCTTCCCTATGAAGGGCTGGAGGGGCATGGTGGACTGGGCCCGCAGCTCTGAGGACAGAGTCACTATCCCGAAAAACATCCTGTCTACTGGCAAACCAGGTGAGAGCTAGAAGACACCTTAGCAACACACTTCATGTGTACAACACCAGTCCAGAGTGCAGTAGCACAGGATGATTTACACTGAATTTGCCTTTTATAGTTTTGCAAGTAACTGAACATGACAATTTTCAACAAACCAGCCTGCACAAGTCTCCAATGCATTTACCCATAGACAAAATAGCTTTTTAGATTATTTTAAAAAAAGGATATAAAAAAAATCCTGAAATACTAATTATACCCAAGTCTGTCTGCCGTCTGTTTGACAATTCCACAATGTGTGTGCTTGTATCTGTATGTAAAAAAATGCAGAAATAAAGAACAGCAGTTGATATATGAAACAGCTTTCGCTGCCATTAATCTGGAAAGCAAAGCGTCTCATCCAGAGATGGTTGTATTTAATGCTGCAAATAAAACATGCGGCAGAGAAACAAAATTATTTTACATCACCTGCTGTTACGCAGCTGTGCAAAAAAAAACAACAAAAAGGCACATCATCTACAGAAAAACTAGAATAAGTATAACAAAATATAACAATATAAAGTCCATATGCATTAATGATGTTATGACACTGAAAGTAAATATTGTATTTATTTTGTGCTAAGAGACAAAGTTTCTCAAGAACCATCTAATGTCAGGATTTGATGCTTTCAGAAAAAGTCAGGGTGCAATTGTATTAACATGAATAAGTCAGTTTAGTTAGGCACAAAGAAAAAGAGGTTAAGTTCAGACATTAGAGAAGGGTTATTAATGTGGTCTGGATTAGAATAACTGCTTTTTGTTACATGGCACACCATGCTTCCAAAACATTCCCCGGTCCAGTTAGATTACAGTATACTGTATGCAGTATTACAGTATACTGGAACACTCCCGCTTACAGTACTGTACAGATAGAAAGAAGCTGATTGTAGTTCTCATTAATTTGTGCTGGAGGACAAATGATTAGAATTTGGAATTTCTTCAGGTCCACGCAGCTCAACTAAACATCATATAGATATTGGGAAATTGCAACAGATTACAAGTTCTATTAACTTAATTATAAGCTAATGTAAAGGGAAGTAAATGCCAAGTGATTACATGAATAGAAATGTTCCTAGGCAACATAGTTTGCACACCAACATGTGCAGTTTGTTATATAGATCCTAACTACAATGTTTAGTAAGGTTCTGTGATTAGAAATTTTAAGCACTTGATTAATATTATGGGAAAAAGATGTTACATTTTTTCTCTATTTGGCCAGTGACCTCTGACCCACCATTGTTAACCTTTTAAGAAAACCAGCATTTCTCTATAACCTTTACCTTCACCAAGGAGCTTTTGTTGCCTAAACCTAACCAGTCTGAGGTTGAACTCGGATCTGTGGCGCTTTCATTAATAATTAAAAAATAATAATAATACATTGGAACATGAAACATTCAGCATTTCATTTCTCAACTTCAGTGTATCTACAGTAGGCTGTTTGTGAACCTGTCGGGCTCCACTGGGGGCACATGGCTGTAAAGTCCGTTGTGTGAATGGCATTTGTTTCTGTTCCAGCCTTTTGAATCCAAATGAGCCCCATAGTCTTGCTAGAGAGTAGAGGGTCTGTCACAGGGTCTTTGAGAATCAACTCTCAAAGCAAAGTTTGTCTTCAAGGGTCAGTCCAGTCACCCTGTGAAAGACATTCATTTCAGCCATTTGTGTTCACGGTCAGTTGTTACAAATGTTGCAGCTGAGTCTCTAAAAGTCTCTTACAGTTTTTCCACTGCTTTGAGCACCACGATCAAATCCTATTCATTCTTTTCCTACTGGAGGAATGGCAGCTATCTCTGAGCTCTCAAATCCTCAGCAAGTCTAACTATAGGTGGTAAACAAACAGAGCCTTTAAATACGTCACAGAGTTTTCAGTAGCATCATATATTAATATTCATTTTAATTCACTTAGTCATAAGAGGCCAAAGAGTAGGGAAACATACTTGTGTCACAAGTTGTGAATATTAGGAATAGCACCAGCTGAGCGTGAATCCCGTCTGCAAGCAGGTGCCAGGTACACAGTTTTCAGTAGCTGTAGGGTTATCTGTCAGAGCATTAAAGACAGCTCTGTACTGCTAGCATGCTAATGAGGCCGTCACTCCTAATCAGGAGTCAACAGGAGCCAATCAGGAGCAATTAGAGACAATTTCCTCCCCAGCTGGGAGATGTGTCTCCACGGTGCCAATGTCACACCAGCAGTCAACCCTTTTTATGCATACAGCTTGGACCTGCTTACATGGATTAAAATGTGTCTTTGATGCTTTGTGTACACTGAATGATTGATCCCTTCTCACATCTCAACAAATGTTCATGGCACATTATACACACACACACACACACACACACAATATATATATATATATATATATATATATATATATATATATATATATATCAGTACTTTGTATGGCCCCCGTGCGCTTGTATGCATGCCTGACAGTGTCGGGACATGCTCCTAATGAGACGTCAGATAATGCCCAGGGGTGTCTTCAGATCTGGTCCAAGGCATCACTGAGCTCTCGGACAGTCTCAAGTGTAACCTGGTGGCATTGGATGAACGAAAACATAATGTCCCAGAGGTGTTCTATTGGATTTAGGTCAGATCAGCTTGGGGAACTGACTGCTACTCTCACTATACGAGGACGGACATTGTTGTCACCAGGAGCAACTGCATATTTGCACATACACATATACATACACACATCCATGTGTGTATATATATATATATATATATATATATATACATATATATATATATATATATATATATATATATATATATATATATATACGTCTGGCTGCACTCCTACCATTTAGTCTATAAACTTTAGCATTTTATTGGGATGTTGTCATTTCATAGTGTGTTAAAATCTGTTCAAGTGTTAAAGTCAAAGTTAGAGTACCTTCAGCTTTTGGCAGTTAAAAAAACTAAAAAATATGCTGAAGTCCTTTAGAACACATTCATCCCACATAAGGCAAAACAATGTCCCTCTGGGACTAATAAGGTTTTTTTAGTCTTGAACCTTAAATCTTGAATATGAATAAGGCAAATGGGGGTGCCAGGTTAGTGATAGAGCACGTGGCATAAGCAGAAAGCAGCAGTTACCATGGACACCACCAGGCATTTAGTTTAGCCAGATGTTGTTTCTTATCATGGGCAAGTACATAACAATGAATAACTCTTACAACGAAATAAACATTGTGTATGCATATATAAAGATACAAGTCAAATATATTAAGAGACAGAGGCTTTTGGCCCGATCAAAATCCTTCCTGACAAAGCAGCAAGAGCAGTTAAATTTGTATGATGTTGAGTTCATTCTTTGCATATGTGCTTGTGTAAAGAGGTGATGGAGTATATTAGATAAGCACAAGTGCACACTCGCTGTTGTGTGTTTTTTTTAGTCCATCTCCTCTCAGCACTATCTGGTTAAGAATAGTCCCTTAACACGGGGACTGTGGGTTGAGTGCAGAGGTAGAAGAGGGCGTTAGACTTGTAATCTGTGTTAGAAATTTAGCTTGGTGTGCATGTTTCATATCGGTAAGAAGCCTCTGTAAGACTGCATGTGCATATTCACACTCTAACATATGCAAACAAACCTGCAGCACATAGCAAACATATGCACAGTGTATGGACAGACTTGGATCTAAACTGTTTTAGTTCTCCCACACAGACACATAACTTTCTGAATCACTGGATGTAGTCCCTGCAGGCTACCTCTTGTTGGGCAATCTGGCTGAGCATATTGGATGGGCCAGCCAAAGAGTGGATGAGAAGGGCACATAATACTTCACCGCCCCTTACACACACACACACACACACACACACACACACACACACACACTCGTCTTGCTCGGTTCTCCCCTGATGCCCATGGGAGCTCAGCTGTTGCCTGGGAGCTACAGCCTCTGCCTGATGCCTGGCACAGTGTTGCGTGTTCTCAGGCTGCCATGTAGTGTGCTGGAGCAGAAGAGCTGGATGTCTTCAGATGGCCCGGCAGATGGAGTTGTTTTTTGTTTTGTTTTTTTCTTTCTCTCCTTTCTCTGCCTTTGATTCTGCTGCCGGAAAGAGAAGGCTTCTCCTCGCCCCGGGCCTGTCTGTGCCTTCATGTAGTCCAGCAGTGAAGTTTTGACAAATTCCTTCCCTTGCTGGCGCTACTCTCTTGTCCCCCAACAGCAGCAGGCGGAGCTTACCCACAATTTTTACACTATATCAACTCTGTGTTTTCACAGATCTAACTCTTCACATTATATTTACATTGCTGTTATGGCCCAGGTCCAGCGTGATGTTTGCCTGCAAGTGATTCAAATCCCATATTTTCCACTGATGTGGCTATGTGACAGCTGTCAGATTGGTCAGACAGAACTTCATGCAGTGTTTTCTATTTACTTCTCACTACACTGTCATGCACACATTGAGTTCTGACATCAATCGGTGCATCTCATACACATATACGCACATTAGCTGTGTGTGTGTGTCTACAAAGAAGACATTTGGCTGTTTATTCAAGTTACAGTAAAGTTTAGGTTCCAAAATATCAAAGAAATTATATATTCTAATGGCTGGAACACTCAATATCAATCCTAGTACTGGCATCAAACACACATTAGACCATGAGTCCTCTGATATAACAAGAGATGTGCAGAAAGAATACAAAATACAGTAGAAGATAACGTCTACTTTGAGATGCATGACATCTATATGCATCTACGAATATGAGCTTATTAATAACATATTTTTATAAAAGACATGAACAAGGACACAACTGTATGTGGTGTGTGTCTGTGTGTGGGAGACTGTAAAGTAGTGTAAGAGACAGTGTTCATAGATGACTAGTCATGTAGGCCAGCTTCAGTGTAATGAGCTCTCGGGGGCTGGAGGAGTAGAGGCAGCATGGCTGACATGCATTTTCCTGTGTCAGTACAGTGGCCTGCTGCAGAGACCGAACCATTCAGGCTTTTATAAACACCCCAGTCTTTGACTTTCACCTCCTTTCTCATTGCATGTGCGCCTCTGTTTCTTCCGACACAGATTCTGACGACTCATCAACATTCGTGACGGGCATTGTTCTGTACAGGAACCTGGGCAGCATTCTGGCTCTGCAGAGGTAAGACTGCTGACCGCTTACAGCCGCAACTCTAGCTTTGTTGACTGTTAACCCACTTTTCCTCTCATCCTGAAGCTCTACCAGTATCAGAGGAATTTGAGAAGTGAGTTGCAGGGAAGCTCGGAAATGTGATTGTTGACTTCACATCAATGTCAATATATATATTATAGTTTGCTATAGGGCACCTTTACTGGGCGTGACATAAAGAGTATATTATACTATATTCTACACATTCAGTTTAAAAATTCTTAAAGCAGCTCTTTCTGAAGCATTCAATCACATTATGGTCTTCATTACTGCATTCACTGTGTTCATGATAGCCACTTCAAGGTCCACTGTCTATACTTGTAAAATTCTATCCCCTTAAAGGGTGACTTCACCCATTTCAGCTTCGCTTCTATGGTTTTAGTTTTGGCTATACTGTAGATTTGTGAATTAAATTAAACTTCCATCTGCATTCCATATGTTGATTGATCTGATTCTAGTTTGAAAGACAGCAAGTGGCATCATCTCGAAATGACAATAACAACAAAAATAAATAAATGAAAATGAATAAATGAAAGAATCATTCACCCCCCAGCTGCAGCACACTAGCGCTAGGTGAGCTCTGCATTATGATTATGTAGCATAAGCACATAACAAATTAGAAACATACTGAAAAAGGGAAATTAAACAGACCCTCATTCTCTCCACTCTTCCTATGCGCACTACTTCTTTTTTGGAGTCTCTAGCTGGTGGTGCAGCTCCTTTTCACTCTACCCCACAATCCACCCCCCCCCCCCCCCCCCCCCCCCCCCCCCCAACCATTTCAGCCTGGCCTCCCCTGGTTTCCTGAAATTTCATCGGCCTGGGAGGAAAATGAGATGAGTTTGAGGCAAGAGACTAGATGACACAGAAATTTAAGTTGACCGATTGTGTTTTGAAATGGTGAGAGTTCGATTGTGAGTATGGGATACAGTGGTGAACAGGAAAACGGAGCAGGGGCTGCTGAACATGTTTGGCCGGCTGAACGCTGTCGTTGTCAATCCTTCCAGTAGCAATTCCCTTTTTTTTTTTTTTTCCTGATTGTCTTATTCTGTATGATTGATAGTGCATATGAAAACCAGAAATTGCAATGCATACAAAGCAGGCAGGGTAAATGTAAAATAAAACACCCCCCATAATATACGATAAGCTATTGAAAAAACAATGTGGACTGCGTTTGATGTTAGAAAAAAATGCTCTTCAAGGTTTACTTAAAAGGTAGGATTTTAAAATATGCTTCCATGATTGGGGTATCAGAGACTGATTGGTCAGCACAATCTGTTACATATTTTACTGCTGATTGAACAATCATGGTTCATGTGGTTTATGTATAACTTTTAAATAGACTGGATACAAATAGTCTGTTTAAAGTGGCTTATAGATGAAATTTTACGGCAGCTGTGTTACCTGGTCAAAACATGATTTGCACACAAAATTGATGTATCCTAATCATTTTGTTCAGTTTCCAAATGTCTATCTTGCTTGTTTGAGGCAAATGTCCTTTGACTTTGGATGACTTTGAGACAATTGACACATTTAAGATTTCTAGAGGAAGAATGGTGTTTTTTGGTAGTTCCCATCAGGTAAGAACAGATCCAGTGAGATGTCTTCAAAGACAATCAGTAAAATCAGTATAGAAATCAGCTGTTCATCTTCTAACATTTGCCATTATCAGGTCTGGAGTTTGCATTGTTACTGTTAGCAAACTGATAGTTAGTGTCAGTGCTTTGAGCTCAATGTTATAACTCAACTGTCAACATGGCTCCATTTTCATGCCATAACATATGTATAATCCAGAGCTGTTTTTGTCACCTACAGCACATACTAACTACTGCCGGTGCAAATCCACAGATCCACTTCTATCTTGGTGTTAAAAATTAATCAGTTTGACATATGCAGATACAGTGGTTAATTGAATCATTTGAATAGTTTGATTCTTACCAGCTCTGTAATCCACAACAGGTTGGAGGTTGTTTATTTATATATTTATATATATATCTTTACTCAGATTTATCTTTACAGTGTAAACAGTTGGGGTGGCAGCAGGTTTCCGTTTTATCTGCAGTCTCTTAACAGACATGTTCCTGTGCATTAGGCATGCTCAAGACCGGACTGAAGACATGCTGAAGACAACAATTCAGAATCTCATAAAGGAACACTTAAAACTTCTGTTAATACCATCCATGGGATTTCCATTCAAAACTGTTCATAACCAGGGCAACAGCTGTACACTTCAGCTTCATAAGGCTGAAATAAGAAATGCCTGCTGCTCCAAATGTTTACCTATAGTACAGGTAGACATGCTACTGCTAACATGATGTGAGACTGATTGGGATTCATTTTATAGTGGTGTTTCACACATGAAATAGATATTTTTATGTGTGAAACATGAAAACTCTGGTACAAATTAAAACATATAAATCAGAGTGCATTTTATAACTTAAAGTTTTCAGCTGATCTAAAGTAATAACAGCCCAGAATTACTCATCTTTTTCCGTTCTGTTCTGTTGTAGATCTCTACTGTACATACTGTGGCATGTTCCAGTTTTGTTGATTGGGTTTAGATTCAAATATCAGTAATTTGTAATTTGTTGATTTACACCCTATTTGGCACCAGGTACAAAAACGGCAGCTTGTAACACTTATTTTTGCACTTAACAATCAACAACCCTGCACTATGCAAACATAACAATATTTTGGAATTTATTCACAGCAACATATGAGATAGGTTTGTTACTAAACAAACATGTTCAGGGTTAAAATGGTCAACTTCTATAGTCATAACTTACAAGAGGGCAGTCAACAGATCAACATACTGTATCTTTTCCAAATCCCATGATATTGGCTTTGTTTTAAGTTCAGCATAACATGGCTATTATCCAGATACTGTGACTTGATGTGGGGATGCTATGTTCCAGAAGCAACTAATCCTAAAGTCCTAAAAAACTTTAACAATTAAACTTTAATGCACTAACAAATATTAAGTCTCATTTAACACTCAGGCAGTGTCATTTTAGCTCTGTTGATGATACTTAAAGCAAACTTTATATCCGCAGCTCAGTACTTTAAGGGATTGGCTTAACAGTGCTACATTTATAATTTTACCATTGTTTTACTGAACGTGAAGATCTTCAACACAGCTGACCGTGGACATACCACAGTCTGCTTGAGACGGCACATCTGAATGCCCTGTGTGCTCAAAAATGGAGACATTTCTCTTGTTATGTTACATCACTAAGCCTTGTTTCTTCCTCCCTTGTAGGAACAGCACAGTCCTCAACTCCAAGGTTTTGTCGGTGGCCATAAAGCCCACCCCTGCTTCCCTGTCTGCTCCTGTTGTAGTAGAGTTCTCTCACCTGTACAACGTGAGTAGCTAAATACATTTTGGTCTTAAGGCAATTCCAGCTACCAAGCTACTGTCATATGGTGTTCTATTACTAGTTCTCTCATGGTTTTCTGTGCTCCATACGTTAGGGTACCACCAACCAGACCTGCATATCATGGGACGAGAGTGACAGGTAAGATCACTACCTGCACTTTGTTGATTTGACATCTAGCAATGCAAGAATCCCGCCTTGATAGGTGAACCCAGATGAATAGAACCTTTTGAAAGCTGATCTAAGATAGTGTTCACTGTATAATTAGAAATGTAGGATCCTGCATTATTGGAGACTGACTCTCATCAAGATGTCAGCATCAGGATATTGCAGTATCTACACCAGCCCTACACCTTTGAAATCTGGGTAAATCCTTTTAACACTGAGGCTCTGTAGCTTAAAATTTACAGTCATTATAATGTGTAATCGAGGTGTAGCCACAAAAACTACATGTTTTATCTTTAGCCACAAGTTGATGTGGTTGGGTCTAGACACAAAAACAAGTTGGTTAGGTTTCAGGCAAAGATTGTGGTTTGGGTTAAAATAAAGTTACAACATTGATTAACAGTTTCAAATGGGACATTTCTCTGTTCCATCTACTGCCTGCCTGTCACCAACTGCCGCACTTATTAGTAACCCCTACTGGTAGGTCAGCAGGCATCCTATTTAAAGATAAGCAATGCTGACAACTCATGACAATTTAGTGGCATGATGATACTAAAATTGGCTCTTCATTAAAATTCCCATCTCACTAAAGATCATCAGATCTGTGTGGACCTCTATTGCACCTACAGTTTTTCCTCAATGAACCAACTCCTTACAATGGCATAACCATACTGATAAGTGATGAAACTGCACATCCACATTTTCCTTTGTCCACAATTTTTAAGTTCAACTAAAATTTGTGCAAAATTGGAATGAAAACTTGATTTGTGTTCCATTCGCCTCCTTTGGTTTATAACGTCATGTATAAAACAAAGCAAAAAAGGGCAAATATATGAGCTTTTCAATCAATTCTTAGCATGGCATTGTTACAGTGTCAAGAGTATTAACAAATGTAATGTGCCTAAAATAATAAAAAAAAAATTAGTCATTAATTCTAGCAGGTTTAGCTGATGATGAGGAATCACAAGTAATTATTTCAGCACCAATGGCATAAACACTGGCAAACCCACATGTGGAACAGTAGGAATAGATCCCTGCATCAGAGCGAGTGTTTTAGAGACACTACATTCTCTTTCTAATCTTGACAAAGTCAGTGCGTCACTCCCCACTGAAAGGTGTCGAGTGTGTTGGACAGCTAGGCAGCTCTCGTCAGGGACAACGCAGCCCCACACTATCACTGCTACGACACTGATGCAGCATGTGGAAAATTAAAAGTGTCGCTCATAGCTTTCCTTCCCCTCCCAGCCCACGCAGGAGGGGAAGTAACATGCACGATAGAGAGCAACTTCAGAGAGAATGAGAGTGTGCCCAGAGAGCAAGGACGATAAAAGAAACAATGAAAGATAAAGCACATATCCAACTGTCCAAATGCTCTTTGCTCTTAAGTGCCCTATTTGTTTAAGACAAGAAAGCAGTGCAAGAACGTTACAGTATGAGCACCAAGCAAAAAACAATCGAAATAAAAGAGTGTTATATGCTTTTTACTCTTGTTACCAAACAGGGTTTTGAGACTTTGCATTTAGATGCAAGTATACACACGTGTTTCATTCACCATACATAGACCAGGAGCAGGATAAAGAATAAAATAAAGAAACGTGATACAGGGAAAAGAAAAAAGATGAAAGAATGAAAAAACAACAGAGGAATTAAGAGATGTAAATATGATGACCTGCTTTAACAATATAACATACTGTATATACACAGTAGATAGATTATTGAAATATTTTTTTCTTCGTTCCTTTACTGTGGTTACAATTTATTAAATTTGTATTGAATTCACTACAATATTAGACAATTTCTTTAACTTCTGTATAAAATGTGTCAGACATTCAACAGAACAAGTTGAGAAAAGTGTAGATCTTAAAGGGATTAGAACAGTTTTTGGCAAACAAACTCCATGAAGCAGAACATGGAGCATGTTCTGAACATGGAACATGGAGCGAATATGAAGACACAAACACACTCATAACTCAGATGGTTGGGATCTGCTTGATTGGAAATCAGTCTACTCTCTGGACCAATCAGGGAGGAGCTGGTTAGCGCAGTTTGATTTTCCCATGTGGAGACAAAATGTGTCTCTGTAGAGAGAACTAAATATCAGAGGAAAACCCACCCTCAGGAGAAAAGGCTCAGAGCTGAGTTGATACAACCAAGATAGTTTACTGTTTAAAGTACTAATTTGATCCTCTCATTACAAGCATACTGTTGTGTTCACTAAATAATTGGTTGGTTTGCCTTCCTCCCATGCTTTTGAGCTGTGTCTGTGCAGGAAGAGTTAAGTTCTATGGATAGACAAAAAAAAAAGAAACAGTACAAGTGATTAGGATTTGTTAGTGACTATGATTTTCTATTGAAAAGTAATTCAGAGCAGGATAATTCCAAATATGACATGACTTTATGACTACTCTGCTCTACTGGAATTAATTATAGTACACACAATTTCACTCCCTCTGTGGTTTGTACCATGCCTTTATTACCCACTGACCTTTATTTGTTAGTGCTATATAATAGAAGTTTAGTCATAATTTGAATACTATCTTTTAGTTGACATTTAGTTTTTTACACTAACACAGGAAAACAGTGTCTAAAGAGGTTTCAGTAAAAGTGCTCCCTTGATTTATTATTAAGTTTTAATGTGTTAGTGACAGTGTTGATCGTGGTCACCTTTCAGCCGTCACTGCCATCAACAACATGGTAGTAGACAATGGCAGAAACAGAGAAAGGACAAAGAATGTAATCTCATGGGGTTTGGGGGTGGGGGCTGCGGGGCTGCGGGGAGACATGCTGTATGCAAAATTAAATCTATCTTGGACAGCAGATATGATTAATGAGTTAATATTTAGGAGAGAAATTGGAATCTGAGGAGGCGTCCTTGTCATGTTGATAAAAGCTGTGAAGCAGCCGAGGCCTTCACTTGCTTCAGTCTCCTGAAATCAATAAGAGCATCAGCGTCTTCCGTCTGTCTTTTGCACTCACACTGACATTATTACTTTGTTTTATTTCAGTATGTCTTACCTCATGCACTATAAATACTTGATGTAGATGTAGATTGACATTCAGTCTGGTTGGTGACAGTGCAGTTGAACAGAATATCTGACAATACCGACACACTAAGGGATTCAGCAGCATCTGCCAGCAACAGCTGTCATTCACTGCCCATTCAAGGCGAGTTTGCTGCACCAATATGCCATCTAGCTGCTGTGTAAATATGCAAAGGAGTCGTAAAGTAGGGCTACCTACTCACCAATAAAGTGCTGTTTCTATATTTAAAAAGGGTTATTGTCAAAGGAGACCTGGCCCTGCAGCCATGTCACCTCCTAGAACATGACAGATTCAAAAGAAACCAGACCTGTTTCTTCAAAAACCATAACTATTAAATGTTGGCAGTTTTATGTGCATAACAGAAAACGTATATGACTGCTAAAAAGGACTTCAAACAAACACTACAGGACACATTAAAAGGGAGGCTAGGCATTTTATATCCAAATGCAACCTCTATCTAGAACCACCTGCTTCTGATCAAACAGAGCAACCTTGCTGCCTTAGTTAGTTTCCAGAGTTGGTGCTGATGTTGAGGGGCTGCCTCATTTCATTAGAGATGCTGACTCTGACCATTTTCATCAATTACTGTAGTACAATTACTCCAGAGGAGGTGAAGTTCAGAGGGCACGGGTTGTGTTTGTTTACAAGTATGTATGAATAGAAGCATGCAGATGGATTACGGAGCACTAACTTCACACAATCCACTGTATTTATATGGAGTATTTATACCTACTAGCAGCTGTACTAGCTGTACTTTTCTACCTCTATTAAAGGTGTGATGTCACAAATTTAGCTGTGAAGATAAATTGGTTCTGCATGGAGTTGCCACTTTGGGACAGTGTAATAGCAGTTATCACAACAGTTATTATGACCTTAACATACTAAAATAAAAGATGCGCTATTAGCACTGATTTTCAGTTGTGCTGGTCAACATTTGCCTATGTTTACCAACTAGATTTTTTAAGGTCTGTGCATTATTTAGTATTAGTAGATAGGTAGGATGTATTTGGTGAGACTGCAGCTGATTCAATTGTTCAAGTGTAAGTTATCACGTCCATAGTTTTGGTTCAGTAGGCCAAAACTACCTACTGCCAAAGTGTGCAGGAAGGAGATTTGGGCAGTTGAGTGGATGATAATGCACAAAAAACGCCAGTTTGTTTCCCTTTTAAACCATTAGTCAGTGTAGTGTCTTTAGTCTGTGTTGCTACTTTATTTGAACTCACATTATGATCTTTCCCAAACCCTAACCGACTTGCCTAACCTCAACTGAAACATTTATGTTTTCTATAAAAAGCTAAAGGGAATACAGTAGCAGCATATTAAGGCATGATAAAGACCTACTGAGCCTCCTAGCATGTGTAGCAGGTACCTAGAAGCCAGTAACAGCAGGTTAAAGATCAGGTGGAGACTGATCAGCTAATTTAACTGTTTAAATGCCATTCAGTGGTTATCAGTCATTATCATGTCCAGTTGCAGTTAAGAGCACCTACTACCTACCAGTGGGCCAGTAAGTTTACAACCAGACATACACATGGTGCTTTTGGCAGTTGATGATACACTTTAAAACCAATAAATAGACAACCTAACATGCATGTCTTTGGACAGTGGGTCTAACAGGTGACTCTAAATCGTCCAAAGGTGTGAATGTGTATGGCTGCCTGTCTCTATTTGTCGGCTCTGTGATATACACCTCTCACCCAGTGACAGTTGGGATAGACGCCAGCACTCCTGTGACCCTCGAGAACACAAGCGGTTAGGAAAATCGAATGGATGGATGGATGGTTTGACTGTAGTCGATGCTGTCACATTATTTTACCCCAAACCACTATGTTTTATCTAAACCTACCCAAACCAACTTGTTTTTGTGTCTAGCCTCAACCTTGTAGTTTTATGTGCAATACATGTAGTTGTTGTGCCTGTTGTAGTAGAGTTCATGGTCTCATAAAAACAGATAATGCACCAATAAATACCTTGATAGCACAAAAAAACTGTTGCAAATTGGAAAATCAAATACTTGAGGAGATCATTTTTGAGCTAGGGAGAAACCACACAATTGCATCTATGTATGTTTGCCACATTCAGGAAACTTTCACTTCCTTCCTTTCACTTTTACAACCAATTGTGATATAAAAATATTGCATTGTGCAGCCCTAAACATTTTTTTTCCTTCTGTATTGTCACATTGCACTTCAGTGACAGTGTGGCACTTGTGAAACACAGATTTACAAAAAGAACAGAAAGAAACAAAACTGAAGCAGTAGAGGATACCGTACTCGTTTTAGGTCCCCGTGTGGAAGTGGGTCAAGTTTCAAAACCCAAAGCCCACACAGTTCCCTTAACTCATCTTAACATACCCCCATCCTACAATGTTTATTGCAACTCACTTTTCTCTCTCTAGCAAAACAGAAAAAACTACAGAATGCAGTTGCCATCAGTTCTTACATGTGTGCACTACATTTGAAAGTTTCACTTAATGCTGTTAGAATCAAGACAGGGCTGGCCCCGGGCAAAATCTCAGGCCTTTTAACTCCATATGTGCACGCTTGCTCCCTGAAGTCCACAAATGTAGTTGTACTAAAGTGAAAAACAAAGACTTTTTTTTTGTTGTGTGGTGGCTCTGTATTATCTTTATCATTTGTACAGCGTAGTAGAACTGTCCTGATCTTGTTGTACCACAGATGATCCCCGTAAGTATTCATTTCTTATACCTGGATCGGTGGATCATCCTGGTATCCTCCTTACCAAAACATTAAGTGCTGTTTAGATTTGTCCTGTGTTCTGGTAGACTCCTTTTCATCCATGTGCCTGTTCTTGGCTGTGGACAGTCGTTTGTGCACAGCACCTAAATCAGCCAGTTATGTGGCAGGGCCGTCTGCAGATCATGGTGTAGCTCACATGAGAGGCCCAATCAGGCCATACGTAGAAGGTGCACTGTGGAGATAAATTGGATGTCTGCTAAGGTTATACAGAGTCACACACAACCAAATATACATCTGAAAAACATGTAGAGTAGCAAATGTAGTGTTTGCAGGTCTTAGGGTTTAGTGACATGTAAATCACGTGCTACGGCTTTCAGAGCCTTCACCAGATCTCAACTAAACGGCACAGTACACATGGAACCATGCTATATAGAGGTTCAAAGACGGCTGTTGTCTTGCACACGTGGCTAGCTACATATATCAGAGAACAAAAATATGGTTACCACACTCGAGCAACAATCATGTCAACAATATGACATAATCCGTGCAAAATGCTCTGAGTGTCCGACCCACACAGCAGCTAGATTTGCATAAATAATTGGCTTCTAATTTATTTGATCATTCTGTGTCAGCCTGGAATTCAGTCTATAGATTTTTTGGAGGTTCTTTCAAAAAGCCCGCATGATGACTGACATTTCAACGGCCCTCTATTGTCAGCGCCTGACAAATTAATTTGGATTCCACGGTCAAAGTACAAGTTTGAGTCAAAACCCGCGCGCTGCTCAATCAAGTCGATGCACATCCAAGTCAGTCAAGCTCTGAGTCCTGTTGCCTGTTGCTGCCTCTTAATTTCTAACACATGGCTGCTTTTTCATCAATTTGACTTACTTCCTTCATTTTTCTGTGCGCTGAGGCAGAGTCATTAACGGCCGGCCTGTGTCAGCAGTCCGGTTGAATTGAGCTTTGCTGCCTAATTGCCAGAGATGTCAAATTACCAAACACTGCAGCTACAAACAATGTGTCAACCTTACATTTTACATCACTGACTTTCTGAACACGGCAGGACAATAACTGATGACTGACTGCACGTCATTATGTTATGCCAAAATAAGTTGGCAGATGACTGTGCTTTTTATGTATTGTTTTTATTATTCCTAAATTGCTGTGTGGCTTTCAACTAATTGTCATTTAATTGGTTGCTGAAATATGTGCTATATCGAGTGACAGATTTACTTTAGGAAGTGGACTTAAAAGTCAAACATGTGGTAAATTGGAACTATTAATAATATAGAAAGAGCAGAAGAAAATTCCACCACCACGAAAAAATAAAAAATAAAAATACACTTACTTTTTTTAGAGGTTTTAATAGAAATCCAATCTAAAATACAGTGCACCGTAGAGTGGAGCTGCCAAAGACCCATCATAGGGAGGATTGATCTTGAGTCTAGCGTTAGCTTTAGTTGCATATTGTAGATTTACGTGAAGGTTATGTGAGAGTGACAGCTGTGAATTTAAAAGTAGTATTATATGGTATTGATTCAAACCTTTTTTTTGCTATTTTCAACTGAAAAATACCGATTCACTGTAACATCTGTGAATCCAGAGCCTGATTTTACTGGAGCTTATTCATCTGTGCCACAGAGATCCGTTGTTGTAAAAGGGACAATAAAAAGTGATGGACGTCCTCAGCCCTATGAGCTCTGTCTTAATAAAAATACTACAGGCACATGTTTGGTGAGGAACAAAACAGCCGCCCAGCGTGACTCACTGATGTGTTTTTAATAGTTCTTGAACAACAGTGGAGCTCCGTGGCACAGACGACCGAGCTGAAATCAGGTTCTGGATGGACGGATGTTACAGGGAGTCCAGACAATACACTGCTGAATTTAGGATTTTTATGGGACAAAAAAAGAAAATCACCAGACCTGTTCTTTAAACGGTCTCAACTCTTCATCATCATTGTGTTCACAGTAATACCTAATCAGAAAACACGCAAACAGTGAGAGTGGCAGCAGCAGAACTTTCCACTAGTGAAACTTCTTTCCTTTCCCAGATAAGATGTCATTAATTATTAAACCAGGCAATGCAAAACGCAGATTTGCCACAGTACATGCATTACATCTGGAGCAGACTGTGAGACTGTAAACAGGAATACAAAGAGTGCAATTATTTAAAAAGAACAGTTAAGATATTATAAACAAATATTGCTAAATTATAATGGGTAACAGGTATTTACACATTAATTGTAATCATTCCGTTTTTTTTTTTTAAATAGTGAGGTCGCAGATTGAATAATAATAATAATAATAATAATAATATTAATAATAATAATGGTAATAGTAGCAGTGCTGCTGCTGACCCCAGTGCTTGCAGTGCGCGCTGGCTGCCTGTGCTGGATCCAGCCACAGACCCGCAGCACGCCGCCTCGCAGCCTCCTCAGCACCGACCTCCCTCCGCTCTCTGCGCCTTCGCCTGCAGCCGGCAGAGATGTGAGGTGGATTAAAGAGCCGGTGCTGCGCGCTGCTGGGACCGGAGCCGCGTCCTTATTTCGGTTTCTTTCTTTTTCTTTTGTCTTTTTATTTTTTTTTGCCGGGGCCGTGTCTACATTCACCGCATCGCTTCTTGGCGTATGCGTGTGTCTCACTCTGTGCATGTGTGTATGTGTGTGTGTGTGTGTGTGTGTGTGTGTGTGTGTTTTTCTCCCGTGCAGCTCCTCTCTGCTGGGATCCTGGTCTGCCAGGGGCTGCAAAGCCGTGCTAGTCGACTCATTCAGAACCAAATGCGTGTGTGACAGACTGTCCACCTTCGCCATTTTAGCACGGCTAAACCCCGAAATGGTAAGTCCCGACAACCTCCCTTGACTTCGTTGACGTTAAAGGTGTGTGTGTGTGTGTGTGTGTGTGTGTGTTTGTGGGGTTTTATGTGAATGCATCAGCTGTTTTTTTTTTTTTTCTTTTTCCCCAAAGGGCGTCATTGTCATTACATATCAACAGATCCTCCCTCTCTCCCTCTTCTCCCTCCCTCCTTCTCCTTCTTCCTTCTTCCTTCCCTCTCTCTGTGTCTGACATGCCAAAGCCATGCTGCACTAAAGCAGAACGCTCCTCACAGAAGGACAAAAGCGTGTGATCATCCACCTTCAAGGAGGATGGAGGCACACACACACACACACACACACAGCGAGAGCACGCACCGGGCTGCTAACCTGTGCCTTCACACATCAGGTCATACATGACCTGGTGATTGGGATTTAACATCACTGGTGGTCATCTGCATGCACCCCCCCTCCCTCCCTCCCCTCTCCTCCACCCTCCCCACATCCATCTACCTCCACCTTCATCTTTCTTCTTCTATGTGACACTTGACGACTGATGTTCAGATTTAGCATCTTTTAACATAGGCTCATCGGTGTCTCCATGGTTACCAGGCCTTGTGGTGAACATGCTGCATGGCACTTGGATAAAAGGGAAAAAAAAAAAGGAGCAAGACGCTTTTTTTTTTCATCTTTCTTTAAGGCTGGCAGCTACAGTAGAGCACACTTCCTTTGTATTGTGGCTGCAGCTGGACACAGTGATCCAGCAGTGTGTGTGTGCGTGCGTGTGTGTGTGTGTGCATGTGTGTGAATGATAATGGAAGTGTCTTTTAAAGTCCCAGTGACTCAAACGTGGCCCAGTTTCTTTTGGGTGGGGGGAAGGCCAGTGTCATTGTGGGTATTTTTCATTCACTGCGATTAGATATTATTAGACTGGAAATTGCCTCGGAAGCAGTTTGTTCACTAGTTGCCCTGGTAACAGCCTGGGCACCAAGGTTTTCTTAAAGTCACAGTAGGCGGCGGGCCGCTCTCGCCTGCTGCCTGCACGGCCTGCAGAAGGGAGGAAAAAGGCTAGGCTAGGCCACGTTGTGCCTTATGCTAAGAAAACACACTCTTCATTCTTGAGTGGAGTGTGTGTGTGATTGTTTTAGTTCAGCGTACAGTAGCTGTGGGGGTTTGGTGAAATCAGACGACCAGGGGTCTGAAGGGCCTGTGTGGGTTAATGGCATGTGCAATGTCAGCCTTTGATGGTGTGTACCAGTCATGGACAGATTAAGAGAACAGGGGGCCACCATCATTTCTGGTAGCTTGTTTCCCTAATTTGTGTTTAGCTGTGGTTGTTTTTTTTTTCTTGAGTTTGTTTGTTCAGTAGGTTTATGTTTATTAGACATGTCCAGAAACATAACACAGTGAAAATGGCTGATGACAGTGATAATCCACACCTCACACCTTCACTGTGACCCTGAACACATTCTCTGGTCCTCACTGTTGTTTTTTTTTTTTACAAGAAACAATTCCATAACGCAGCATCTCCTGCTTTTACATTTCTGTTTGTTCTGTTTCTGTTATGTGTCGGCTGCAGTTACTACATAAGTGTGTCCCTTTTTAGTTTAGCTGAGCTACAGTTGTTTCCCGCTGCCTTCAGTGTACATGTTAATTCTTCTCTTTCATTTCATACACAATGCTGAGGAAGTTAATGAGCAAAGTCCCAAAATACCAATTAAAAGTTAGAAAATCATGAAGATAATAATAATAAAATAAATGATAATTTACAGTTTGCAAAGTTACAGTTGCTGCTGTAGTTATTTTAATGGATTCGTGATTAATCTAGTCATTGTAAAATGAGACAGTCGAACAATCGGAGAGTCCTTATGTGCAGCCCTGTTGCTCTTCCTCATCCCTGAGCGAGGGCTTTAGCTGAGGCTCGGTGGAAGAATGGGGGGGGGGGGGTCACACACACCTTGACAAGCTGCAAGCTGCAAGCTGACATGCTGAGCAGCTCTACCAGCGTGACTGACAGCAGCAAACACTGCAGCAAACCATGATATGCATATGTGCACAGAGACCCCTCCACTAATATAATGGAATAAACGTGAGCTTTAAAAACAGAGGACAGGTTTTCTGCCCAGCACCTCTGTTAGCATTGGCCCTGTGAGCATTTTGCATTGGTAGCATTAGCATTTAGCCTTAACACCCCGCTGTGCGTTAGCTGCACTGAGCCTCCAGCGGGCTGCAGACGGCTCAGACACAGGTACATCTGTGAAATGGAATAACCATAAGTGAGCCAGTGACGGGGGGCTCCCTCGGCTTGCAGGGCTTCCTCCCTGCAGCCTGGTTCCACCCGTGCAGACGACAGCCTGTGTTCCCAGCTCTTGCAGATTGGCGCTCCGCAATTAGCTTCCCTCAGCTGCTTTTGCCAGAGATGGAAGGAAAGGTTACTTCTCTCTTTCCTCGCGCTGCCGTCCCTTCCCCCCACTTTCTATTATTGTGGTGAGACAGCCACGGCTACCATGCTAATTATTCCTGCTGCAACACACAGTAGCTTCTAAATTGCCCAGCCCCTGTGTCTGCAGCTAGCCTCCTACAGCCCCGGCATGACAAACACCCCAACCTCTTTTTTTTTCCTGCCCGTCTTCCCTCCTTGCTCCTCTCCCTTCCTTCTATCTCTCCCTTCTCTAGCCCTCAGTCATCTCATCATACCATCTTTCATGCTCTGATGCTGCATTATATTTCAGCTCTCTCTCTCTCTCTCTCTGTGTGCTTACTACATCATTTACTCTTTTGCTGCCATCTCTTGTGCCTATTTTGTTCAGGCCATCCTCGCTGCAGGCTTTTAGAAGGAAAAACAGAGGAAAGAATGCACTGCAGCCAAAGACAGGGCCCCCCTGCCCGAAACCCCCGGCCCAGTGTCGCCCCACTGCTGGACTGGTGTGTGCAACACATCGAATGCTAAGCCAAGCTCGCTTTGTCCACACCTAATGTGCAGTCATGACTAACCCAACTCAGCACTTGGAGAAAGTCTAATTTAAAAGCATAATTAATAAAGTATAATTTGCCTATGAATACCAATAAGTGAACTGTTTGTGTTCCCTCCTCCAGATGTGGGTTTATCTCAGCCATGACTCACTGTGAACAGATCAGTTTATTAGCTTGATGAATACATCATTTGCACTCACATTCATATATTCATTCACAGCACTGATTGTTTAACCAGTGAATATTTGGCATTCGTGCTTGAATAATTACCAGTAGTTACAGTTGACTAATCAATTCACAGACTAATTATTTCAGCTCCACTAACAAGTAACCTTCAGTGGACGGGTCTGGAGTTTACCTGCTTGACCCAGATAACAACACATGGGACTGTAGATGCGTATTTTAGGTGTGATTATCATTTATCATTCCAACTTTAATCTAGATTAGATTACAGGGAGTTTCTTTGATTAGTGTTGGGTAAGAAGTCTTATCATCCGGTCTGTCCATTTTCTATTCTCTATAATTGATACTAGTGCAGCGTTTTTAAGCCATCAAATTTGTGTCCTCTTAATACTGGAAGCAGCTTCATCTGATAGATTTCTGGACGAGATGACATCCCATGCAGTTCCTCAGCAGTGGTATCTGGAGCGTCCCTGTCTCTGCTCATGTGGAATAATGCAGTCTGGTCACTTTATTTTGGATGGTAGTTCTCTCATTTGGACGCTGCGTGAGACTTCCAGCCGAGCTCTGTCACTGGCTGAGGGGGAAGTAAAAGTTTGTCTGTCTCAGCAGACGCCTTTACATTCCACTGCACTTGTAATCTTTTTGCTTTCTCTCGCATCTCCCCGCCCTTCGCTTCTCAGAGAAGAAACTCACTGCAGTGCAGATTAATCAGAGGGATTTAATTAACTTGGCCCCGGCGCACACATCCAACCTGGAGACAAGACAGGCTATAAACTCAGCCACTTATCTCCTGCTAGTGGGGGGTTGGAGGGGGGGTGAAACTCCCTCATGTCCTGGTGCCCTCATGACCACCCACCTCACACCCCCACCAACCACGAAGCTTATTTCATTAAACTGTCCACTTACTTCACCTTAACGCTCTTCACCTGCCCACAACACTACACACAAGCCATAGGGATGGAGTGTTGTACACAGCTGCATCAGATGTGGATCTTTACTCTGGTAAATGACGGACGAACAGTGGCTTCACACATTGTTTGTTCTCTTATCAAGAAAACTGTCATTTTTACAGACTCTAACAATGGCAGTGTTGATCTGTTGGTCACATGGTCCACCACTTTAGTCCAGACTGAAATATCCTAGCAGCTATTAGATTTCTATTGGATTGCCCTGAGTTTTCAAATTCAGAGTGACATATGGGGACAATTAGGGAATCTGAGGTCCCAAGAGCATTGATTGTTTATTTGGTGGTCCTCAGTTTTTTCTGTAGCTCAGAAATATGGATTATTAGGATCTGGATTATAACCATATAATGGTAAAACAAATGACATCCCCAGCAACTGCAAGTTTGTGTTTAGTGGTACATGTTAGCAAGCTCACATGCTGCTGTTTGTCCATAGTTTGACAAACGAAGTGGATAAATTCTCTAATTTTATTTTTATCCTTCCACCACAACAGCAGAGGGAATTATATACTAAAAGCTATACAACAGTGGAAGATGCCAACATGATCTGATGACATCTCAGATTTTGTTCAAATGAGCTTTTAGAAACAGACTTTGGATTTTGTCACCTGTGAAAGCAGTAGTTTTCCTAGTTTAATTAATTTTGGCACAATGTTTGATTAGAGCTGACTTGAAGGAGATGGTGCAACTGATCAAAGAGTTAAATTAAAACCATTTACAATAGAGAGGTTAATGTTGACACTCAGACTTCCTGTTCTATTCATAGAACACACACAATACAAAATAATAAAACTACATTCAAAGCAGGGGGCATGGAGTCAGTCATTAAAAGCAGGAGGTTTGTTTGAATGTGGACACGTTGGTACAGTCACAAGTATGTTAGAGGTCACTCAAGGTCAGGTGCTTGGTCTTGGATGTTTGGGTAAAGAGGTTGGAGTGCTGCGGAGAGGGTCAGAGAGTGGTGGGTTGGGGGATATGGAGGGCTTTGCGAAGGACTCTGTATTGGTTCTGATGAGGTCAGGGGTGACGTGGTCACAGCAGCAGAAGTGAGTGGAAAGCCAAGCAGCAGCGTTTTGAAAGTACTGGAGTTTAGAGGACATTGGATGATGTACGGGTGAAAAAATGCTCTCGTAGGTCATGTTGGTTGGCCTCCCTGTGCATTACATTTCCCCTTATTTAATTGAAATGTTTTACTTCAGTTTTGTTTTATTTAATGCAAAGCTGGGGCTTGTGAAGGTTATGACCACTACCAGGCTCAAAGAGGACAGGACAATTATCACTGGTTAAAACAGGTTTATTTTAAGAGGCTTCGATGAGTTGAGGGAGGTCTGGGAACTGAAGAGGCAGACGGATTCAGGGTCTAGGAGAGGCAGAATTAGAACTGGTAGGATACAGGGAAACTGCCAAAAAGAATGAGCACACTCACTCTGAGAATGAGGAAGTGAACGGAGATGAAGCCGGGGAGGCTGGGTGATCAAGTCCAGGGAGTGGGTGACTGTAGGAGCGGTGAATGCTGGAGAGTGGAATCCAGAATCTGGAAAGCAGCAGGGGGGTAGTATAGGAGTGTGAAGATGAGGGAGAAAACATTAGGAAGACTGGAGAGGATCCAAGCACAATAGTACGAGCAACATCCAACAAGCAGGTCAATACCCAAAAACAGGTAGATACCAACAGATACAGCAGATATAACAGAGAGTAGCAATCAAACCAAAGATGGGCAGACCAGGAAGTGAGACCCGAGGCCACGACAGGGCTAGTATAGATAGATAAGTCTACCCTTGAAATGTCTGTTTAATTTGAAAAAATGAACTTACTTAAATAAAAGTTGTTTATTTTTTCTATTATTATGCTCATATTTACAGATCAGTATTGACAAATCTCACAAGCAGCACAAGCATAAGCACACAGGCTTAAACAACACCCACCCTGCTGCAGCTGCTGCTGCCATGCTACAGCATTGCCATGGAAACGAAAGCCATGTCTGCTGTAACACAGGGATGGTGTTCAGCGGTCAGTTTCAAGAGAGCACCGCAGTCATGTACAGTCCTTCATCGTCTCCATGTTTATTATGTGAAGTTGACCTGGCATGCTTCAGTGTGGGGGCGTGTGTGTGTGTGTGTGTGTGTGTGTTTCTGCTGATCTTGTGTATGGTGGTTTATTCATGTATCACCTTGAAGTCACCTTGCTCTGCAACAGAGGCCCAAAAAAACAAGCCAGTCTGTCAACCTCTGTGTGTGTGTGTGTGTGTGTGTGTGTGTGTGTTCCTCACATATGTTTTTTTTCTTCCTTTCAGAGCTGAAAGCATTTCTTCTGAAAATTACACTGGTGAAATCATTTAGTTGAGTTCACAGCTCCTTAAGGCATTGCTGGTTTTCCTCTGGTGTGTGGGTGTGTGGAGTCATCCTGCTAACCTTTACAACTCTATAAACACTCTTCTGTTCAGACGGCCAACTGGGGCTATGTGCTTAAACTTACCGACTCCAATCATCTGTCTGTGAGCCAGATCATCAGTTGTCTAAGATGAATTGTCAAATGGCCATTTTATATACAGGCTGTGTTGTTGTCCACAGAGCTAATCTATAATAAATGAAGTCGACAACCTCCAGAGCAGTGACATATAACTGAACTCCAAAGCATAGCTGCGCACCCTGACATCGCTACTGGGTTTGATTACAGGTGCGACAGTTCACACGTCTGACTGAGCCCGTTCTCATGGTAGAAGCGTCACTCCAAATGCAAAGCGTCATTATGAGAAGCACAGGGATGTCACTTGATAGTGTGAGACATTGTGTGTTGTAATTTGTGAGGATTTCTTATTTTATTTATTAACTTAACGCTGACATTTTGTGTCCATAAAGTCAATCAAACTGTGAGACGCCAAGTGGGAAGCACCATTGTCTAATGCTGTGGGTTGAGAACATGTTCTCTGACCTCTTTGCGCCGTAACTGACTTGAAATGAAACAATCAAGACATGCTGTGTAGACTGTCAGCTTTAAAGTAAGAGTTAGGTTCACAATTTGGATGAATGAATTCCAGAGCAGATGCCCGGTTTCTTCTTTGGTGATGGTCTACCTATTCTTTGCTGTAGCTTGTTCCTGCTCATTTTGGAGGGGAATTCACCTTTAGCTCAACCTCCAACAGGTGAAATACCTGTTCGTTTGGATATGGTGGCCATTGCACATTAGTTAATATTACAGAATGCTCTGGGGAGCCCAGGAATACTCAACAACCCAGAAGACAATGGAAAGCAACTGTGATAGATGACAGAAGAATTCTTTCCCTGGTAAGGAAAACAATAGTTGTTAAGATCAAGAACACCCTCTAGGGGGTAGGTGTATCTGTGCCAAAGTCAACAATCAAAGACTTCATAAGAGTAAATAGAGAGGGTTTACCACAAGAGACAACCAGTGGGATGCCTCAAGTCTAAACTCTGAGTACATGTTGATTGTTTCATTTCAAACCCGTTGTGCTCTCATACAGAGCCTAAATGATTAAAAAATACTGGGACGAGGACCTGACTGTACAGAGGCGCTCTGCTGTGCATTAGTATAGCATGTGTGGTTCTGGGAGAACACAAACAAAGCTAAAATTTGCATTCACACCTGAAGTGTTCCCCCAGGAAATTAGCAAAAGTCCGTCACTGCTCATTATATTTGAAGTCTAAAGTTGCATTTCATAAAGAAATCTAATTACTAAACACTTAAGTTGAGTAGCTATATGTTTGAAGTATTGCAGGTCACCTCCCCAGTATAAAGCTGCAAGAAACCCTGCATCTTTGCTGTGTTTTTCTTGATATAATTAAGATATTTAGTTACAGATTGAACATAATCACAGATGGAAATTGGATATCGAACTTCATGATTAACCTTCTGAATCGGTTTCAGCATGGGCAAGTTGATTTAAAGTGTAGCCCTGGAGTGAAACAAATTAACTTGTTGATTTGTTTTTGTCAAATTGGTGGACAGTACAGGATGACTGCCTACTTTTCCTGCAGGTGTCCTCGTCCTTGGAGCTGTATATCTCCAGAGTGCAGTTACTGGTCCTAGCACCTGCCCAGTGTTTTTGCTGCTTGTTGTTGCCTGCTGTTTTTTTCTCTCTCCTCTGTCCACTCACCCCAACCAGTCGTGGCAGTTGGCCACCCACCCTGAGCCTGGTTCTGCTGGAAGTTTCTTCCGTTAAAGGAAGTTTTTCCTCTTCACTGTCACCTAGTGCTGCTCAATAAATATAAATACATATTTTCTTTAATTTCAGCAAACCACACACATTTGTTTAGACCTTAAATAAGTGTAAAACACTTGAGCTGCCATGTTATGGGAAGTGTACAAAAAAATCCCTATGTACAGAAAAGCATCAGTAAGTTTGAAGTGATGGTACGGAAAATGTAGTCCAGTGCATTTGAACCATGAATGACCCAGTTAGGAGGTGAGCTCTCAGCAAATCGCGCCAACTGGGGAATTTTCGGCTTTTGTATATTCTGTCAGCTCCTGTCAAAGTCTGTACACACCACAGATCCGCAAAAGCATGCCAACGTTTCTCTCTCTCTTAGTTTACAGTGATGCTTTGCACTACAGTAGTTCCAGTCATCGTACTATGTAACGCTTGTGTGTAAGTAGTTAGAGCTCAGGGAAGCAGGAGCTGATAATAGATTTGATCAGCTCCCTGATTAAATTTGCATCATGATGTTTACAAAGTTAACTCTTTTTCACACACTTATCCTGGCTTCTCTTGTTTTTTTTTGTTTTTTTTCCTTTTATAGAACATGGATAAGACACAGCTCCCGTCCGTGACGCTGATTGTGGGTTGTGGCGTGTCTTCGCTGACATTGTTGCTGCTCATCATCATCTATGTTTCAGTCTGGAGGTGAGATAATAGAGCTTGCACTGGAAACAAAGGCAGTGGGCTGTGATTAATGCAAGGCAAAAGCCTAACTAACAGGCAAAAGGAGGCGGTGTGGCTGAGAGTTAAAAGTGAAATGTTTTCTGCTGGCATGTACTTGATGAGAAGTTTCAGAACTAATACTTTCTAACACATCCTTTCATGTGAAACTTTTGTTTCCCCTGTGTAATACTACAAGTTGAAGTACACAGGTCATTGCTGTTCACCTCTGGAACGCATTTAGATCAGTAGGCTCCTGTTTGTGCTCTTCTTTTGCCCACCGCTGTTTGGTAATGATAAAATAGTTATAGAGTTACACACTTGTCAGCTTTCTTGTGTGAAATCAGTCACTTATGTGCCAAACCTCTTGTTCTTGTTTCATCTGTACAAAGGCTTAAATTCAAGCCCTCATGTTGGCTACAGGTCTGTTGTGCTAGTAAGAATTTAATTTTTTTTTTTTTCTCCCACTTTCCTGCAGGTACATTCGGTCCGAGCGCTCAGTCATCCTCATTAACTTCTGCCTTTCTATCATCTCTTCCAACGCCCTTATTCTCATTGGACAGACACAGACACGGAATAAAGTAAGGACCAATCAGAACCTCGGATGATTGCTCTCAGTGATGCATTTGCTTGACTTGTCTTCTCTCTACGTTTTCTCTGTTGTTTCAGGTCTTATGCACCCTGATCGCTGCGTTCCTTCACTTCTTCTTCCTGTCCTCATTCTGCTGGGTTCTGACAGAGGCGTGGCAGTCATACATGGCGGTGACGGGCCGCCTCAGGAATCGCATCATACGCAAGCGTTTCCTGTGTCTCGGCTGGGGTGGGCCTTCCGTCTGCTGTGCTGTTACAATGTCGTTCGAAGAGCTGCTCCCAAATCCCCCGTGTTCATGTTTGGTTTTATCTTGCTCCCAGGTCTCCCTGCACTAGTTGTGGCAATCTCTGTGGGATTCACCAAGGCAAAGGGATATGGAACACCTAGCTAGTAAGTATGCTTTTCTTTTTCATCTAGCATTGTGCACACCTTTTTCTTTAACTGCCGTATTAATGCAGGTTTGGGATTTACGTGTGTAGTATAATTAACCTCTCTTTCTCCTTGTCCCATCTGTTTTTTTTGGCATCATTGTCAATGCATGTGCTCTTCTACCTTTCACCTGATTCTGTCCCTCACCTTCATAATCCTTCACATCCCTCCCTCCCAACCCTGTCACTTTCCCTCATCATCTTCATTTCTAATCATATCTCTCTATGTCTGTATTTTCCTGCTCCTCTCTTGTAGCTGCTGGCTGTCTCTGGAAGGAGGTCTTCTCTATGCATTTGTTGGACCTGCTGCAGCTGTTGTCTTGGTATTTCCTCTTTAAGTCTCTTTAAATCTGTTGTGTTGGCTTGCTTCTATCTATGCATAGATTTCTAACTCTACTAATGTTAACATTATTAATAGTATTCATTATATTAAACTGTGTTTTCACATAAAATACTGTATAGTGTATATATGAAAAAAGTTGGTAATTTGCTGTTATAATACTACATAAAGACACCTAAAACATAACTCTACTAGTGCTTAGGGTGCGTTTGGACAGTTGCCATCACCATCACTATGACCAACAACAACAACCCCTGCCACCGGCATCCCACTACCTGTATATTAATAGCAGCTCCCTGACGTTTGCAAATTCAACACAATATCCTGAAAATGTGATTTTTCTTGTCGCTAGGGGACCCATAACTTGTTTTGTCTGCAGGCTTTACATTAAGAAAGTAACAATGTCTCTATATAGAGGAGCTAGTGTGATCTGTCTGTCATCAGCAGCTCTGGGATGGCATTCAGGGACAGTAAAGAGAGTAGAGAAAGTCTTGTTGGGGATTTGATACAACCCTGCACCAAAGAAGCAAAACAAAACAAAAATTATATATGAACTAAACCATACATTTGCAAATTACACGACTAGTAGCTAAGGCTGTGTTTACATTGCATAATTACTCAATTCAGATTCTTTTGTAAGATCCAGTCTTGTCGTTGATCATTCAAATTCATGTTTGTAAGTGACATGTATTCAGCTTCAATGGGAACATTGTCACAGTCCCAAACTGACAGCAACAACATAATTTGTTGACTGGCAAATCACAGAACAGACCAAAAACTGCTCATATGCTTGCACATATTCCTTCCAGTTTTACATATACAGTTGATGTTTTTATTATATTGGATGATACAGTTATTACAATTAGAGCAGCCTCACAGTTTGCTGAAGGGGTTTTAATGTTTTTTTCAAAAACATTTCAAAACATTTTTATAGAGCTCAAAAATCCCAGGAATTAATACACTAGAGCGCATACTACCCCCAGCCCCCCACTTTTCATCTCTCGCTATCTATCTTAGACACACATTGAAAAAAAAAAAACAATATATGCATGTTAGGAATCTATTCTTTCACCTGTTTTGTCTTCTCATACTTCATTGGACGGCTGATCACTAACATTAAAGATGGTAGTTTTTGTCTTTACAGTGCAGAGCCTGCAGTAAGTACAGCTAGCGTGTGTATATGCATGTGTGCTGCCATCAGTGTCTTGTCACGATGACCATCACCATCATTATCACCATCAGTTGTCAGAGCAGTGCTGCATGTTCTGAAGCGATGATGCTGTCTTTGCTCTGCTTTAATCCTGTGCCTCTTCTCTTTGGCAGGTTAACATGGTTATTGGGATTCTCGTTTTTAACAAACTGGTGTCCAAAGACGGCATTACTGATATGAAACTAAAGGAGAGGGCGGGGTATGCCTTAAACCACACATCCATTTTACACAGTGACCTATAACCAGCCTGATGGCTTAGAGAGGGGGAGGGACTAGCAAGGTTATTGCATCTCCGTGTGACGTTGCCTTGTACCAACGTTCTAGACTTCCAGGCAAATTTGGCTGAAGATGACACCTCATTTGAATGAGAGCCGAAATACAAATAAGAAACCAAAAGAGTCCATTTTTTAATATAGCTAAAAGTGTGATGTGTGACTCGGGGCTAAATACAGGACAGAGAGGATGTAATAGAACAAGCAAGATGCGGGGAAGGCTGTCTGGTTATTGGTCCTGCACAGACTGAGCAAGATGTTGACTCATCTCATTGCTTTCTTTTAAGTTTCAAATGTGTCACATTTTCCTCCAGCTGCTCTTTGTTCGCAGGTGTTGCTATTGATGTAGAATTCTGTAGATCCATCTGTGTCTCTTTTTTTTTCTCCTCTTTGGTTGTTTCTAATAAAGGGAAGCAGGGCAAGACCTCGCTCGAATAAATTCAACGAATCTATGGTTTATTAAATGTCTTTTGGTTTGAATTTACCAACTCAGGCTATCAATTCTGTTGGTACCAGACAAAGTAACTGCTGGACTTAGGGTGGATTTAGCTGAAATAATTCTGATGGGGCACTTTGGTTAAATGTGCTGCTGTTGTAATTAATAGCACAAATACAGGAAGCTAAATAATTAAAAGCCAAGTTGTAATTTGACTATAGTTTTTCTTTAAGGTCTGGTGTTCACACCAGTTGTGAAATGTGTTCCCTACAAAACGGTGCATGAACTCAGCATCTTGTTGCTGTCTGGTGCAGTCAGTGTAGACAGTTCGCACAGGGTTGTCTGCAAATGTATGCACATACTTACATAATTTTTACATCATGAATATAATAGTGGACACAGGGGTGTGGAAAGCATGATTTGACCTTCCGGGAAAATTCAAAGACTGATGTGATGGGTAAAGAGGAATCACTGATGGAATTAGAAAACAGAGGCTAGAGGTAGACCTGGTAGAGGATAACAGAAAAGAGCCTGAGCCTTGAGCCAGTTGACAATGTGGGGCCACCACTGTGTGGGTTCAACGCCTGAAAGAAATGGTGTGGTATTGCAGTCTCCTGCCAGTTAGGCAGCAGGTGAATGTTGGCTGTAAACCAATCTGCTATGAAAATCTTTTTTTTTTTGTACCCATGTACATAAAAAGAAACATTTTCTGGAAAGAAAGTAAAAAAAGAAATTACTGGAAGGAAAATTGTCACCAGCTAATAGTGACTTGAGGCTAAAAATGTCATTTGCCTGTTGTTAGAACAGCACTTTCTTGCGCCCTGCTCCCCTTTACCCTGCAGGCTGTTTTGTCTCCATTGGCATTGTTAGTGCATTCAAATGTTACTTTCTTTCTCTCTCGCTCTCTCTCTAAAAAAAATGTTTGCTTTATCCAATGATCTCTCTGTTCGACTGTACTTGTTTTTGCTGCCTGAAATGTTATGTTTAAGTTTGCACAGAATCCCCTCTCTCTCACTCAGGGCTCTCCAAACAGGAACACATCAGTGTCAGAAGCCCCCTACCATGTCATCAGTGATTGGGTAAAAACTACCCGCCAATTCCACCCTCTTCTTAATGTATGGCTACCAGCCCTACCAGACCCACTGAATCCTTTAGCAAGCACCTCTGATTGGCTTCCTATTACTTCCTGCCTATTTGCCTCACTTTTTCACTATTGACCTTGCTATCTATGCCACCTCCTTTTAGCAGGATAGAACATAACACATTACTGCTTCAGGGTCTGACCATTTCTGTAATGCTTTTAGCAAAACTCACTTTTTCTAAGAAATAACAAATGCTAGTTGCAGCAGTAGTATTAATATTTTCTGTTCGCTACAAATGGGGGTGAATGAGTGTGTACAGGGTTAGTATGATGGTCATGGTTGCATGTGTGTGTGTGTATGTGTGTTTCTTGTTAGAGTAACATAGAAGCGTAGATAGTTTAACAGAAAGGACTTGTGAGATTGCTACTTGCCTTTCTCTCTGTCTTAATTTGAATGTCAGAAACTTAGATACTGTTGCTCTTAATAATAATTATAAGACACACAGAGAGAGATAATGCACAAATCTTTTTCTGCTTAAATTTCAACTTAAAGTTTTCATGTAGAAATCCATTCTTGACATTTGGATTACCTGATATATGTTCCCTAAGGGGCAACATGTGGTGGTAATTGGAAGGTATCCAACACATTGCTTCTGGTAAAGGTTCTCTGTAATACGTCCATGATAAAGAAAATGGTTACCATCTCTCCTGATACGCCCACACTTAAAAGAAAAAAAAGTATTTTGACATTTGTATGTGAACATGTCCCATGTGTCAGACCCTTCAATCATCTATACGCTGTTAGTTCTTAAACTCTGATAAAGCCAAGACAATATCACTTATATTGTTCTCTTTACTCGCGGCTGCCACATCGCTGCTGTAGCAGCATGGTTAGCGCGCCAGTAGGTGCGACTACCCTGGTCAAGTGGAAATAAGTGGACAGGTGAAAACTGTGTGGAAAGGTGAATCAAGCATTTTCCGCCACTTACAACATCAGGTAGCCTCTGTCTCGTTTTCGTCAACCTTGTCCTGTTCCAAGAGGATATTAAGACATTTACAGACCGCACAGGATCTAAATCCTTCAGTCCATTCTGAGTACCTCTCTTGGTCCCCTGCCAGCCTGGCTTGTTTGGAACACCTCCACAGGGAGGCTTCCAGGAGGCATACTGTTCAGATGCCAAACTTCAGTTGGATTTTTTTTTTCAGCACAGTAGAGCAGCTGTTGTAGTCTGCCCTCCATTCAGATTGTGTATGGATGCATGCATTGGCATCTACTAGTTGTGTCCCCCAAAATCAAAATAAGACTTTTGTGATTCTGCTTAAACAGGAAATAGTCATCCCGTCTAAGTAAACAGAGGTCACACCTGTGGAGGAATATGGTGGTTAGTCTTGTTGCGATGGGGCCACAAATACCCTGCATCCTCCTCTATGTAGACAATTAGGTTTTACATATTGAGTCACTGCTCCAGGCTCTAAATCTTGGCATCGGTTATTATTGCAGTCACCTGGCATCTGCCATGCGTTGCATACGGATGGAAAGGGGTAACTTTACTGTCAAAGAACTTGGCTAAGTCCTCACTTAAATCGTATCTTTTCCTCCACACACAGTTGGTCACACTATCTCTCAGGCTTTACCTCAGGTGATGGTCAAGTTGAGAAAGCAAATTGAAATTGAGGATGCGACAAGTTATGGTTGCTCGGTCTTGTTGGTTGCCTGACTGTGATCTCACTGGTTTGAGATGATATCTTTTTGTTTGCAGTTATTTGACTGTGTTTGTAGTCCACTCTGTGGTGGACAAAAATAAAATGAAGGTTTAACGCCCCTTGCGATGACCTCAGCCACCCTCCTCCCCACACTTAGCTCATTGAACGTGTTTCTCAAGGTTCAAATGCAAAGCATGTTTAATGAAGCTAATTAATTTGTGGAACATCTAATTAAGTGTGCAGTAGCATCTGCACCAGGCAGGTCAGCTCACACCTCGAGGGCATGCCTCACTGCAGCAACTACTTCCCCATTCTCCTTTCCCACATCCCAAAAAAATTAGAGGCTAATTTGCAGAGTTAATTGAAACAGACAGGAAAGGCCTTATTCCAACCACTACTAGAGATTGTTTCTTTCTTAATAAACTCTTATATGGTTTCATTCATCAAGCCAATTTAAATATTGTAATAGTAGGCCAAAAATGTTGTTGGTTTGTTTTACTTTTTTAACAAATAGGCTACTACTTGTCATTTCAGTTGATGCTGAACTTTAGAGAAGTAGTAGTAGTACAACAAGAAGGATTAGGCTATGTTTCTTCATTATGTCTTTATCCTTATGCATTTCACCCAACTGACCTATTGCCTCTCAGTTCAGGAAAATGGCATTGTACTTCAAAAGTTGTTCAATGCTTTTTAATATTACTGCTTAATGCAGTGTACTTGGCCTTGCACTTCAAATTGAATTTCTCCCATTATGTGGTTTTTAATCCAGGCATCCTGAGGCTACAAAAATCGGTTCCTTCAGCTTTTTGGCTTTAATTGTTGTTTAGAAAGAGGTCATATAGTAAGGGATTCGTTTATTGCTTGTGAATATAGTCTTTGTCAAGCCACAACATGGGATACACATACAGTTACAAACGGAGCACTGATGCTTTGCTTTGGATGTTAAGAAGAAAATTATCTATAGGTCATACCTGCGTACATGAGATGTATAAAATGGAAACATGGCACCAAAGGTTTATTTAGAAATTTAAGTGAAATATTTTACTGAATAACTGAATTGTGAAACTGGTGGTGGAATTAGTAGTTTTGGAGCTAAACTGCCACAGTGATTACATTTTGTGTAGTTGGGTTGTTATGTTGTGATGCAACGTATTTTTGGAATGAATGAAGCTCTACATTCTTTAGTGGAAAACGAATCGCAAGGAGATGGTCGACGTATAACACGCAGCACTGACAAATCACTGAACCGAGTGTGGTTAGGTTTAAGAAAGAAGAAGTGCACTTTGGTTAGGGTTAGAGAAAGGTAGTTTTTTTTGTTGTTGGTTAAATATAATACAGACATTTTGTGTGAAGAATAGTTGTTTCTATGTAAACCCAGCCTACAGTCTTTTCAAGTGCAGCTGCTTTTTCCACCAAGACAGTTTTGATTTTGTAGATTGTCCCTGGTTATTATACCGCTCATCTGTTTTGATCTGTTGGACCTATGGTACCATATGTTAGGACATATGGGGGTTTTTCAGTTTTGTTTTGCAGAATGGGACTGTGTGATGTCAGCAGGTAGGCAATTCTAAAGTAGTGGGGCAGGTAGGTAGCAAAAGACCTGCAGCCTGCTGACTTCTTTTTAACTGTGGGACAAAAGCCCTGAATTCATAGATCAAAGTGTGTGAGGTGGAATTTAAGGGTTCAAGAGATCACACAGGTATGAAGGGGCACTTTTATACCAGATTTTTTATGTTATCAAAAGCACCTTAAAATCTGCTTGCACGTTGATAGGAAGCCAGTGGAGGAAAGCCTAAACTGGTGTAATATGGTCACATTCCCTGGATTTAGCTAAAGTTTTAGCAGCAGTATTTTGGTAGATTGGGGCAAGCCTGAAAACAGAACATTACAGTTATCAAGTCTGGAACAAAGGCATTAATTAAGGTCTCTGCATCTTCCATGGACAGACAAGCTTGAATTCATGCTATGTTACGTATGTGAAATAAGGCAATCTTAGTGATGTATTTAATGTGATGTTCAAAGGAGAGGCAAGGATCAAATATGACAAAGAGGGCCAAGAACCTAACCCTGTGGTACTCCATATTTGACATTGATACATGTTGATTTAAAGGTGTTGTAATAAACAAATTGTGTTCTATCAAACAAGTAGGATTTTAGCCACGTAAGAGCCAATCCAGCAACAAAACAGTTATTTTCAAGTCCACCACAGTGTGTGGATTTCTAAGAGTGAAGCTTTGAGATGTCTGTGTGTGAGTGTGTGTCTAAATCCTAGCATTAGAGCTTGGTATTGCTCATAATAGGCAGTTAGCACAGATAGAAATGGCCAGGGGTGAGGCACATCCAGCACATCATCACAATCAGATCAGCAGACAATCCTCCAGAGGCATATGAAATGCATGAAATTAGACATTTCGTTTTTTATGACAAGCAAATACACAGTTGAGTAAATGAAATACTGAGAGCTCAAAGAGGAGTAGCAGTTCCTTTAAGCCATCAAAACACATCAGGTGTGATATGAAATCTCCACCAATGACTATGTCACAGACCCACTGCCCCTGTTCCTAGAGTCACTCACAGGTAAAGCCCAAAAAACACAGCCCAAAGTGCGATCCGCACTGTAGCCCTGAGAGAGAGATTGTGTGAGAACACTGTACCTCACTGTGTGCGTGACTGTTTGTGCGTGCTCGTGTGCGTACGCACATCTGTGTGAGTCTGTGTGCAGGTGCATTTGTATCTGTTTGTGTATGTTACAGCGTGTTAATTTGACTTTGCAGTCAGATGACAGTGCCACTGTACAATATGACGCTCAAATGTGCCAAGTGCGGAGTTATCTCTTCGGCTGACGTTTCCACCACAGCTACCAGTAACGCCATGTTAGTCCCGCTAATTATTTTTCCTAAACTCTTCTTACCTCTGTTCTCTCCTCTACTGTATGCCTCCCTTCTTCTCCCTCTCTTGATTGGTTCTCTTTCCGTTATCCTTTTGTCATTTTTTCTTCTTCCTGATGCCCAGGCAGGGAGGATTTCACTCAGCTTATGCGCTGCTCCTGAAAACAAACTGTTACTGTGTAAACAATTATGCATTTGTGACTGATTGAATTGTTATTGAATGAGAGTGAGTGTCTGTGTGTTTGTCCCTAAAGAGATCATCAGAGTCACAGACCTGATTAGGACAGATGCTATACCTCTATATGCATAGAGGGACATCAGTGCTCTTTGATTGTCTCAGGTTGAGTGTCTGTGTGTTGCAGTAAACTGTGGGTGCCTAGATGGATCATTTCCATTATTTTCAACCTGGACCTTTAAACTACTAGCTACTGCGCTAATAGAATCTGATCATTGTGAGGTTATCTCATTGCCTCTTTCAGCAGTGGGTGCTACTCTCTGCCTCAATCCAAAAAAGAACACCTGAATAGCTATGTGATGCTTTGTATGGTGGCCCTGAAGTGCAGTTTCAAAATAGATTTTTTGCATTAGAAAAATAAACCTTCTGTAAATTATACCTACATTTGCAGTAGTTTAATGTTCTCAATACAATAGTCACACTTTTAAATGTAATTTCACATTTTTTAGAAAAAATATTCCATAATTAAAATGAGAATAATAAAGTTGTTGCTTGTTTCTGCTCTCACCATGGACAGATTTCACAATCACATGTCAGCCTCTACTCTGAATCCAAGCTTTAATTAGTATTTTATCGATTTGTTGCTGCCTGGCCAACATCGATGGATCATCCACGACATACTGTATTAGTGTTGCTGTATGAGTTGGGAAAAAAAAGACTGCTAGCTAAGTCCTACTAACACTTAACCTCAGTCTTCAGTTTGTGTTGACTGAAAGCTTCACAAGCACAAATAAATAGTTTGCATTAGTTTAGTTCAGCATCATGTGAGTGTTACTGGATGATCACTTTTGGGGAGCTCTGTAGTTAAACAGTCAGTTCGTTCTGGTACTAAACATTTAACATGAATAACGAGGTCCCAGTTGAAAATAACTGGAACTGCCCTATTGAATGCAGTACTGATATGTTGTGCCAATTTTCAGCATATTTAACTGTGACCAGTTTCATACTAAAGCTCTTCTAAAAATCATTTACGCACTGAGCATGTTCCCCAGAGTGTTACTCTGGGCAGGGTGGAGAAGCCACTGTAAAAGGGTTTATATAATGGATAATGGACCAGTAGGAAAATAATGGCCAATATAAGCAAACCTATAAACTGTGAACATTTTTCTATTTGTCTACACCAGTGTAAAACCAGAGGTAGAATAAGTACTTTTGTACTTCAGTTTTTTTCTTTTTTTGTACTTTTTTTTATTAAACTTTAACTTTGTGTTGTTTGCAGTAATATTTTCTTATTAGCATGACAGAAAATAATAAACATATTAGTTTTCCTTATTAATTATTAGTGCATGATTAATAGTGACTGCAGTCTTAGTACATTATTGATAATGTGTTAATGTAAACAGGTTAAGTAAGAAAACTGTTGGTAGACCAGCTTAATAAATTGTGTTCTCTAATATATATTGATATATATCTAATATGAAATTCTTTTTTTTTTTTTGTTTTTGTCTAGATTGTTTTATATATTTTGAATTAGGCCACATCTAGATTCTTCCCAAACAGGTATAAACACCTGTGTGAAGTTTCATTTACAGCAGTTTAACCAATGAAAACATAACTGCAAATAGAAATAGTAAAATATTCAGTGCAGCACACATTAAATGACGTATTGCTGCATACTGTATAACATAACCTAACATGAGTGAAAGTCTTATGTGCTTAATCCACCTCTGGAATATTTGCTGCCTTAAAAGAAATGTTAGCACCTGTTGGTAGTGTAAGTTTAGCATGAATGAAGGTCACACTGAGATGAGTTATTTATGTTGATTTCTAATGTGTATATTAAAGCAAATAGGATGGAAAAATGAACAGGAACAGCAAAGTGGGAGCAACAGCACTGATTGGGGAATCACACGTCTCTAGACTCTCTCTCTCTCTCTCTGTCCCTCTCTGCTCTGCCTCTTCTGTTTGTCTTTGCATTCTGTTTCAGCTTCATTACACTTGTTTTTTTTTTTTTTTCCCACTGCTCACCCTCGCTCCCCCCTCTCTTTCCTGTGGCACTAGACCCTCTATGGTTTGACTGAACCATCTTAAACATACATGCATGTAATATATGTGAAATATGAGCATATATATCTGCAGATAATGGATGTATGTTTTTGTTTGTGATAGTAACATAATTATGTTGTTGTGATGTTATGTATTTATGCATGGTTAGAGTTGAACACTAATGCTAACAGAGTTGGTAGTTAGAGAGCAGGTAGCTGATTGGTCTGAGATTGTGTTAAGAATTGCATTCTCTTCTTCTCTACTTTTCTACTGTTACAAAGGAAAAAGTAAAACAGTTCATCTCTTGGAATTGCTTTATATACGAGACTACCTTGATCTTAGCTAATGGAAAATATGAAATGTCCTGCAGCATAATTATTTAAGAACTGAGTCTTGCCCTGCGACTTATAAGCGCCCTCCCTAACTACTGTTCCTTTCCAATCCTGCAGGGCATCACTGTGGAGCTCCTGCGTAGTTTTGCCCCTCCTAGCCCTCACATGGATGTCGGCTGTCCTCGCCATCACTGATCGGCGCTCTGCGCTCTTCCAGATCCTCTTTGCTGTCTTTGATTCACTGGAAGGCTTTGTCATTGTCATGGTGCACTGCATCCTGCGTAGAGAGGTACCCCACAGGACAGCGATGACTATGTATTTAGATGTACCTGCTGCTCAGACAGATTTTGGTGACCCATTGACTTTTTGTCTAGTAACACCATCAGGTGTATTTAATCCTGAGAAAGGGCACCCTAGTGTTTCTAATGGCTAATAGTCTATTCACTTGCTAACCTTTATCACAAGAAATAGCAAAAGCCCATATTTTAGAGAGCACATTAATGCTTCCCAGACCATGAACTCTTTGTTGTCAGTGACCTGTCACTGGGTGAGAGGCAGGGTACACCATGCAGAGGTTGCCAGACTCTCCCAGGGCTGACATATAGAGACAGATAAACATTCACACACACAGTCACACCTATGAGAAATTTAAAGTCACCAATTAACCTTAACACGCTGGACATGCTGCTCTACCAGAAATAGAGCAGAGCAGCACTCAACAAGAGATCAGCAACAAGGAACCACGTGAAATTTGTGGTGATTTTAATCATAATAGCATCACAAGCTTTATTATTGTTTACAAAGTGTTTATGTAACAGTTGTATGTATGTATAAGTCCAATCTGTGCTCTCATGGTTTTCTGCAGGTCCAGGAGGCCGTGAAGTGTCGTGTGGTGGACCGGCAGGAGGATGCAAACGGAGATTCAGGAGGATCTTTCCAGAACGGCCACGCTCAGCTCATGGTATAAATATATTGTATATTCCCATAGGGAATATTAATACATTCTGTGTGCACACTTAATAAAATATTTATTGTATTCTGTCCTCAGACTGACTTTGAGAAAGACGTTGATATGGCTTGCAGATCAGGTAAGCTTCAGGTTGCTTTCACGTGTGCATTTGATTTGGCTTTAGGGACTGCTGTTCACAGAGCTACAGATGTCTTTTCGTGTCGCCTCTCTGTATTTTGACTCCTTCAAATTCCTCAGTGTTGTCATAACAGATGTGAGGCGTGTTCCCCTTCAGTTCTGCAGTTGTGTCTTGCAGTCAACATCACAGCAGCCTCCCTTCGCCGACGTGCAGCTTTGACAAGAGATACAGCACATTACTGCTGCATAACGCTGTTTAGCCCAGGCTGATGGGAGTGCGCTGAGCGAGTATTGAGCAGTTACTATATGCAGATAAATAGGGCTGTCGGAGTCTCTCCTACACTGGCGCTGTGTAATTAAGTCCCTCCCAACAGTGCCAAATCAGATACTGGCTGTCCTCTGATATTTGCTGCGAGTGAAAATCTGATTATCTCTGGAGACAGGATATCAAGAAAAGCATCTGGAGCAGAAAAGCTATTGAGAAGCAGACAGGCTTGATGGAGAAAAGACAGAAAAGACAAGGCAATGGGATTGTTTTATTTTGGTTTCTTTGTTTTTTTTGTTTGTTAGATTTTTTTGTACATGTCAAGTAGAAGGAGGGAGGTACAGTGTTTAGTGTTAGTGTTGGATAGAGCTTTGTCTCATGTCATCTAGGATGTGGTACAGGATACATGTACTGTCATAAGCCAAGAGTTGTTATGGTGGAATGGTGGGATTGGGTTATGAGGTCAAGGCATCATGGCGCTGATGATGGTACTGCTCTGTTCTGCCAGCTGAAATAAAGAACTGAACATTTGGTAATTCTCAGAACACTGAGGGAACTAAACTGAAAATGAAAAGTCTCCTATGCTGGATTATTAGTCCTGTCCTGTTGAGAAGCTTTACATCAAAATTTGTTATAACTGAAAATAAAAGCGTTTCATTTGTTTCCTTGAACACTAGAGAATATGTGGTAGTATAATGTACAGTGAGAATGGAGTCGATTGCAACTCATTGTTTTTGCCCCAAAGGAACTCAAGTAGTAAAATATAGCCACAGTCCAACTGTTCATCTCAATTGGGTTTTCTGTTCTTCTGTTGCCTGCAGGCACCATGAAGCGCTCCTCTCTCCAGGGGGAGGAGAAGGCCTCCTCTGGGACCATGACGCTTCAGAAGGGTTCTAACTTCAACACCATGCCAGCCAGCATGGCTAAAGTTCACCTCCAGAATGTGGCTGACTACAGCAGCCACACTCTGACGCTGCGCAGGGAGAAAGGTACCACTAAGGGAATCAGCACTGAGCTCCCAGGCGCCAAATCCATCTACATTTGCGAGGGAGAGCTCTTCAAGCAGCTGGACGGAGAGCTGCCTCGAGGGAATGGCGAGGGTAGCAGCTCCGAGGGCACTGGCAAAAGCCCGGGCTATGTTGTTTTACCGGCCAACAGCACAGGCACCCTGAAGCCAGCCAAAGGAAAAGAAGAGCAGACAGCCAAGTTTAACATCAACATCGAGCAGCTGCCTCAGACCAGGCTCATCCACTTGGCTAACCCTGCCAGTGGAGAGCCAGTGCCTGGCTTTGGGCTGAAGACCCTACCCGCTGCCCAGGTCAGCGTGTCATGCTCTGACAGAGACTCACCTGCACACAACATGCCCAGAGACTCCCAGGTGGCTAACAGCATGTGTGATGGGGGAGATCTGGGAAACTCCAGTGTGATGTCCAAGAGTGAAACTGTCTCCACACTGTCCATGAGTTCACTGGAGGTAAGACCGCAAAACCAATTAGCACACCGTTGTCAAAGTAAAGCACTGTTAGCCTCATACTTCACATTTAAAGTAAAACATGCATGTAAAGTTGTGTTTTGTACTGCTGCTACCTGCCATAAATTCTCAAATATGTTTAGTTATTCACCTCATCTTCAGGTACAGGCTTTTAGTTTGTAATTTTATTATATTTGAGTAAATTGCTCCTGATTTAATTTTGCTGTTGATCTCAGTTTAACACATGTTTACTTGTTTCAAACAGCACCAGTCAGTGCAACAGCAGTCATGCTGTATTTTCTGCTTTGCTGCTCTCTTTAGCTTTTGAACATAACTCCCATTTTTATCCACTTTATCCACTTATTTGCTTATTGTTAGAGGTGGTTATGTCAATTTTTTTTGTGGAAGTTCGAATAAAAATTCACTTCTGTTAAAGAGAGAACACCAAAGTTGGACTGTCAGTATCTCACATCTGTTACATTTAAGAATGGACACTGTGCTGAATTTAACATCTAAGCCATAGATTCACTTACTCAATACAGCTGCCTTTGTTTGAGAATTTATGGTAGTGCCATTGGGGTATACATCACTTTCTTCTCATTATATCTCCTCTTTATCATCACTCTCTCAATACAGGGACATTGTGTGTTTTGTTCATCTTCGAGTTTGCACGGCCAGCAGCCATTCATATAGTAAACTATAGTAAAAACACTGTACCGCACTGTACAGTCTTGTTCGTATGTGGCACTATATAATATGTGGCATGTATTTTGCCCAAAGCTATGTTTGACCAACACAGTATTAGTGCATTCTCCTTAGGTGAAGAAATAATTAACAGAGATGATCAACTAGGGAGCTATACATCAATAAACTGAATATTAATTCCTAAAAATAATAAAAAGGATCGTTAATGAGGTCTCCACAGGGCAGCACTGTCCTACATTACCTACATGCTGAGGTCATAATCTGTCTGATGTTAAAAATAAGGCAGCAAGACCTTTCATAACAAAGACTGCATCACAAGAATCACCCCAGCATTTTGTGGCCTCTTGTAAGGACAGCACCTTTGAAAAGTTTAGTTTTCACTCAGCTCCTTATGCCGACAGCGGTGGCAGAATGAGACGACATAGTGATCAGCATACAGCGGCCTGGACATCTGCCTGTGTCTTTTCGCTTCGGGGCAAAACACACTTCCATAATGCAGTGCGAGGCGGCAGCTGCCACAGCGACAGAACAGCCTGAAGGTCAGGTTTTCCTTCACCACTCCGTGACGGAGGACTTAAAGGTCACTCGGTCACAATCTGTTAACTGCAAACTTGTGCCAACAGGGTCAGAATGACCAGCAGCAAAACTTGTTTCCCTCCCTCGTGACTCTAACTCCCATTGGGAGCTCTGAGTCCCAGAAACACCCTTTCTTGACTGGCTGATGGTGTTGGAGATAACACAGTGAAGCACTTGAGCATTTGTGTGCTCGCAAGATGCACAATACCAACACACATCTTTAATCTCTCTGTCTCATCTCCCCCCCCAGAGACGAAAATCACGCTATGCAGAGCTTGACTTTGAGGTAATTTTAGTCTCTTTAATTCCTACTGAGCTTTTTACCAGAAAGATGGGATGTCTTTTACATATTAAGACCACTGGATGTTTGCATACAGTAGTGTAGAAACTAGAGACATTAAGGGGGTAAAACAGGATTGATGGTAGCCTGTGCTGTTTGCCTTGTACGTAACGTGCAATGTCCCTGTGTAGAAGATAATGCACACCCGGAAACGCCACCAGGACATGTTTCAGGACCTGAACAGGAAGATTCACAGTGCAGACAAGGATAGAGAATCTCCACCTGTTGACGCCAAAGCTGCCAAAAGATGGAGTGTGTCCTCTGCCAGCAGCGACAAGACCAACATGAGTGTAAAGAGTTTAACTTTATTCTGTTCTGCCCCCTCTCCCCTATATCTAATGTTGCTGCCCTCTTCTCTTATCTCTAGCACACATCAGCACGCTTCAGTGTTGTTGCCTGTTTAATTATAAGTGCAGCCATTTTGAACGTTGCATTTTTTATCTACTTACAAAGTCAGTGTCAGGAGAAATTTGCAGCGGGGGACTCTGGGGGAATCATAATTGTGGGTTGACATGCAAATTAATTTGACTGATGTCAAATACAAAGTGTCAGGTGTTGAGGTAGCTGCCTAGACTCAAGCCAAATACTGTACATGCTAATGTTGCCTGTCCAGAAGGCAATATTGTTTTTTGTTTTTATTTTTTTTAAATGAATCCATTAAGAAACAAATTCTGTATTGATGTATGCCACATGTTCAAGTTAGATAGCAATACCAGCGAGAAGAACAAAAAAGAAAAGAAGTCAGTAATCGATGAAGTAAAGAAAAAATATGAAGAGTTCAAGTCATTATATTGCTAATTGAATGGCTATCCTCCATTCAATTAGCAACCTAATGCAGTCCTCAAATAGCATATCTTTCATTTCCCATTGTGAAAAAGCAATGCATGTTCTTCATTTTGTTCCATATTCCAAAAACAAACATATATAACACTGATGATTAGAAGTTTAAACCTTTGTAATTGTAATAAAGTTAATGAACGAATTAGGTTTAAGCATCTGAAAAAAAACACAGTTCCCTGCTATGTTATTAAAGACATGTCTGACAGTGTTATGAACCCCAGCTCGCTCATGGATTCATTGAGCTGTGACATTTACAACACAAACTCCTACTGCAGGGCTCATGGTTCTTTAAAGCCAGCTACTGTTACTACTGTCACTACATATTGGCAAACAATGACAAAAGCCAAAAGATTTTTTTTGTTTTTTGTTCTAAAGTTAGATTGTTTGTTAAAAGCAATGTTACAAACCCAAGTATAAGTAACAATTAAACTATAATGTAGGGTAATAATGTTTACTATTTTAAATTATTGAAACATATGCTTGATGTACTGTAAAAATGATAGCAGCAAATAACTGTCACTAACTAGCCAAGTGATTCTGAGAATTATAATAATAATAACATACTTTATTAATCTTCTTGGGGACATTGTTGTTCGGAAAGCTGCAGTAGATGATGGCATTACTACAGTGTTTCCGTGTCTTGCCCAAGGACACCTCAACTTATAGCCACAAGGAACCAGGAATCAAGCTGCTTGTTGTCTAAGACAACTGTGCTACCAACTGAGCTAACTGCCGCCCCATAAAGCCTATATTTCAAAGTTGCTCAGCTTACTGATAATCAAGGGTTTTATGCCTATTGAAACTTAAAAAAAAACAACTCCCAGTCACTATTGACTTGGGTTGTCTTTGTGGGAATAAAGAGTACTGTCTCCCCTGCAGCTGGCAATGTAGGGTTCAACATTATTATTAGTCAGTATGCAGTTTATTGTTTCCCAATACTTACAAGAGAATGGACAGTTTGTTGGGGACTAGTCGCCTAAAATGAGATTTAAAAGAGAGTCGCATGTTGGCTTTGTAGCTGCAGTCATTCATTGGCAGCAGTTGATTAACATTTCCTTCTGCTACAGAATCCCCTGAGCTCCGTTTGTTTCACAGCTTTGGAGTCAGTTCTTCTCTGACTTAGCACCTATTTCATTTCCAACATATCAAGACTACCACAATTTAACACTGAGAGACCCCAGTCAGTTATTTCTGATACTCACACAGCGTTAGTTTATTTACAGAGAAAACAATACAATGAGCATACTGTACAACTAAAGTGGGCAGAGAGATCAACTTCTCCACTGTGGGTACAAGATGTGTTTTGAGCATGTGCCTCAGCCACAATTACCTTGGCAAGGAAAAGTATGTGAAACCTTTGGAATCTGCATTAATTTGTCAATAAATGTGATCTGATCTTCATCTAAGTCAAGAGTATCAACAAATAGAATGTGTCTGAAATAATAACACAAAAAATAATCAAATGTTTTATGTCTTTATTGAGAACAACCATAAAAACCTCATAGCCATAGGAAAAACGTTAACCCTTGGCATTGGTTCTGGTTTACTACCCCCCCCCCCCCCCCCCCCCCCCCCCCCCCCCCCCATGCTCCAATGATCCACCTGTAGCTGTGGATCAGACCTGCACATCGTTCAGGAAGCCCATTCTTCCAGGAACAACTGCTTTAGCCTTGACATATTCTTTGAACGCCTCATGTGTGCAGCTTTTTTAAGGTCATTCCATAGCATCTCATTTGGGTTGAGATCTGGGGTCGGACTTGGCCACTCCAAAAGGCAGATTTTGTTTTTCTTGTAGCCATTCTGTTGTGTGTTTTGGGTCATTGTCCTGTAGCATCAGCCAACATCATTTCAGCTGACTTTTTATGCCAAATGTAGTGCTGTGTGTTCTTTTTAAATAGTTTAATATACATGCAGTGTCGTGTGCACTGCACAGCAGTTTCACTTCTTAGTAGAGTAGCCAAAGTCCCAAAGTGTCTCCATTTGTAGATTGTTTACTTAACTGTAGACTGGTGAATTTCTAAAGTCTTTGACATCACTTTGTAACCCTTTCTAGCTGTATGTAAATGAACAATTCTTGATTGTAGATCCTCTGAAAGCTCTTTTTGATGAGGTATGGCTCACATAAGTATATTATTTTTGTGCTGAGCAAACTTAAAACTTTTGAGTGTTTTTTGTCAGTTGATGTAGGTCCAGTCCACACCTCCAAACTAGTTTTCTAAACTAGAAATTAGTTAACACCTGATTCCAATTAGCTTTTTTAAGGTTATTCAAAGAGTTCACATAGTTTTTCCACTAGTTATGTGAGGTTTTTATGGTTGTTATAAATAAAGGCGAGAAAGATCAGATTTTTTTTGTGTGTTATTACTTTCGTCCCATTATATTTGCTAATACTCTTGACTTAGATGAAGAACAAATCACATTTTATGACAAATTAATGCAGAAAAGCATGAAATTCCCAAAGGTTCACATACTTTGTCTGGCCACTGTATATTTGCACCCCGGTCTGTATATTCTATACTTTAAATTTAATCATCTCATATGAGAACTCATATTTGCATTACGTTTGGAGCTGGAGCTTAAAAGTGGTTAATTTAGTTAAGCATAGTAAGTGAAAAGGAGGACGATAAATACTGCCTGCAAAGGTTTCTATGGATTCGACGCTTGAGGTTTTGGTAGATGTATTTTTTAAGACAGAACCAGGCTAGCTTTTTTCTACTGTTTCCAGTCTTTATGCTAAGCTAATCTCCAGCTCCAACACACACACACACACACACACACACACACTTTTAAGAAACAAAAAGGCATAGTGAGGTAAAATAGGTCCACCAAAATACTTCAGATTTGATGACTATCTCAGACAAACAAGCTTTTTTCCCCCTTTGTCCTCTACCAAACAGGACAAACTGCAAACCCCGAGTAAGAGGGCATGGGAGGGCATCAGGAAGACCCACTCCCCCCCATCTTGGGTGAGGAAGGACCTGGAGACAGTGGCGGCCTCTCCTCTGGAGCTGCAGACAGTAGACTGGGAGAAGACCAGTGCCACCATTCCTCTGGTGGGCCAGGAGATCATGGACCTGCAGACGGAGGTGTGACCTGGAATCTGGCCTCACACCTACAATTCCCTTTCCCCCTCCTTTTCTCTCTCTCCTGTTCTCCCAGATGAACAAGCAGACCACACACACTGCCCTGCTCTGTACTTCTACTCAAAGCCTGGATGAAGCCCACTGCGAGACAGCGAGGGGGAAAGGATGGCGAGGACGTCACAATACCAGAAAATCAATATAACCAATTAAAGAGAGAAGAGGAACATGTTGTCTTTCTATGTTGTTTCATTTCATGTTTGGACTGTGTTTTTGTCAGCAAAATACTGGTCATCTTGTATATGGTCTCACTCAGGAGACAGGTTGCAAGTGTAGCTGGATCAGCTACTATATGTGCATCTTGTAATAAACTGCATAGCAAAGGTACTCATGCAACGTTTACCCCTGTATTAAGTGGTTCCCTTGTAATGATCATTATTATGTCCTTTTTTATTGCTTTCACTAAAAGTATTGTTGCCTCTGCTCTCTCTTTCTCTTGATGAACACTGATATTGTGTACGGCTCAAGATGCCTCTGGATTTATTTTCTTCTTTAACATCTCAAAAAGGGACAACAGGATGTTTGAGGAGGCAAACTGCAAAAAAAACATATACCTTTGAGCCCCTCAGTGCTGTTGTTCCACCCTACAACTCACTCCAATCACCAAAAACAATTTATTCTCCCTGATCCCAGTGGAACAAGGTCGCAGGGTGGAAGGGGGTAAGAAAGAAAAATCCAAGACGTCACCCAACTGGCCAAAATGGCAGGTTGCCTTCTTATTGACGGACACCTCAAAGACATGGGAGAATGGAGGCTTTGCTCTCAAATCAGCCCTCAACCTCAATGCCGCGCACAGAGGGGCAACATGGATGTCAGGCGTCCTGAAGGAGCCATGTTTAACACACACTGTTTGGGTCAGTTTCTTGATGTACAAGCAGGCTTGGTACAGAACAGTCGATGCAAAATAATAGAGAAAAAAAAGATGCGAAGAAGTGTGTGGAGTTTTGGGAGATGAGTAAATGACTAGATCTATAAATATATATAATATGATGATTAAGGATGATGATATACACAAGGCAGAGTTAGTGTAGGGGATGGTGGTTGCACACAGAGAAAGCACAAGGCTCATTTCGAGTCCTGATGTACAGCATTGTAATTATTTCAACAGAGTTCTACAGAATGGATTTTAGCTTCTAAATATCTTTCTTACTGTGCTTGGGGATAGTTGTTCTCATTATTATAAATATGAACATGATTATTCTGATACCGATCCTCCCATTGCCTTCCCCCTGTTCTTTCAGGGTACTGGACTATACGAGTGTTCTGTATCGCAGTGTAACAGTGTGTGTTTTGATATCACCGCCAGTCACTCCCTTCAAATCTGTATTTGTCAAAATCCTGACCGCCGAGCACTCACCTCCAAACCTCTGACCCCATAAACTGCACCCTAACCCTGCCATATACCCCCCTCCCACCTCCCTTCACTCCCCTTTTTATTTTACTGGGGTTGCCTCTTTGTTAATGTACAGTTTTCAGAGCACAAAATGAATGTGTCTTATTTCTAATAAAAGCATATCTATATAAGAAATCACCAGTCTTTTCGTCACATGTATTACACGTGGATTCAGCATAACACATGCTGTTAAAGAGGTGTGTTACTGAAGAGGAATGCATTACTGATTGGCTTAATTTGCAACAGGTCAGTATCATCATAATGAATTTGAAAAGCAATTTGAAATTCTGGTTTGAAATCGTGGACACGGCATCCCCTGGGCTAAAGAGGGGAGAGGCCCCTAATTGTTATTGGTGCAAATATTACATATTTATTAAAATGGTCCTCTTGGTAAGAACTTAACTATAGTTAACAAATAGCAACTGTGTTACTGTCATTGTGGAAAAAGGCTACTGTGTGATGACTAAACTACATAAATTAATTAATTACAAATAACATGATGACAATGTCACTTCTTGTTGCTATCTTTGGTTTTATTGAGAAGAAATTGTCATCTCAGAAAAACAGTGTATTCATCATATTTTTGCTTGACTAAACCAGATATTTTGTTCCTAACTATCTACAAGGGTCCAAGAAGAGTTGAAATACCTTTAGAATTTGGGCGTGTCAAAAATCGACCTAAATGGTCTTATTAGGGTACCTAAAGATTTAGCCCCGTGACTCAAATGAACGGCGTGAGCTGTGACATTGCACCAGAAATACAACTGGGAGTAAAATATGGAATAATCTGCTGATATAATAGCTATTGAAATGTTGTTTCGCAGAAAACAGTAACAGCCATGTAATCGGTTAATGCAAATGACTGAATGAAGCTCTGCCTTCACTGCACGGAAACAGATGGAATTACAAGACTGCCTACACTTCTTTCTATGATTAGAAATGGGTGTCTGTAAGTGTGTCTATAATGGCCTGAGAATTACTTAATGTCCCTCAACTGAAAACCAATCTGGACAACGGGCTGGTGGAAGCATGACAATAAAGGTTTAAGCTCTCATAAATTGTTAGGCAAATAAATGCCAGATGTCAATAATACATTGCTGACAGGGAGATTTAGTTTGCACAAGCAACACTATACAAGCATTTTGAGCAAATTACCTGAAGTAGGTGCAAAATATTTTAGTTGTTGACACAGAGATCTGCTTAGATTTGTTTGTGTAAGTTAATAAATGGAAGAAAGTGAGTCAGTTAAACCTTTAGCTAGTTCTCTACAAAAACTGCATTCTGATGAGAAAAGTGATAAATTATTTCTTGTTAGTCCCTTTAAGATTAACATTAAGATAAAATACTAAATCATGTAACTGTTTCATTATTGTTAGAGGTGTTAGTCAATAAAAAACGGATAAACATCTGACTGAAATAGTTTGTAACATATTTTAGTGACCACTGGGAAATTGGAAGAGAATCATCCAATATTACTATAATACCTATGGATACTGAGTTGTACCTGTATTACCTGTGAGCTGTATAGATAATATAAAGCTCTGTTTGTTTCTCTGGGGACATTTATGTGAATCATCCACATACTCTTTGTGTTTATAGAAAACTCAATCTAGTTACAATTGCTGTGTGTTCCCTAAGAAATGTATTTGTGGTTGTAATTATGGATGCTATTATGAATTATAGTAAACACAGTGAGGTACTGTATATGAAGGGAAAATCCTATTCAATTCACCTGAATACATCTCTACAGAATACATTTAACATTCACCCTTAGTCATTTTGCAGACACTTTTATCTAAGCAGAGATGTCAGAGTGACACAAATGAATGATGAGACAGTAGAGTCATCCAGTGGAAAGGACAGGAAAAGTTGTTGAAAGTTGAAATAATAAGAAAAACTGTTGAAATAATAGGAAAACAGATCAGAGCTGATAATAGAACCCGGGGATGTGCCACAGGTTTTTTTTTTTTAAAGGTTAAGGTTCACTTAACACTCATTTTGGATGACATAAAGCCCAGTATTGTATATCTTGCTCATAAAATAACACAAGCATCTAGCCTTTAGGGTACAACTCAGCATACATATACTGTAGCTAAACTATAAAATCAAACCCTATGCTACCAGTAATTCTCAGGCCTTCTTCAGGACTCCCATAGATGCCAGTATAAATGCACCTTTTTCAGGCATATGTTTATATTATATTTTTACAATAAAGCTCCATGTGATTGCCAAAGACATAATCATCATGGACCAACAGGCACATGACATCTATGCGGTTAGTAACAACATTGCTCTCCAGTACCACTAGCACTCCAGGGGCAGCCTGTCAAAAAACATATTACCATGTACATATTACCATTTGGCAACTTCTAGCAGCTACACTGAACATGGCTACTAAAGTATTTAGACCTTAAACGTTTGATAGGAGGAAGTTGGGGTGTGATGGGCAGCACAACATAACACAAGAGACCAGAGTTCAAGTCCAGCATAAAACCTCTCTCTTACTGTTAGTGTAATCCGTCACATAATGAATGTGAAGCTAAGTGAGCCAAACATTCACCATTTTTACTAATCATGACCATATTTATTTAGTGCCTAAACCTCACTGAGATGACTTTGCAGCGTTGTTGTCCATAATTTTCAATGCCGATCATTTTGGGGAGAAAGCAAGTGTTACACCATCTGCCATTTTAGTTCTATTGTATAAGAAAGCAGCTGCTGTAGTACTGTATGTAGTAGCTGGGTAACAAACGAGAGTTGGAACAAAAGACATATAGTGGTGCTAAGACTGGAGGACTTGTTGCCACAAAATATGCTTACCACAATTTTGTTGACAGACTTTTTTAAACAAACTCCAGTGTGTACTATACACAATTATGTATTCTAATTAACACAGCATTTGACCCTGCTCCGACTAAATTTGACAAAATAAATACATATGTAAATAAAACAGCCTTCAGAAAAACATCAACATGAAAGTGACTGTAGATGACTAACGATGTCATCTCAACTTTTTATTTGACACTTCTTAATCATCATCGCACCATTTATTCATGTGTAACTCTGCTGGGAAATTAAGGCAGTTTGACCTTTTGAGATTTCACAGCACTTTGTTTGGAACAGTTACGCCTGTCATGACGGCTGTGTCAAACACACCCACATATTCTCTTACCACTCATGAACTCCTGACTCATGGTGTAATAACTGCTTGAACTGCAATGACTTCACTTGGGCTTTTAGCACTTCAGAGGCTTATTTTTGGCTGTGGAGCCTTCAGTAGTGTGGTGATGTAGCATGAGGGAAGAGTGGCCTGTAACATCATTAGTATCCATCCAGACACATTAAATTAATTAGACAATCAACAGGCATTAGCCTCCACTTGTGCCTCATCCCACAAAGGCCTGACAATGACCATTAATGGCCTGACACTCATGACATTTCCTGACACTTGTGTCTGATCTCTTCAGCTAGTCGTTGTGTTTCTGGGGACTGTGGAGGAGTAAAAGCAGGACGCTGATGACCACCAGCAGTTGCCTGTTCTTCCAACACAGGCTGCTATCATCCTACTGCCAAATGAGCTCCGCAGAGTGCCATTAAGTGCTCTGTGTCTTTATCAACCTCTGCTATATGTGCTCCCTCCAGATCCTGGAAAAGTCTCATAACAAATACAGACACCCCCATGTGCCCATACAAAAACATATTTCAACATTAAGAATAAGTAAACAGAAACATCAGAGCATCACCATGTTTATTAAAGATGCTCTGTTGGTTTGATGTGAGCATACAGCTTTCAACCTTCAGAGCCCACGTGTGTTGTAATACTATCTGCTCACATAACCTTCCACTCTGGGACAGGCTACGATAAGGAATACTTTGACATGTTAGAGGCAAGCCATATTGTATTCTAATGTATCAACTAATATTGACATGTGATATTAATGAAGAGATGCCTTAATGTGCTTTAATAATCACAGTCTACTTACGCTTACCGTAGGCTAACACAGATGAAGGACTAAAATCCAGATGGCTGGAGATGCTTTTACTGCACAGCCAGGTGCTATATATATGTACATTATCAGTCATAGGCTTGTGTAGACAGTTATTTTGATCAAAACCGAGACATGTCACTTCTGACAATACACAGAAAAAATGCACATGGTTGTATCTCTTACTGGCCTCTAAATTACAGCATAATAAAGAGGCACAAAATACGCATTGGGAAGATCAAATGACTCGAATGTGGTTTTGTGGCTATATTTGAGCTAGAGTCAGTATCACAATGAATCCTCAAACATATCAAGGGAGTTTCTAGGTTTCTAAGCATCAAATGAAGGTAGAAATGTGTCTTCCTAAGTTTCTTTCATGACATTAAACTAGCGCCCGTGCTCAACTATTCTCACTGCAAATAATCAGCGGCAGAAAGCTTCAAGAAGCTTTGCAACAGAGCCCCAACTCTGAAAACTGAGTTGGAAACCAGTGGTTTGCTTAGTTTCCATATTGTCTTTCGAGCAACAAAGATAATGTAAGTTTGGGGTAAAATCCTAGGATGTCAGCATCGGATGATGGTTTTCCAAAATACTAACAGAGGTCACACCAAGTGCAGCTGTTCCTTCACCCTAAAAACACCTTTGAACATAAAGCCACCAAGACCATACTCGTTGTTGGTGTTTCTAACCTTTAACCTGACCTTTAGGAAGAGACCACCGATTGTTCTGATTCGGCACCTTTCCCAAAAATCGAGACCCACATGCTTGGAAAATGCTAGAAGGATCAATATGTATCAAGCCAGTGAATGAAGAGCTCTGCAAACTGTAAAAAGTTCACTAAATATGGTTTCTAAACACAATTTGAGTTCATCTCTTGCTCTAAATATCCTGTGGAGACGTTTCTGGAGCTCACAGTAACCATTATTTAAATATCCATTGACACTGTTTAGCTATTTAACAGAGAGCCTGATGGAACCAGTTCTCCCAAAAGTCTATGTTGATATTTATTCGACAGACACATTTCCGTCGCTATTAATTTGCCACATCTAAAAAACAAGCCTGCTGCAGCTGGACAGGGGACAGACAGTGAAAACAATGACTGGAGGCAGCATATTGCATGTTGAAGGAAGAATTAAATGAGCATAAGCCCCCTGGCTTTATGTCCTAGGTCATCTGTTAATTTTTCATGGGTGCCTCACTAATTCATGAGGACATCTGTTTTTGCAGCTTCCATTTTATAGGTCTCATGTTCAGCAGTTATGAGCGACTCCAGCTGCAAACTGTTTAGACAGAACTTCTGATGGAAGCTGAGGAAAACTAAGCGAAAACACAACAACACAGAGACATATGTTGGCATATTTTGGCCTGTTACTACAAGTTGCAAAACTAAAAGTTTACATCTAGCAAGTGCGCCCTTGAGACTGTCTCATTCAAAAGCCTATTAAAATGTACAAGAAAAGGCATAGTAATCATTGTACAAACAAAGCACCTATGTGCTGTACATTTAAAACCCAGCAACACGCTGAGGCAGAAGAACAAAACACCCAGACAGAAGAAAACAAATGTAGTATATGCTGTCCAAAGCACTGTTGACTTGGAGAACCTAAGTCAACAGTGTTGTCAACTTTAAGAAGGGAACTGGTGAAGTATCTCACAGCACCTTTGTCATTGTACTAGTGTTACAGCATTAGCAGACTAAAAGGGTGGATTTTTAGCGTATCCTATTACTTTTAATTGGTAGGACCAGTAACTGCACTCTGGAGATTCACAGCTCCAAGGCCGAGGATACAGGATAGAGAAAAGTACAAAGAGAGGGAGACAGAGAGGAGGAAGCGAGAGACAAATGACAAGCAATCGTAGCATTTGAATGGCTAGACGAGAGGATAGGAGGGGGGAAGAAAAGGGGAGCTCAGTGTGTGGATAGAGGTCCCCCAGCAGACTAACCTATAGCAGCATAATTAGACCTCATGTCTCTAAGGTTTATATGACCAAACAAAATAACCTCTGTCTTGTCTCAATTTAGGAGTAGAAAATTAGAGGACATCCAGGCCTTTCTGTTTTTTAAGCATGCTTGAAGTTTGATTAATTGATTAGTTTCTCATGGTTTCATAGATAAGTATAGCTGGTTATCATCTGCATAGCAATGGAAATTTATAAGCTGTGTTTCCTCACAATATGGCCGAAAAGTGAAAAGAGTGACTATAGAGTGAAAAGAATCGGCCCAAACACAGAGCCCTGTGGAACTTTTGTGTGTCTCTTCTAATGAGCCAAGGTTTTCTCCAAAACGTTTTCCAGTTGTCTATGTAGCCCACTTTGTTTGCAAGACACCACTTAGACAGCCAGTGGTTAGATGACGAAATGCGGTTAAACTATGGCAGCTGGAGTCCCTAACTTCACATTTCTGAATAAAGAGCTGCCAATGACCAGAGTAGGTTTCTTAGCGGGTATGTTGCTGAGTGGGGACAATTGGTTTGAAACGTGAACTTGTTTAACCTTAGTGGTGCAGCACCACCCTGAGGTAAAAAGCAGGGGTTGGTGTTTTTGGTGATTTACAAACTCAGGCAGCAATGTTTCATCACAATAATCATAAGGTAAACAGTACAAATACTCCAATCAATGTGTGCTTAAATGAACATGACTGTCCATACATAGCATTACAGCAAAAACTGAGCCTAATTAGCTTCTATTTTGTTGAACCCTTTAATAAGGAAGGAATTGTGGGGAGAACTAATGTATGTCCTTATTATCAACCATTATTTTAACCTCTGGGTCACAAAAGCTGTCCGATGTGAAACCAATTTAGATTTTCTGGCTCTTAATCTGAACTTACGCACAATTTCTCTATGTGAGTTCACACAAGGTTTTTGTGTTTTTTATTGGGACAGCTGAGAGATTGTCCCGCCTTAAAAATAAAATCAATGTAACAGAGTGGAAATAATCACATTTTGACATTGAACAGAATATTGCATAAGCTGTACACAGTATTGGCCCCATACTTATTGACACACACACACACCACACACACACACACACACACACACACACACACACAGATAAGTGGACACCCTTATCCATGTCCAAGCTGTCTGTGTGGCTGGGTTATTATAGCAGGATGAGATAAGGTGGTCAGACACAGGGATGCAGGCTTGTGATATAACAGCCTGTGCTTATCACTGCAATACTCTTAATGACAGTTCGAACTAGCAGCACACCTACTGCCACTTTGATATCACCAGCCACTGGAAGTCTCTAGACACAGCATAGTATGTACATGTGCTGTGAGGTTCTGCCTAGTAACACCAAATCAAATGTTGCTGTGTGAGGAGTGTGTATCAATGTGTGTGTGTGTGTGTGTGTGTGTGTGTGTGTGTGTGTGTGTGTTTTTGTGTGTGTGTGTTGGGATTCCCCTTCTTGTTTATCAATGTTAATAAGGGGGCCTAATATTGCAATGTAGAGACACTAACTGTGTTTACTCCACACAAGAAGACTAATTACTGTAAATCTAATCTGCAGGATAGGACCTATATCCAATTACATGAAAACAAAGGCTCCGTGCTTTTTGTGCTTTTTTTGTGCTATTCCTCAGTTGTGCATCAATGACCATATACACTATTAGCTCTCGCTCTGCTTTTTCCTTTATAGTATATCTGTGTATGTGCATTGTCTCCCCAGGCAGACTCCTGTGTAGTAACTTCATCTGTGTTCAGACAGAATCAATAAGATACAGATGAGAAAGAAAAAAAAAAAAAAAAGATACAGCTTCTGTCTTTGCAAATAGGATCCCGTTGACAATATCCTACCATCCATGAGATTCAAACTAAAGGAAATAATGAGAGAGGGAAATCAGCAAACATGTATTATAGACAGAGAGTGCAGTCCTGGGTCAAGCCATCACACAGGAAAACCATATCTGCTGTTACTACAGCACAGCAGCATCTGTACTGTATCTTCTCTGTACCTGGAATTTGACCTGAGTGTAAACAGCCAAAGAACACATGAAATACTGCCAATACTGATCTCATGGAAGCAGAATACTGTATGTACAACATGAGCAGTTAAAATGATCAACTCAAGACCAAAAGTGTTGTACAGGTTCTCCGGTCAAATTGTGGGTCGAAGCAAGATGATCATGACATTTGCTATTGTCTCTATGTCTAAGATGCCTAAGGGAAAATGTATAGTACTGTATAGTGCATTAGGGTCTGCGTGGGTGGGTGCTGTATGTTTTCTATGTGCTATGTGAAGAAGAAAGATGTCATTTGAGCTATCACTGTTACGGAAATATGTGGAAATGAATCAGTTCAGTTTTGGGTGCTGATTTCAGAAAACTTTGTTTAGTTTAACTCTGTTTCCAAATAATAAATAAATAAATAAATAAATAATGTCAGTGAAACACATCTGGAAAAAACTTGGGACAGGGTCAACAAAAGACAGAAAAAGACATTGATTGAACATCTTACGACTAATTACATTAACTGGCAAAAGGCTGCATAATATAATTAAAAGATTCAGAGGATCCAGAGAAATCTCTGTACACAAGGGACGTCGCTGAAACCCAGTATTGAATGGCTGTGATCTCTGGGCCACAGGCAGCATTGATTTAACAACAGACTCTGATTCTGTAGTGGAAATCACTGCATCGACTCAGGAACACCTCTGAAAATGATTCACAAAATATATGTTTAACCTCTATCATGCAAAGAAAAACATATAGACATGAAACATCCTAGAATTCCTCCGTGGTTTAAATCCTGAGGTATTATTTTGTGGTTCTTGAGAGTATATAGCCTAATGCAAAAATATGCTGGATCAGCATGTTAGCATGCTGACATTTTCTAATAACCACACTAAAGATGATGACAATGGCATTAGCTTTGCAGGTAATTGATTTAATTATGGAACCTATTTATCCTGAAGGATATTTGAATGTTTGAAGCAAATGTCATGGCAAACCATCCAATAAATGCAGAGACATGACACTCACAAGTCAGAGATTTACCAAAGTTCCCAGGATTGATTGGCTGTTTGATGGTACTGTAATCCATCTAATAGATGTTGACATAAGCAATTAAGTGAGGCAATTACACCCCTGGGTTTAATAAAATGTTTTAAACTTTCAAGCTGAACATTTCCGTATAGAGCAAAGTGATGAAGAGATCAGTGCAGTGCTGTTGCACATAACAAAAAGCACAACATAAATCCTGAGAGTGTAAAAGGCTGATTGGATCCAACTGCAGAGAACCACCAAACACAATATAGTTTCAATCTCAAACAAAACACAAAGGACATTATACTCTGAAAAATAATACTTGATGGGCAGCAACCCAAGTAAACTGGCCACAGTCAAAGGTCACCGAATTAACTACAAATTAAAACAACACAGAGTAGGATGGTGCTTGCACTGGCCTGTGCATTATTCAGGAGTCAGGATCTGAACCACCAAAGCATACACACACAGTGTGTCTAGCAGGTGAGGCAAATCAGACTTATAAGTAAAGACAGGCTGTGGGTCATTAGGCGCTACCAGCAGGAGTTTACCCACTAACACGAGTGTTGGGGAATACCCCGGGCAGCCCCAGTTTTAGCACTATGAATAGCAGCTGTGACAGAGAGTTTCTTTACTTGATTTGCCCTTTACTGGGGCTCCAGGTTTACAATGTCACCCAAAGAGTTTGTAATTTGGATCATGCAGATCAGCTGATGTGATTGGCTAGTTCAGGGAAAGGAGCTGTGTTTAGCTTTCCATTTTCAGCCCATTTTCATCCAATCCTTATTTTAACAAGCTCTGTGAGCCCTACATTTCTTTATATCGCTGTGAGATAGCTTTAGTTTTTTCAATTGAGTGATGTCTTCCAGTCTCCAGGTAAGTCAAAGTCACACAGCACAGGTCAAAAAACCGTAATACTTCATAGACCTGTGTGTGACAAAGGTAGAGCCCATGTTTAATGTCAGTGGGGGATTCTAGGTTGTGACTAGTCACATGAAACTTTTTTCCTTTTCACTCTACATACAGCCTAACCATTTCCTGGCTTCTTCACCTATCTTAAGGCAGAGTTTCTCCTATCACTCCAAGTAAAATGCATTCTAGAGATGGTTAGAAATGCATTCTGTTAAATGGTTTTCAAAGACAGACAGTTACGTGTCCATTTTTCAGAATAGTTTACCACATTAAAAGGTAATGGTGACACATAAGAGGCATGCTGTTTTTATGTACTGTAGGTGGTTATTTCCTCACTAAAGTTATGTAATAGGTGATGACGTCACGCCGCTGGGTTGCTATGGTGAGGACAAGCAGCTGGAGGGCAGGAAGTGATTTTTCTAAATTGAAAACACTGTCACAAACTTTCAAAATACTGGTGGTTTGTGTAGTTTAAGTTTGCTCAAACTGATCCATTTAGTGCTAGCAGCATTTTTACCTAACTTTTGAGAGTGGTTAATACACATTAACGTCAACATGGAGGGACTCCAGCATGACAGCATTGGGTGGATCCCCTGTACTGGTTTGTAAGGGGGCAGTATACTAAAGTACTGTGTACATAACTATCTACTGCCTACGTTTTATGCAGATCTTTCAATTCAACCAAAACATACTATGTGCTTTACTATGTATGTAAAGCACATAGTATGTGCTTTTCTCCATCTCATACATTTTGCTTTTCTCCTGTCCTCCAACTGAATTTCACATACCATAATAGACACGTGATTGCAAAGGACATATTAGCACTTGCAAGTCTGGCCACAGCACTGTGGTGTCATTAGTGATCATCATACATATACATAATATGCTTTATTCTTGAAACAGAATGTGGATTTGCACCCACCTTCCCATTGGCCATGTTTTGACTGCACACCAGTGACAGTAAAAGTCAGCTGTGGGAAAAAAAATGTGTTTTCGGTATGTTTTCCCCTTAACATCCAGGTATTTATGACATCAGTCGCTGTCAACAGCTGCTAAAACCTTCCAGTGATCCGACAAACAAACCCTGATTCACAGCCTGTCACTCCAGTGCTCAGACTGAGAAATGTTCCCAGGAGGGCCTGGACGGAAACCTTTCCACAATGATGTGTGTCTGCCCACATTCACATGATTAATGTTCCTGTCTGGAATAAACTGACACAAGCTCGCACACACGTACACCTACACACACACACACACACACACACACACACACACACATATGTACACACACCTTTAAAATGTTAAAACCTCTGGATGCATCAAAACAGATACTGCTTTTTTCAGTAACTTATGCTAATAGCAGAACAGAGTGTTCTTCTAAACACGCCTTGATTCCTTGAGTTAGGACTCCTCGTCTCACAGTGCAGCCCACTAAGAGTCCCACTATGCTGCAGCTGAAAGCCGAAGTTGCACAGCGCAGGCCTGCTCCACGGCCGGCTCTCTTGGATAACTTCTAATGGGCATCATTGCTTGCATAATTGGAAAACTCATTAAAAATAAATCAACAATAGTGCTTAGCTCTACAATCATAATAGCTCAGCCATCAGCTGCCTGTTCATTCGAGACACAATGGCTGCAGAAAAATAGAAAAGTTTACCCCACTTAAACAAAAAAAAGCATGTCACCATCATGACTAACGAGAGTTTCTCTTTAGTGGGGTATGTTCAGGAAATTACATTAGACTTGCATTTTGACCACACTGTACTGTCTGTCCTGAGAAACACTTGGAGGATTCCCCCTTGTTTTTCTTAGCCTACACAAATGGCTTTGCAATTGATTCGATCAAGGATGGATTAGAATTCATTCAAACTCACTTTTCGGTCATCACTTTTTATAGAGGGCAGAAGATTGCCCCTCAAGTGACTTACATTTAAAAACAAGATGTAAACCCTTTCACTAATTACCTGTCCACTCCACCAATATTGGATACGTTGCATACTGATGGGTTTGTGGAGGGGGTTAAAAGAGGGTTCAGCCTTAGAGAATGAGCTGTGCCAGAAAAGCTTTCATAGTAATAATGCTGATTAGAAATCACAAAAATGATATGATTCACTGGGCTTCTGTGCTGGCTGAGTGAAGATGACGCTTGTTCTACATAATGAGATCCAAACGACCCCTGGCTATTTCCAGCGCTCTTCTCAAACGGAGGTCTCGCACTTCTAAATACAACTGCTTCCATACAATACAGCTGTTGTACTTCAATATGTTTAGAAAAGATGCTAAAGACTCTGCTGAGAGCTGTGATGAAAAACACAAGTCCATATGCTGCTTCTCCAGCAACACGTTTTAATGACCAATATTAACTAATTGTAGTTACAGTCCCAGTGTAACCATGGCTCAGGGGAACCCATAACATATACGATGAAAGAAGAAAAACACTTGCAAAACGAGGGTAAAAGGGAGCCTCGGACAAAAGAAACAAAACAGAGGTGTAACCAGCTATTCATGGGCCAGATTTCAGCCTTCCCTGCTAACCTAATGATTATTAAAATAAACTATAGCAAAACAAAACTGAAAACATTACTGCCAGTAACTCCCAACGCAACTGATCATTTACACAAGATCAAGAACACTTCAGCACAATACACAATTTGTGCCTGCAATGTGACAAATTAATAAACTTTACTTGGGAGGGAAGATGCACCAGAAAGAACATAACATAACAGGCATCTATGTGGATGTCGTAATTAAGATTTGAGCAAAGGAGAAAGTTAGGTGATGGTAATGCAATTTATAGTGAGAAGGTGGGCATAGGAAAAAGCTTGGGTGGATGGTTGGCTCACAAAACAAAGGGGTAATACAGAGGAGATTGACCAAAGTCAGTGTCAAATGAGTTTTAGCTGAGTTTATGTTTCTGCTTAAACCACAATGTTTTTCTAACCCTAATCCTTTTGTTTTTGTTCCTAAACGCAACCATTTGTAGTTGTATATAACCAAACCATGATGGCCCTGCAATCATAACCAGGTATTTGACCTAATAGCTGGATAATAGCACACAGTGTGTGTCTTCATTTCAAGAATTATGATATGAGATGATAATTGTAGATGATGCAAGTTGTTGTGTCTGTTGTGAAGTTAAGCAATGGAGTGGATGTAGTCATTCTGTAGTCAGACTTAGGATAAAAACCAGAATGAAGGGGGAGCATCTTTTAGACTGACTAAATCTATTACATGAGATAAAAGTAGAGGACTGACTTACTGAGTTATCAAGATGGGATGAACACAAACAGAGGGTTATGTTGAATGTGGGGACATTAGTAAAGAGGGGTGTAGTTGAACACACTGTTGAGCCTTCTACACCAGATGTTGTGGGCCCAACTGAAGAGGGGTTCAAAGATATCTTCAGAGACACTAAGGATAGTGTATTTAACCTGTATAAGCAGACAGGATTTGTGAGATGCTGGTGTGTTTTGCATTCAACTGAGACAGTTCATCATGCTGAGTTCTTCCTTTAGATTCTGTTAATTATAGAAGAAACATGACGGGCACTACCGCCACGTATGGCCCCACCTCTAGCTTTAGCAACCGGTGCTGTCAATTTTGTGATTTCTCACTAGATGTGGCAATTTTAAATACCTCTTTGGCAAAAAAGAGACAAGTATAGTGGGCTTTTGGTCTGACTAAGTGCTTTTCCTTGAAGAGAGTGAGCACCCGGAAGGTGGTATGAACAAGTTGTAAATTTGCCCAAAAAACAATTACTCAAATCCAGGTAATCTACTGTATCTTTGGTTAAGTTAAATTCAAATCAATTAGAATTTATTTTACTTAAAATGAACATTGTTTCATTCCAGTGTTTGAATCCCACAGGATGTCTGTTTAGGATTCTGCTCGTCATCATCTGCGGCTTTGTTTATTATAAAACTAATTTATAATTCCTTTCAATTTGCTTTAAACACAGTATTTTGTTTTGTAAGGTAAGTCTGTTCTAAATGTTCCAATTTATTCTGTAGAAAGTGTCCTGTGGTATTAAAACAATACATAACTTTCTCTCACAACAATTTGAAGTACACTGTTTGAACAAGTGACATGAAAAATGTTTGACATCCAGCAAAGGAAAAGTGAACTAGAGGTCTGCTTGTAATCCTTTCGTGGAGAGAAAATGTCTGTTTTATAGCAAAATATTTTTACACTGTAATATATAAGTATATATTAAATAGTAAAGTATTTTGAAAGGGCATTGTACAAATGATTTAATCTTCTGCAAACATTTAAAAACTGAATGTGGCAGATGTTGTGGAAACTGTATTAGTTAAAAATAAGTGCAGTTCTCCCAGTAGCTGCTGATACAGTGGTTTCAAAACATATTCAGACAACTTCCCATCCAATTTGATTGGGCCTCAGAGGATCTGCCAGGAAGAATGGAATAAACTGTTCCAAATCCAGATGTCATAAGCTGCCAATGGGACTTCTATGCAATATTGAATTGAAAGCTTCAATACTTTTGTTAATGATAAATTTCAGTTCCTTGGCTATTACTACGTTTCTAAACTTTTGCTGGATAGTGTAGGGGTAAGATCACTGCCCTCCATGTGGGAGACTGAGGTTCAAATTCCACCTACCTCCAGTAGGGGTCCTTACGCATACTGTACCTGGTAAGTCACTTGAGATAAAAGTGTCTGCCAAAGGACTAACTGTAACTTTTTTGTCATTACAAGTTGTCATGGATCAAAGGCCAGAAATTGAATTTACAGTGTATCTAAATAAATCTAATTTATAACCGCAAAATGTGGAAAAACCAAAGGGCAGTTTCAAAATGTACCTTTCAAAATGTACCTTTTGAAACTGATTTAAAAGAACAGAGACTATTAAAATGAGTGATAGAGTGATGCTTGATGACTGTCAGATGTAGAAATAAACTGTAACTGTTTGCCAACATGTTTTCCATAATATACTGATAGGATGGCAATAATTCAGTGCCCCATTCTTTGTTACTAAACAGAACCAGGATTGATGTTGGATGTTGTAATCCTGGATAAGGTTACCTACTTTTGTCACTTCAAATATGATTAAGAAGATTAGTAATAATGGTTTAAATTATCTGCAATAGCTGTGCCTCTCGTGTTCAAAATACATTGTGAATATGCTAAACCAGACATTCATGTTACTCGTGACTGTGCTAACAAATGACGTTAAGTACAGTGAAGCTTAGTAAAATAACAAATTTATTGTAAGATTGCCGTCTACAGTAAACCTAAACCTGTGATGACTACTAGTATACCCATACCCCATACTTTTCTCATTTATCCATCCATCTCTGAGTATTTATGTGTGGACAAGGTTATAAAGTTACTTACAACCAAATAAAAAAAGATAGAATGTCATCCCTTGACTGTCAGATGTTTTTTTTAATGTGTCATTAGTCATATATGTTTAGGGAGAATTACTGATTCAGGAAACAATTGAATGGCTGGTCTCAGCTGTGCTTCTACATTCTTTTACCTTCCTGGAGTTAACGGTTTAATTTCTTGCTTGACACGTCCCAGATGTTTTCTTTCATTTATCAACCCCTTATACAATTCAATTCAATTCAAATTTATTTGTATAGTGCTAATTCACAACAGAAGTAATCTCAAGGCACTTTACGTTGTAAGGTTTAAGACCTTACAGCGTATAATTATACAAAAAAGATATAGAAAACCCAACAATGCCATTTGAGCAACCTTTAGGCAACAGTGGAGAGGAAAAACTCCCTTTAGAGGAAGAAACCTCCAGCAGAATCAGGCTAAGTGTGGGCGTCCATCTGCCTCGACCGGTTGGGGTGAGTGGAAAGAGAAGAGAGAAAAGAACAGCAGACAACAAAAACAACAACAAGCAGCAAGAACATTGGGCAGGTCAACTGGATTCTGCAGATAAATAGCTCCAGGGTACAGAAGGAGAGGGACACTGAGAGGAGGAAACACAACTACAGGAGAGAGAAGACACAAAGTTAATGACATGCAATGGTGGCATTTGAATGGATATAGGAGAAAAGAGAGAGGAGCTCAGTTTATCAGTAGAGGTCCCCCAGCAGACTAAGCCATATCAGCATAACTAAGAGATGGTTCAGAGTCACCTGATCCATCTCTAACTATAAGATTTATAAAAAAGGAAAGTTTTAAGTCTAGTCTTAAATGTGGAGAGGGTGTCTGCCTCCCGAACCTGAACTGGGAGCTGGTTCCACAGGAGAGGGGCTTGGTAGCTAAAGGCTCTGCCTCCCATTCTACATTTGGAAACTCTAGGAACCACAAGTAAACCTGCAGTCTGAGAACGTAGAGTTCTGCTTGGAAGATATGGAACTATGAGTTCTTTAAGATAAGATGGAGACTGATTATTAAGGGATTTATAAGTGAGGAGAAGAATTTTAAATTTAATTCTGGATTTTACAGGGAGCCAATGGAGAGGAGCTAACGTAGGTCAATGATTGACTGAATGAAAGCTATCAGATAGATAAGTTTTAAACGATTCTTGTGCTGTTCCTTTAATCCCAATAGCATGTTCCAGTCTGTAATAAAATGTTGTGATCTATAGTGTCGAATGCAGCACTAAGATCTAACAAGACAAATATAGAGAGTAGTCTACTGTCTGATGCTAACAGAAGATCGTTAGTGACCTTTACTGGTGCTGTTTTTGTACTATGATGTACTCTAAATCCTGACTGGAAATCTTCATATAAGTTATTTCTATGCAGGTGATCAGATAATTGCTTAGAAACTACCTTTTCACAAATTTTAAAGATAAAGGTCAGATTGGATATTGGTCTATAATTTACTAAAACCCCTGATACAAATTAAGACCTTTGCCTGCTGTTTTTCAGCTTGGGCTCCTTATTCTTCACAGTATGTTAATATAACATTGTAAATTGAATGTTTGCTATGCAAATTGAGGCTGGTTCTAAAATGTTCATCATTTAATTATGCAAAACAAAGATGAAAAAGATAAAAGTGAGATGAAAGATGTCTTGTGATTTCCTCTCTTTGACCAGCTCCTTTATAAGTAAAAATGAAAAATTGTGTTTCCCAACGAAATATAATTTTTTAGCTCTGATCTGAATGAGAAACCTAATTCTTAATTAAGTGCTTATATTTACCTAAGATAGGAAGAGATAGATACACAGAGAGCCAAGTGAGTAATAAGGCCTGAACTGAGGCATAATATGTAAAAGTCACATACATTAGATATTTATGTTTTATGTCTATTACCTCTCCAGCATGCTCAAAATCTTAATTAGCAGGTAAGTGGCTATATAAGTTACACGTGACAGCAGCTTGGGCCATCATTAGTCTTAATGGAGATGCTGAAATGAAGGAGGCTGTTTGTATTACTTATGTTGTGGGGGCATAAAAGTGTTAACATCCACATTATGTGGCCTTGGCTTCCTCTTGGGTACAAAGACACAAAGAAACGTTACCTCCTTCCTTCCTCACAATTCATGACACAAAGTGGAAGAGCATACAGTCACGAGTGATTTGCAACCTAATGACATAAACAATAGAGCAAAATATGAAATGATGATAAAATAATGAATTTTCTATCACATCTCTCATCCTTGATATAAGGTTTTTTAAGGTTAGTGAGTAGGGTTAGAATTTAGGATATGTCTTAAGGTAAATGCTCACACAGACTGTACCTGGTGCATTAGGCAGCTGGGTGTGCAGCTCAAAGGCAGCTTGACAGTAGTTGGAGAAAGGAACAGGTGTAATTATTTGCGTGTAATTATTCCAGGTTCCTCCTATAGCCCAGAAGCATTCAGCTATAATAAAGTGAAAACTCTAAATTGCTCTGCATGCAAGAGTGTTCGTGCAGGAACAGATGCTGGCCCCTGTTGATCCCTCCCATTTGTTTAGCTGGTTTAATTGTTTGAACCAACTTCTTGGTTCTTTTTACCTCATGTTTACTGCGGTGCACTTGAGTTAACCCTGAACAACAACAACAACAACATTATGTGGCTTTCTGTACACTCTCCAGTGGCCATGTTTAAATCATAGTTTGTGCCTATTATTTGCAAGGCCATTACACTAGAGCCCCAGAAACCTGTAGACAGTGGCCTACAGTCGTCGATGCTGCAGTTCATGGTGTTACATTGCATTGCAGTTTGTTAATACTGTAAAGGTTTAGTTCTTTAGGAAGTGCAATGCCCACACGCTGACAAGGTAATAATAGGCTTCAATGGCACCTTATCCAGGCATAACTAGTTTTCAGTTTAGAATTCTAAAGCTGTCTGGTAAGCAATCTTAGCCAATAACAGTAGTTGAGGTAAGTACATTTCATCAAGTGGTAGATGGAAATGATTTAGCCGACATGTATTGTCTAGCAGCTGTCCAACCACAAAGGAGATCAATAAAAAGTATGTAATATCCTGACTGGATAATTGCACTGATGGAAAGCAGGTGAGCATGGGTGGAGCAAAAAAACAAAGACATGCAGGTGGGAGTGGCAGGATATAAAATGAGACAGAGTCAAGAATGTGAGAAAGGAGGAAGTAAACAAGTCAGTGGACACTGCAATGAGATGTGAATCATGATATACTGTATGTACAATAATGCATCAAAATATATTTCCACTAGAAACCCACAGAAAGAATGCTGCTACTTTTCCTTTATTTGACAAGTCAAGTCAAGGTACCTTTCAAATACGAAAGCCAAGTAAGCTGGGTGGACAAGTATTGGATGATGCACAGGCTAAAGGTCTATACAGTACATGTTGACAATTGTTCTATTAAAAAAACAGCTCAGTGACTGAAGAAAACAGAGAATGCTCTTACACATAACATCACACCAACATACAGGACAGTCTGCCAATATCATTAAAAGAAGAATTGACTAGATGCTAGATATTGGAAGCCTGTCTGCTGGGTTGAACCTAAACCTAACTACTTCAACAACAAAACTTTAAATGGACCATGTGAGACTTTCATTTTACAGCAATTTTCTAGACCTTGAAACAATCCCAACTAACACTGGTGATTCTCAACACATTATTACCTCTGATATCGGCGTGCTGTAGATAACTCTGCTGCATTGATTGTGAGCCCCTTCCTTTAACCTGCCACAAAACCCATACAGAGTGTGTTGGGAGATCAATGACAACTGTGGCAGGGCCCTGCCCCGGGAGCTCTGTAGGGGTCAATACTGATGTGGGTGGTTGGTAGAGGATAATCTCTCAGTTTCCCCCATGGCACACGTGGGTGTGTGTGTGTGCGTGTAGCAGTAACTGGCTGATCGGATTCAGTCAGTCAGTTACGGGGTAGCTAGATCGTCACTGTGAATATTCCCCATGGCTGTATCAGTGCAGCTTTATGTCGGGGTGATGGAAATGCAGTGATGAACATCCATTAGATCCAGTGTCAGGTGTACATCTGCAATGCAGTTTCTGCGTTCTGATATAGAAACAACCTCACATCTCCTCCTTTTTTTTATACCTAATCAAGGCTGTTACGGTTGGTTAAAAGATGCCTTTATGCATTGAGCATGAGCTGGAGCATGCATGGCTAGCAGGCTAACATCAGCATTAGACAGTTTGAAAATCAAAGGCAGATTAAGTAAACATTTTTCTGTTTATCCATGTCCTTGTTTTCACTACAATTTTGCCTCTAATGTTTCTTCGTGCTGGAGGTTGGTGGTCTCACCACCTCACCCTGAAATAAACTGGATATTGTTGACTATTGATATTTAGTCAAAGTTAAAATAATTAGTAAGCTTAGTTCACAACAAGAATCAGACGTCTCACCACCTTTGAGAGCTATCAGCATTTGATTAAAGGACAGTTTAATCTGTTTCAGGAGCCGCTCATCCTGTTCTACACTACAATCATCAAATTTATTCTCTGCACATTCAATAATGTCTGAGTTGGCCAACAAACATGACAAGAACTAACTTAAACAACTAGCACTACAGATAACATCACTAGTGCTAACCTATGAAGTTCCGATTCCTCCCATCTGGTAGGCACAACAGAATACTGTACACAAAAAACACTTTTTTGTATTTCAGCCATACTGACAGCATGATTATAAAAATAGCAACATGTAAAAAGTATAGTCAGTATACCACTTTGGTCCAGACTGAAATTCTCAGAAACTACTTTATGGATTACTACAACTTTTACTGACATTGAAATGATAATAACATTTTGGACTAATATATTAATACACCATAACTGTCTGGGAGATTTTTGTTAGAAGTGCCTAAGATAAATGTTACCAAAAAATTGATCTTTATGAATCTTTGGTCCAACTGACTCTGGAATCGAGGTATAATTTTGAGGTGTTCACACACACACACACACACACACACACACACACACACACACACATCCAAATTAACTGGCAGAATCTCTAAAATTTGAAGCCATGCCTCCAGTGTCAGGATTCAGGCCTCAGGCGTCATACCTGCCTGTTTGGACGTTTTTGTCTCCCCCTTCTGTTTCTGTTTTCTCCCTTTCTGCACCTCCACCTCCACTCAACCCATAGACTCCTAATTGACTAATTAATTTCACCTGTGTTCCCCTTTTGTTTTATAAGCTTCCCTCAGTCCTTTGTTCTCGGCTAGTTCGTCTTGTCATACCGTGTCATGTCATGTTGTATAGTGTCCTCCGCATCCTCAGCAACTCTGGTTCGTCCGTCAGGTTCCTCTTTTGTTTGTTGGACTGTTTCCCCACATGTGAGTTTTGTTTTGTCACTTTGTATTTTTGGTTTTGGTGTTTGCTCCTGTGTTGCCTTGCCCTCGGCAGTAGTTTTCTTTTGTTACTTTGTATTTTTTAGTCTGTCGGTTTTGTGCTGTGTAGTCCTGTGTTAAGTTAGTCGGTTATTGGTGTGTCTAGTTAATTTTTTGCTTGCATTACTGCATTGATTTCAGTTGATACTTGGTTCGTCTGTTCCTGGTTTTTGTTAGTTCTTATCCACCGTGGTTTTGGGTCTTTTTATGTTGTTACTTTGTGTGTGTTAGCTCCCTGTGTCCCTGCCAATTTGTTTAAATAAATATTTCCTTTGGTACCTACCTGTTTGGTCCGTGTCTGTCCCGTTCCCTCACAGATCCCTCACATCCAGTTTATCTGCAGTTCTTGTTGTGGTGTGTGAAAGTCGCTCACGACCTCCGGCTTCAACGGGAACACGTGGAAGGTAGGGTGGACCCTGAGTGACCTGGGAAGGCGCAATCTAACAGCCACAGGGTTTACCACCTTGGCAACAGGAAAAGGACCAATAAACCGGGGGGCCAGCTTTTTACAGTCCACTCGCAGAGGGATGTCCGTAGAGGAGAGCCACAGCCGCTGACCGACCCGGTAAGTAGGGGCAGCCCATCTGCGCCTGTCGGCCGCTGCCTTGTAGCACAGTGTGCTACTGCACAGTGTGCAGTAGGGAAGCCCAGGCCCTCCGCCATGCCAGGTGACAGTGTCGAACAGATGCCCTAGCTGACGGGACAGAGGAATCCCCCTCCTGGGATTTAAACAATGGCGGCTGGTAACCGTATACCACCTGGAACGGCGTCAACCCTGTGGCAGAATAAGGCAAGGAGTTATGAGCATATTCAACCCAGACTACATTCACTGACCAGGATGTCGGGTCCCGGGAACACAGAAGTCAGAGACCGGTCTCCAACTCCTAATTGATGCGCTCGGTCTGACCATTGGACTGGGGATGAAAACCAGAGGACAAGCTGACAGAGATCCCCAACCCAATCCCCAGGTGGTGAAACTCCGTCCAAAACCGGGCCGTGAACTGTGGACCCCTGTCAGAAACGATATCCCAGGGGAGACCATGGATACGAAAGACATGCAGTATGCAGTAATGTAGTATTGGAGCTCCGCAGGAGAGATGCCGAGAGAAAAAGGTGCAGGGGTGTATCCTGCTGTCGCTTTCGACCCTCTGGGACAGCACCGCACCCACCCCCCAGTCAGAGGCATCCACTTCCACAATAAATTGCCTACTTGGGTCAGGCATGGTGAGGATGGGAGCTAAAATGAAACGCTCCTTTAGGTGCTGGAAGGCCGCCTCTGCCTCAGGAGGCCACGAGAGGTGGAGGTGAGAGCGTGCAGTGGGCTGGCGATGGTGCTGTAATTCCGAATGAATTTCCAATAGAAGTTGGCAAACCCCAAAAAACGTTGCAGCACTTTACGGGTTTCTGGTGTGGGCTAGTTCTTTACAGCTGAAACCTTTTTTGGATCCATCTGGATATGACCTTTAGAAACAATGAACCCCAGAAAAGAGACAGATTGTTCATGGAACTCACATTTCTCAGCCTTTACATAGAGTTGGTTCTGCAGAAGTCTCTGCAATACTGCCCACATGTGCTTCACATGTTCGGTTTCAGACTGGGAGAAGATGAGTATGTCATCAAGGTATACAAAGACAAACTTAATCAGCATGTCTCCTAGAACATCATTAACCAAGTTCTGAAACACAGCGGGAGCATTAGTGAGACCGAATGGCATTACCAGGTATTCAAAGTGCCCCACCGGGGTGTTGAAGGCCGTCTTCCACTCGTCTCCTTCCCTGATGCGAACCAGGTGATAGGCATTCCGCAGGTCGAGCTTAGTAAACATGGTCGAGTCCTGTAACAACTCAAAAGCAGAGGAGATTAGTGGAAGCGGGTAGTGGTTCTTGGTGGTGATGGTGATCTGATTCAGGCCCCTGAAATCTATGCATGGCCGGAGACCCCCATCCTTTTTCCCCACAAAAAAGAAATCTGCTCCTGCTGGGGATGATGATGGTCTGATCAGTCTGGCTGCTAAGGCCTCGTCGATGTATTGTTGCATGGCAGTGCATTCTGGTGCAGACAGAGAGTACAGATGACCACGGGGTGGAGAAGTGCCCGGAAATAGTTCAATAACACAGTCGTAGGGCCTATGAGGTGGTAGAGAGGTGGCCTTCACCTTATTAAAGACCTCCTTCAAATCAAGATGTACCTTGGGAACTGCCGATAGATCTGGAAACTCCTCCCCCCTGGCTTCCTTGTCCCGTTCAGGCACTGTGGGGGCAGCTTGAAGACAACTGGTAAGACAGGAGGACCCCCATCCCAGGATCCTCCCTGCGGACCAGTCAACATGTGGTCTGTGCTTGATTAACCAGGGGGCTCCTAAAACCAGAGGCAGATGATGATTACATTTTGGACTAATATGATGATGAATACTCATTTCGGCCGCTTGTATCCGCGATCTTGTCCTTTCGGTCATGACCTAAAGCTCATGACCATAGGTGAGGGTAGGAACGTAGACTGACCGATAAATCGAGAGCTTTGCCTTTCGGCTCAGCTCCTTTTTCACCACGACGGACCGGTACACCGACCGCATTACTGCTGCCGATGCACCAATCCGTCTGTCAATCTCACGCTCCCTTTTTCCCTCACTCGTGAACAAGACCCCAAGATACTTAAACTCCTCCACTTGAGGGAGGATCTCCCCCCCAACCTGGAGTGTGCAAGCCACCTTTTTCCGGTTGAGAACCATGGCCATGGACTTGGAGGTGCTGATTCTCATCCCAGCCCCTTCACACTCGACTGCAAACCGCCCCAGTGCCTGCTGGAGGTCCCTGATGAGGCCAACAGGACAACATCTGCAAAAAGTAGAGATGAAATCCTGTGATCCCCAAACCGGATTCCCTCCGACCCCTGGCTGCGCCTAGAAATCCTGTCCATAAAAATAATGAACAGGATCGGTGACAAAGGGCAGCCCTGTCGGAGTCCAACATGCACCGGGATCAAGTCTGACTTACTACCGGCAATGCGAGCCAAGCTCCTACTCCGGTCATACAAGGACCGAATGGCCATTAACAAAGGGTCGCGAATCCCGTATTCCCGAAGTACCCCCCACAGGATGCCATGAGGGACACGGTCAAACGTCTTCTCCAAGTCCACAAAACACATGTAGACTGGATGGGCAAACTCCCATGAACCCTCGAGCACCCTAGCAAGAGTATGGAGCTGGTCCAGTGTTCCACGGCCAGGACGAAAACCGCATTGTTCCTCCTGGATCCGAGGTTCGACTAGCGACCTAATTCTCCTCTCCAGCACTCGGGAAATGACTTTCCCAGGGAGGCTGAGGAGTGTGATCCCCCTATAGTTGGAACACACCCTCCGGTCCCCCTTTTTAAAAAGAGGAACCACCACCCACGGTCTGCCAGTCCAGAGGTACTGTCCCTGATGTTCGCGCGATGCTGCAAAGGCGTGTCAACCAAGACAGCCCTACAACATCCAGAGACTTAAGGTACTCAGGGCGAATTTCATCCACCCCTGTTGCCTTGCCACCGAGGAGCTTACTGACTACCTCTGTGACTTCGACCAGGGAAATGGACGAGTCAGCCTCTGAGTCCCCAGCCTCTGCTTCCTCAACAGAAGGTGTGTCGACGGGGTTGAGGAGATCCTCAAAGTATTCCTTCCACCGTCCTACAATGTCCCCAGTCGAAGTCAGCAGCTCCCCACCTCCACTGTAAACAGTGTTGGCAGGAAACTGCTTTCCCCTTCTGAGGCGCCGAACGGTTTGCCAGAATTTCCATGAGGCAGACCAATAGTCCTCCTCCATGGCCTCGCCAAACTTCTCCCAGGTGCGAGTTTTTGCCTCTGCGACCGCGCGGGCTGCGGCACGTTCGGCCTGCTGATACCCATCAGCTGCTACAGGAGTCCCACAGGCCAACCAGGCCTGATAAGACTCCTTCTTCAGCTTGACGGCTTCCCTTACTTCCGGTGTCCACCACCGGGTTCGGGGGAGACCCTACGGCCACAGCTCCGAACAGCCGCATTGACAGTGGAGGTGGAAAACACGGTCCACTCGGACTCAATGTCTCCAGGCTCCCTCGGGACCTGATTGTAGCTCTCCCAGAGGTGGAAGTTGAAGACCTCTCTGACAGAGGGTTCCACCAGACGTTCCCAACAGACCCTCACAATACGTTTGGGTCTGCCAGGTCTATCCAGCTCCCTCCTCCGCCATCGGATCCAACTCACCACCAGGTGGTGATCAGTTGACAGCTCAGCCCCTCTCTTCACCCGAGTGTCCAAGACATATGGTCGGAGGTCAGATGACACAACCACAAAGTCGATCATAGACCTCCGACCTAGGGTGTCCTGGTGCCACGTGCACTGATGGACACCCTTATGCTTGAACATGGTGTTTGTTATGGACAAACTGTGACTAGCACAGAAGTCCAATAACAAAACACCACTCGGGTTCAGATCAGGGAGGCCGTACCTCCCAATCACGCCCCTCCAGGTATCACTGTCATAGCCCACGTGGGCGTTGAAATCCCCCAGTAGGACGACAGAGTCCCCAGTCGGAGCACCTTCCAGTACCCCTTCCAGAGACCCTATGAAAGCCGGGTACTCTACACTGCTATTTGGCCCGTAGGCACAAACAACGGTGAGAGACCTATCCCTTACCCGAAGGCGCAGGGAAACTCTCTCGTCCACCGGGGAAAACTCCAACACATGGCAGCTGATCTGGGGGGGCTATAAGCAAGCCCACCCTTGCCCGCCGCCTCTCACCATGGGCAACTCCAGAGTAGAAGAGAGTCCAACCTCTCTCAAGGAGTTGTGTTCTAGAGCCCAGACTATGTGTGGAAATGAGCACGACTATCTCTAGCCGGTACTGCTCAACCTCCAGCACAAGTTCAGGCTCCTTTCCACCCAGTGAGGTGACATTCCATGTCCCAATCGCCAGGTTCCTTGTCCAGGGGCGTCCAGGAGATCCACACTGCACCGGCCCCTTATGCTCCTTCCTGCGGGTGGTGGGCCTACAGGAAGTCGTTCCCACGTCGCTCCTTCGGGCTGAGTCCGGCTGGGCCCCGTGGGAGAGATCCCGGCCACCAAGCGCTCGCCTACGTGCCCCAACCCCGGGCCTGGCTCCAGGGTGGGGCCCCGGTGACGCCGATCCGGGCGATGTAACAGTCCTTGATTTAATTTTCTTCATAAGGGGTGCCGCTAGCTCATCTTTGATTTTTTTTTTTTAACCCTTTGTAAAACAAGGTGAACAAGGCCGAATCATTCCAATCACAACGGGCTGCCAGGGTTCTAAACTCTATGGCAAACTCTGCTACTGGTCTAGAACCCTGTCGGGCGTCAACCAGCTGATTAGCAGCCTCTTTATCTGGTTTGGTGGGATCAAATACCTTAATAAGCTCCTCAGAGAATCTCCTGTACGAGGAACAGATGGGAGAAGACCGGGCCCATTCAGCAGTGGCCCATGCCCGTGCTGGTCCAGTGAGGAGGGAAATCACGAAGCCCACCTTAGCCTGTTCAGAGACAAAAACTGAAGGCTGAAACTGAAAATAAATGGCACATTGAGTTAAGAAAGGTCTACACCTGTCAGGATCACCAGCGTAATGTTCTGGTCTACTTAGCACTAGTTCTCGTGATGGAGTTGACACAGGAGGCGGAGAGAGGGTTGGTGGAGGGGGCTATTGCCTTTCTCTGGTGGATAGCTGTCGATACTTCTCACCGATTCCCTGAATGGCGGTGGTCAGGGTTTCCAGACGTCCCTCTAGTTCATTTAAAGCCTGCTCTACGGATGCCTTCCAAACCCGGTCTCCAGAGTTGGTATTTCGGCCAGATAGTTCTGTCGTGGTGTGGTGTGCCCGCTCCATGAGGCCAGGAAATGGAGGCAAAATTGAAGTGAAAGAATAAGTTTATTACAGGAATATACTGCAAAGGGGGGCTGGGAGCCAGGTAATCCGGGGTCTCACAGGTGAGCAGGTTGGTAGAAAAGGAGATGAAGCTCTGATGGACGCTCCCAGTGCGTAGTTGGCTGCCGCCGAGTGACTGTGGCAGGCGGAACTACAAAGATGGCCGCGGGCAGCTGGAAGTCCGGTTGAGGTCGGAGGTTGGTGATTCACTTCCGGTATTAGTAACAGTGACAAAAACACACTGAGAAATAAAGGCTGAGCCCAGCCCTCCTGGTAGCACACTCTTAGTGAGTCTGTAATCCTCAACTCAAGTCGCGGGGCCAGTCTAAGGTCCGATTACCAATAAGCGCGTTAACAAGTCTGTGACACAAAGCGAGGTGGACATCCAGTCCAGGGTCAGTCATCACACATCGGAAAGTTATCACACCAAAAACACAATCCTAGAAGCCGTAGTCGTAAAGCAATCCGAATCCAGATAACCAGGGAAATCCACAGAGAAAGACAGAGCCACAGGGAGGGTAGACGGAGTGGAGGAGGGGAAGAAGGACAGGAGCATATCCACACGGAGTCCTCAGGGGAGAAACAGGCAGAAAGAGACACAAAACTCACGGATCAGAGTAGGGTCAGGCAGAGGCGTGGTCCGAAACAGGCGAGGTCAAATACAGGTAATCCGAATCAGAAGAGTCGCTGGATAGTTAACAATGGTAGTGGGAAAGACTATCTGACGGGGAAAACGCACCTCAGGACCTGCTTCAGAGCTAACTTCCAGAATGGGGAGTGGCCGGGCAGAATATCTGGAGCAGATGACTAATGGTGAGGTGAATATTTTGTAGTAGAGAGTGCTGATACGAAATTGTGGTAGAGAACTGGAGAGACTGGGAAGATCTGAGAACAGGTAATAAACACACAAATCCGTAATCACAGTAGTCAGGTCTATAAAACAGTTCATAATAATCAGAATCAGGATATTTATTGTCATCATACAGAAGTACAATGAAATTGTGTGAACATAACCAGAAACACACACACAGCCAGGGAAACATAGGCTGATCAAAAGGTCCAAAGGCAAGGCAAAACTAGTCACAGAGCGACTTACAAAACCAGGGGCCAGGCAGATAATCAAGGTCCAACCTGAAAGTCCAGCCAGATTACAGATATTTAGGCAAAACAAAAACAATGGCTGGAGAGAGGCATGGGTCAACATGGCACAATCTGGCAAATGCTGGAGGACTGCAGAGCTGTTTATGCAGGGAGGAGGAACGGATGCAACTGATCGTTGTGGTTATCGGAAGGGAAACCAGGAGGGAAAAAGAGGGAGTCAATCAAACCAAACATGTTCAGAGCAGGAAGCCAGGCTGGAGAGTAGCAGCAACTAGGTGTGTATGGGTATGTGAACAGAAGCAGAGCAGCAGGGGTGTAGTCAGGTGAGTATGAGTGTTAGTCTGTGTGAGTTGGAACAGAGAAATAAATAATACTGGAGCAAAACCAGGAAGGAATCATGCCATAAAGAAATGTATGATTAATATAATTTATCTGTTTATCATGACTGCCCTCTGACCCCTTCATGCAAAGTGCATCAGAAGATACTAGCAAGTTAAGTCTTTCTCAGTTTTTCTCTGTTGCGTAGCTGGCTGGTTTTGGTGTCTGTCAAGCTTAGAAGAGCACCCTCTGCCCACAAAACCTCTCCCCGTTGTGTATGATAAGCATGAAACAGAAATGTCTATTGGGTCTAATGCAAGTGCCTTTAATAACTTGTACCTGCACATTGCACACAGTTGCTGTATGTTACCCTTCTCCAAGCTCAGGTATTCACTGAGATACACATGGAAAAGAACACTGGTTCACTACTGAAAAAGAAAAAAAAAAACATTGCACTTGACAGTGACAGAACATTCACTAAATATGATAATAGCAGGCCTGAAGTTAGAGATTACATGCATTGTCCACACTATTAATCTCTCCTTGCAAAAAGTCACTCAAGTTAAGTGTGCTGTATGGCTGCTGGCCCAGGTGAAGAGAACTGTTTATCATGAAACTGATGGAGCTTCTCAAAGTGGTAGGAGCCCTTCCATGTGAGGAGGAAAACCTCACTTCAGTGGATTTCTCAGTCCAGGCAAAAGAAAAAAATAAATAAAAAAATGTTTCTCCTACTGAGGGAGACCACCGAAAAAAAGACAAAACAAAAGCTAAGAATAAAAAGAAGTTAAAGAAGTAACAATTTTAATTCAATAGAGATTTCTAACTATTTACAGGTACAGACAAAATGGTTGGTACCTTTCTGTTAAAGACAGAAAAACCCACAATGGTCGCTAAAATAACTTGAAACTGACAAAATTGATAATAATATTTTCTTGCACAACATTTTGCTGCAATCAAGCAATTTCTGTAACTGTCAATAAGACTTCTGCACCTGTCGATGGGTATTTTGGCCGGACTGCAAGTTTCAGCTTTCTCCACAGATTCAATATGACTTAGATCAGGACTCATAGAAGGCCGCTTCAGAATAGTCCAATGATTTGTTCTTAGGTGTTGTTAGTGTGTGTTTGGGTAATTTGTTACAGTTCCTCCCTTTACCCCTGTCTGTGGGTTTTGTTTTGTTTTGTTTTGTTTTGTTTTGTGTCTCACTCTCCTGCCGCACCCATACATGGACTTCCTCCACTCTCCACTCTCACTTACCGGACTAATTACTGACTTGTTTCACCCTTTGTTTGATAAGCACCCCTCAGACTTCTGTTGTGTGCTGGTTTGTTGCTCATTGTTCACACTACTCTGCTCATGTTCATGTCTTGTTTGCGCTTTATCCTCCACCATTCTGGTCAGTCTGTTTGTTCGTTCGTTTGTCAGGACCCTCTCTGTCTTTGTTTGTAGGTTTGAATTGTTTTGTCTGCGTTTATGCAGCGTTTTTAGTTGATACGTTGTGTATTCTCCGTGCCTGTTTAGTTTTCCCCGTATTCCCCATTTTGGACCGGGAGTTATAATAAACCTTATTTTTTGTTGGTACTTGTTAGTCCCGTCCGTCTGTCCTGTTTGTAACATAATTATCCTGTTGGAGGACCATGACCTGTGACTGAGACTAAGCTCTCTGACACTGGGCAGCATGTTTTGCTCCAGAATGCTTTGATAGTCTTGAGATTTCATTGTACCCTGCACAGATCTAAACAGCCCCAGAACATAACCAAGCCTCCTCCATGTATCAAGGAGGTTGGCTAGACTCGTGTAGACCTTAAAACTCTGAATAATATATGCAACTGTAGTCACAGGAACATCAAGCTGCTTGGAGAAGGTCTTATTCACTTTATCTTTAACAAGTTGTTTATGTTTATTTTACCTTAGCTTTCTGTGGTCCATGTTGAGTGTGGTACACACCACCTACAATCTATCACCTGATCGATTGTACACGAAGGCACTAATGATACAACACAACAGCAATTGGAACAGAAAAGGCAAATTTAACCTTCATATTATGTTAAGGGTCAATTTAACCCATTTCAGTTTTTTTGTTGACCAAAGTACTGTTTATCCTTTTTTTATCTTCATGAAATTTTATGACTTTTCCTCATCTGGGGTCATGAAATGGTTTGTAAAAGATGGACACTCTAATGTGTCCTGGAATGTCTGTGCACAGTTTGTATACAAAGGTGATGTTGCGGGTCATTTTGACCCGGACACTTTTTATGTGGGTAAAAACTTGGTCAGATCCAAAATGAACATGTCTCTCTGATGTACTTAGTTTTGAATAGCCTCTGAATAACCATTCAGAGCCACAGACCCAGGTATGTGTACAGGACAAGCTTTCTTGCCTTTGTCCTCGTCATGTTCTCATGTCATGTCTTTGAGAAGCACACCAAAAATGAGCTCCAGAAGGTTTACAGCTGAAGAAGTTTTATCATTGATTTTTAACTGGGATAGTGGTGAAGATGAAGAAATGTCAGAGACAGAGGATTGTTCAGAGCCAGAGGACAATGTTATTGATGATCCTGACTGCCAATTTTCCTACGATAAGGAGGATTCAGAGGAGGAGTCTGCTGCCATCTCTACATTAGACAAAAACCAAGGACTGCAGCAAACATCATCCATGGAGGGAACATGAACATCTAAAGATGGCAATATAAAATGGTCAACATCACCACACCTAAGCCAAGGCAGACTGTCATCTTCCATTGTCATCAAAATGACTCCTGGTCTTACAAGATTTGCCGACACACTAGTTGATGATATTCAATCCGTGTTTCATATCTTCAGCTCCCTACCAATAGAGAAGATTATACTTGCCATGACTAACTTGGAGGGAAGGTGTGTATTTCAAGAGAAATGGAAGCCACTGGATCAGACTGACTTGCATGCTTATTTCGAAATTCTAGTGTCAGCTGGAGTTTACAGGTCAAAAGCAACTGAGAAGCAACTGCAAGTCTGTGGAATGAAGCGAATGGAAGGCCAATATTTTCCAATTATAATTATGTAATTGGAAAAGTCAAGTTCGTGCCATACATCCAATCTGCAATAGATCCAAAGAAACAGAAGAGATGCCAGGTCTGTCCCTCCAGAAAGGACAGTAAAACAAGCACATCTTGTGTGAAATGCAAGAATTACATCTGCAGAAAGCACACAGTTACATTATGTCCATCATGTGGACAACATTGAAAATGTTGAACACTGAAAATCTAAAACTAAACAAAATAGTTGTTACAAAAATTGTTCTGGAATTTCAAATTGTGTTGTATGTCAGTTTTTAAAATGTTTATCCAGTTGTTTAAGCACAGTTTATTGACAGTTCTGAGTGGATTTACACAGTGCGGGTCAAAATTACCCGCAACATCACCAATGTCATTTTTTTTCAACATAATATAAGGGTTAATGAGCTTTACTGCTTTTTACGCTCCTTTGGGAAGTCCGTTTTTATTTCTGGTCCCACACTGTCCCGTGGGGCTAGGTGTTTTAGCAGGATCCTGAGTCTTAATACATGGCCCCAGTCTGTCTTCAGGGCACTGCATATTGGTTTTATTGACAATTTTAACTTGTTCTGGAATGATAGGTGGGTCTTTTTTTAAATCCAGTGGGCTACATGCAAACCTTGTGGGTTGTGTGCTAGCTGCTAACCTGCAGAACACTGTACATTGCACCACTCACATGGTCATTTTCCACTGATAGCGCTAGAATCACATTCTCCACAAACAGCATCACCTCGAAGCTTTTTATCCTCTGACACTCAATGAGACAGTGAATTAAGAGTTAATAGTTACACAGATGTGAATGTTACTTGCCCATTAAAAAGTGTTACTGTACAGCTGACAGTTTGGAGAAAGACCCCCATCTGCTATTCCAGTTTGATAAGTACTAGGATAAACATCATCATATAATCTGACCCCAATTATATGCCAACCACATACTGTGTCAAATAATGTCTATAGTACATTACAATTAGCTCTACACTATTAAACGCAAGGTCTTTGTCTGGGAAATTGCTATTGACAAATGAACTTATCACCCAGAACAATCTAGATTTCATGTGTCTGACTGACACCTAGCTAAATGGCTAAATGAACTTAATTCAGCAACAGGTCTTACTGAATTATCTCCCCTGGACTCCCCTGTATGGGATTTGTCATTCGCTTGAAAATTTGGTGCTGTTGGTGGGAGCCTACTGTCAAATATATACCTAATATATACATGCAGAGTGCAGTTCTATGACAATTTTACTAAACTTTTTTCTCCTGTTTGCATTTAATTTTACTATGGACTGCACATTTCTGAAGTACTGGTGGCTGATGTTGGCTTTTATAATCCTTACTGTGTTTTCTTTGAT